>NW_012267274.1:356636-370380 GCF_000151885.1 Dipodomys ordii
CATCCACACTACAATGCCCACACAGCCACATCCACAGAACCACATTCACACCACCACATCCACAGCGCCACGTCTACACCACCATTTCCACACCATCACATCCACACCACCATGTCCACACTGCCACGTCCACACCATCACCTCCACACCACCCTGTCCACACCGCCACAGCCACATCACCATGTCCACACCACTACATCCACACCACCATGTCCACACGGCCACATCCACACTGCCACAACCACACCATCACATCCACACTACCATGCCCACACAGCCACATCCACACCGCTGTCTACACCATCACATCCACACTACCATGTCCACACAGCCACATCCACACTACCATGTCCACACCGCCACATCCACACCGCCACGTCCACACCGCCACGTCCACACCACCATGTTCACACTGCCATGTCCACGCTGCCGTGTCCACATTGCCATGTCTACACCGCCATGTCTATACTGCCATGCCATGCTGCCTTGCCTACACCTGGGTTTCTGGTGACTAGCCTTTTCCCAGGCAGCTCTGGTCACACCTGCTCACAATCACAACCCATACTTGGCTAACAGAGTTATTTTTATCTATTTATTTAACTATTTATCAAAAAGAAACAGCAAAACCACCTCTAAGGACTTCAGGCTCAGCCCATGGCTGGTGCAGTCCTGCATGTGTCTGTTGCTACGTGGTAAAAAGCACATGCCTTTGCTTTCTCCAACCACCATAAAATTCTTCTCAAAACATATTTAAAATAGGATTGTTTCCAGAGGTCAATTCTTAAAAAAGAAAAATCCTAAACAACAAAAGCCCTCTGCACAAGTTGCTAATAACATCACTCTAACAGAATCAGTTAGAATGTTCCAGAAGAATGAGTGTAACAGAGCACACACAATACAGAACACGCAGAGACAGGCCACAGATACACTGCTACAGGAAACAGCCTGGAGTGGCCTGAAGGCAGAGCCTGCACTCCACAAGCCCAGGTGAGTTAACCAGCTCTGCCCCACACTGACTGCAGTCCAGACCCACACAGGACCTGCCTAATGGACACCAGCCCTGCCACAAGCTGACTGCAGCAGCCTGAGACCACAGAGGATCTCCCTGATGGATGCCAAATCCCACACAGAAACACAATTGGAGACAGTGCATGGAGGTTCATTATACAGCACAGAAAAATACATCTTTAATTCACAGGTTCTAAGTATATACGTGTGTATGATTATGTAGGATGAAGATTCAAATACTGTCCCGGATCAGACTTTGTGTTTGTTTTGTCTTCAGATGAAACATTCACAGCAAGGTGGCTCACACCTGTATTCCTGGTGACCCAGGAGGCTGAGATCTGAGGATTGCAGTTCAAAGCTCAGTTTCCAGTCTAGGTAAGAGTTTGTGAGACTCTTATCTCCAATTCACACAGCAAAATGGGCCAGAAGTGAATATGTGACTCAGCAAAAAAGCTAAGGGAGATTGCCTAGGCCCTGAGTTCAAGCCCCAGTACCAACATGTGCACACGCCCAAGCACGCACACACACAAACCCTGCATCCTAAAAGTCACACTGCTGCTAAATCACATGTGCCACGCTCTCCTAACCACCACATACAACCGGTAAAACTACCACACACGGCACGCTGCTCCAAACCTACCAGTAAAACTACCACACACAGCATGCTGCTCCAAACCTACCTATAAAACTACCACACACAGCACGCTGCTCCACCCCTACCGGTAAAACTACCACACACAGCACGCTGCTCCACCCCTACCACTGCTCAGCCCATCCAGTTTGCCTTCTCTTGTTTTCAAACAAACAAAGGTTGATGTGTCTTTCACTTAATTTTTTCCATGCAGTTCTGAGATTTATATCTATCCTTCTTACCCTTGTCAGTTATGCCAAGTTCCATATCCAGTTTTCAGTCTATTTTATGACATACTTCACACCAACAAGTACAAATACTGTATGGCATATTTATCAGAATATTCATATTCCACACCACACACATTTATCTGCATCCTAAAGCCGGCTTTCCTCCTGGGCACCGCCTCCCAGCCTGGAAGAGGACCAGCCAGCTTCAAATATGAGGCTAGCATGGTACCGGGCAGACTAAGCACAAACCATGGCAGCACTCGGTGTGCTGGCAGCTGGGGAGAGACAGCAACTGAGCACCACACAAGTGATCACCACACAGACCGGAACATAACTCTCTTTTCTCAATACTTCCTTACAACTTCCACACACAGCTGTGTCAAAACAAACTAGCACCATGCGCTCTTGACCCGGAAGAGGCCAGTGGCCACAGCCTTCCTCAGGACATGAGGTGGACCCACTGTTGCACAAGACCCTGGACAGTACTGCTGCTAATTCCTCAGGAAATCCTGCCCCATGACACTCTTATCCCTGCAGAAACCCATTTCCTCTCATGAAGAATGCAATCTTGTCTATGCAGTCATGGAAACACTAAAGCTAAAAATAGTTTTATAAAAGGAAGTGATGATTGGGCCTTCCTCCAGATGACAAGTGCAAGCCCTGTCCCCACTGGACGGGGTGGGAGGCGGGAGTGACTGCTGAACTCGGAGGGGCACTGACCTGCAGGGCCTCTGGAGCCCAGCTTCATCCATAGACCACACAGAGCCAGAGCACCAGAGAGGAAGCAGCCGTGAAGGAGCAGGCCCCTTCCTCTGAAGGTGATTCCAGCAATACCCTCCTCTCCATTCAGTAAGAGAGAAAAGCAGCCTACAAGCTTCAGAGCGTGCCAGAGACTCCAGAGGACACATACTCTGTGAGCCTCTGTCCACTGGACAGCATTTACCCTGAAATGTGTGCCCAAGTGATAACTCACCATTAAAGAGGGCCCAATCCGAAGAAATAAGACACGTTCCACTCTGAAATAGCATATAAAAATGAAGCACCACCTTCTGGGCAAATACAGGCCAGCGGGGCTGCAACAAAATGGTAAGCCTTCCTAGAAAAAGCCTACCTACCACTTGAGCCACACCCCAGCCCCTTCTGCTTTAGTTTTCTAGTGGGGCCTCATGTTCTGGGTCCAGATCAACCTCTGCCTATGGATTCCCACATAGCTGGGACTCCCAAACAGCATGCAGCACACCTAGCTTACTGATTGAGATGGACGTCTAACTTTTTTCTCCACGGCTGGACTTGCACTCTAACCCTGATCTGTCTCCCAAACTGGCATCCAGCTCAAACCCACATGTGAAAGGCAGAGGGTGAGAGTCAGATGGGAAGTGGAGCCTGGCTACTTCTCGAGCAGCATCACAAGCTGCACACCTGCTGCCTGGGTCAGCCTAACAGACTGCTTCTCACAGTGAGCCGTGTTCACATCAGACATCTGGGAAACAGCCAGTTGCCAGAGGCTCACACCTATAGTCCTAGTCGCTCAGGAGGCCGAAACCTGGAGGGTCGCAGTTTAAAGCCAGCCCAGGCAGAAAAGTCTGCAAGATTCTATCTCCAGGTAGCCAGCAAAATGCTGAACTGGAGGCATACCTCAAGAGTGCCAACAGTTGCCAAAGCAAGCCAGATAAACATGAGGCCCTGAGTTCAAGCCCCAGTACAGGAAAGGGAAAGAGAAAGGACAAATTATTCCTTGAAAATACTTTCAAGTTTATCTTTAAGAATCTATTTTCCCTTAAATAAATAAATAAAACATGGCATTTTATCTAGTAAACAAACTGGAGTAGTATCAAGAAGAACCAGCCTACCTAAAAGGCACAGCCAGGTACACTGCTACATCCCTGCATCCCAAGAAGAGCCTCCCCATCCATATTGACAGTGCTTTTGAGGTGGAGAAAAGCCATCTGACAGGAACGGTAACATGTCAGTGTCAAAGCCTCCACCAATAGCAGGAGGTCCCTCCCTTCTCCCCCTGACCTCTTCCTCCTCCGTTCCCCTTCCTCTCTTTCCCCCTCTCCATCTCTCAAGTCTGAGAAGATAGCCAATTGGGTTGTAAACCAACCCAAGCCTAAAACTTCTTCAACAATCAGATATGCTAATTTTAAGTCTCAAAAGGTTTATTTAAATCTTAAAATTCAAGCCCAAAATAACTTAAGCCTAAAAATACTGTCTGTATAAAATAAACGATTGCTCCATCTCCCTGCTTCCTCAGCCCTGCTGATCACATTGCAAGCCCCATCTGTCTACTGTGCAGTCCCCACCTGCAGGCCAGAGGTGAGACCCAGCCCAGGCAAGGCTGAGCCGACTCTGCAGCGCCGCTCCAAGGATGGAACCCAACCCTCAGGGATGGGCTCCCTGCCAGAACACCTTTCCCCAGCAAGCCAGGGCCCCAGAGCCCTGCCCTCGAGGGGCTGCATCCAGCAGCACAGCCTCAAGTCCACCCACCTTGGGTGCCTACTCACCCCTGTCCCAGACTGAGATCTCCACAGAAAGCCAGTTTCCTCATCCCCCAAACCCAGTGCTAGTCAAGGACCACGGGCCTCTGGCACCCACCAACTAAGCCAGGGGCCACTCAATCCCCTAATCCAACAGCCTCCTGGGGCCAGCTGCCAGGGGTCAAAGGACAAGGCCCAGGGGAAAGATGGTCATGCCATGTGGAGAGCTAGGGTACACCCCTGCCCAGATGAGAAGCACCAACACAGGTGAACAGAGGACAGGCAAGGCACAAGGGGCCCCACTGAACACTGAGAGGAGATGGGGATGTGGAGGACCTGCACCTGCTGACTCAGGCCTGACTCCTTCCCAGATCTTGTTCTCATGGCCAATGACACATATCCAGGGACACGTATAAGGTGACTATATCCTCAGGTACAAGGGCCAACACACACACACACACACACACACACACACACACACACACACACACACACAGTCTGAGTGTCCTTCTACCACCAAAGACCCACTGTGACAAAAAATGGCACCCATGGATTTAAGCAGCTCTACATAGACCCCAAATAACACAACCAGTTCAGAGCCAGTTGTAGGCTGCGAACCCCAGGTCCACACCAAAATTGTCAGATATCAGGTCCAGGAATCGCAGGGGCATTGACAGTCAGCCACCAAGGTCCAGAGAGAAACCAGCAAGGGGGGCAGGCTGGGAAGGTGGCTCAGTGGTAGAGTGCTTGCCTCGCATGCATAAGGCCCTGGGTTCAATTCCTCAGCACTGCATAAACAGAAAAAGTCAGAAGTGGCGCTGTGGCTCAAGTGGTAGAGCGCTAGCCTTGAACTAAAGAGCTGAGGGACAGTGCCCAGGCCCAGAGTTCAAGCCCCACAACCAACAAAAAAAAAGAAGGAAAGAAAAGAAAAAGAAACCAGCAGGGATGCGGCAGAAGCAGAGCCAGCAGGCACATGAAAGAACAGAGCACAGAGCCGCATCCAGATCCCACTGCCAGACACCCGACAGAGGTGCAGCCTGGCCTACACAGAATACACACCCTCTTCCAGGTCCATTGTGGACTGAGACAAGACAGGTGCACACTAAGTGCAGGCTCACACTGCCCCTACCTCTCTTCCACCTCATTGGTGGGGCCCCAGGATCTGCCTTGAGCAGAGCAAACCATCTACACAGAGCCCCAAGACTGGCACGCACAAACTAGTTCTAAGCTGACTTGCTGGTGTGCAAACACCACAGCCGTGGACTCCCTGTGTCTCCTCTCTCCATAGGTGATGTGGTCATCCTTGTACAGCTGTATGGAAAGCTGGCCTCGGTCCAGTCCCCCGGGTGCTCAGTGACAAGACCAGCACTTCCCATTATGACTCGGCTCTCTCCCGCCCCTCCAAAGCCAGAAGCTGGCATCCAAGAGTCTCAGCTCTTTCTGCACGTGGTGTTGGTCATCTGTCAGTGTTGGATCTTGTAGGCAAAGACTCAACTTTCAGGAGTGGAGAAGTAGATGGAGAGGCACCAATGCACTGGAGCCTGGAGCCCATGCACAGGCCACCTGCTCCACCAAAACTGTCCAGTGTGAGCAGGAGCGACTGAGGCCAGGGGCTTCCTCGGCTGACCCTTGAAGCTGGACAAGACTCTGTCAAAGGTCTTCTCCACTGTGGACAGCAACAGTACTGGGAGGGTCTGTGGCCTCAAAAAGTTTAATTCTTTGGCCCTTCCTCGGAGACCTAGCCTGTTTAAAGAGCCTAGTACCACCCTGCTGCTCGGAGAGTGATAAACGCTGCCAGGCTGCTGAAGAGACGGCAGCAGCACCCCCCCTTGGGATTCCAGAGGGACACACCCAACTCCACGGGCCTCAGCAGACCACAGACCGCCTCTGTAGAAGCAAAGCCATCACAGGCCCACCCTGCCAGAGGACCGTCCCCTGAGCTGAGCAGAGTTTCTAGAGAGGGGAACCTCCGCACACGCCGGAGGCCACCACGCCCCATGGGGACCGAGAACAGAGCCCACACCTGCTACCAGAACCCAAGGCCCCAGCCTCTCCAATGCAAGTACACATATCCAAGGGCATGCATGTGCATGCAAGCAACCCTGCAATCCACCTGCAGGAGGCTAGCCTGCAGGTCCTGATCAGCACCATTACCCCACAGGAAACCAGTGAGAGGCATCCTCCAGATAACACACATATGACTCAGAAACTGCCCTGGGGCCAGCAGTCCAGCAGCAGTGGCCATGGAAGTGCCCGGCTGGCAGCAGCCCTGAAAGCTTATGAAGATAATGCTTCTCTGGGTCTTTTTCCCAGATGCTTCAAAGCATCTTTACCTTCAGCTCCACGCACTTTGCTGACACGCAGATCAGACATGAGGGCCATCTTCCATCCTGTCTGGAGAAGGGATGCAGACAAACCCTGCCTCCATGGCAGCCGGGGTGCCGAGAGCCAGGCCTGCAACCTGTGGCCCCAGCACCTCCCAAGTGCCTCCTCCCCACACCGCGGGCACCTGCACTCTGGGACAACCTCCACTGAGAAACCAGACCCATCTTCTTCTCTAGGAGCCTGCATTAGAGCATGAGAAGCTGCCCACAGAGGAGCAAAGCTCTGTGAGAGCCAGGGACAGCTACCTGCCATGAGAAGAAGAAGCAGGCTCTCTCCAGAGGGCCCAAGCCACTGCCAGGCCAAGTTCAGGATAGGATACATGATTTATAATCTAGCAAATGACCCAAAACCAAGACACAAAGTACTAATATTTAGAAAAAATACACTATGTTAAAAGAGGTCCTGACACTTCAGTCAAAGTGCTTAAATATTCAGGAGCACCAGCCCCAGGATGAGTGGACCTGGAGAGAAGAGCAGGCGGAGGGCCCAGACCACTGGCTCCAGCCCCACATGAAGCCCAAGGAAGGGCTGTCGACTCCCAGCTCCTGTCAAAGCTGAATCCACCACAGCCTGGCTCAGCCACCACTTGCAGTAGCAGTACGTGGAGCTTCCACGAGTTAAGGCTTTCTCTTCCATCTTTCTCCAGTCCAGATAAAATTGCCAGTCCCCGGCACATGGGGCCTGGCAGGCGCTGTGGTGCCCCTCCCATCCACTGTTACACATTACTAGCCCGTGACACGCCACCTTCTGTTCCCACTGCCGCCTGCAGAGCCTCCCCTGGAGGGAAGAAGCCTAGGAAGAGATGAGCCAGGAGGCTCCTGGGGGAAGAGGAGGTGGAGGTGGGGACAATGGTCTCCCAGCTCAGAAGCCACCGGGCTGCCCATCTTCACAGTGCCACATTCTGAGTTCACATACCTCTTCTCTTCCTGTTTCATTTCTGTCCTAGGACTTTCAATTTCCATTCCAGGCTTTTGCTCCGATTAGGCCTCATGGAGTCCTGGGATGAAACATACTTTTCTCCTACCAAAACCCCACATACAAGGAGTTCTGCTGTGTCTGCAGTCTACAGCACCCTCCAGAGAGACCTACCTGTGCATCTGCAAGATAAAGCCTCACTATTAAGGAAAATCATCAGGGTAGATAGTTTAAAAACTATGACAAAACACAATCTGCACCTACACTATCACCACTACCACTAAAAGCACACAGACAGTTCAGTAAGCACACCCTGAATCCACAGCCTGAAACACACACTGGCAGGCCCTGGCCCAGTTCCCTGGTTCAAACTGTCCAGCCTTCAAAAAGGTTATAGGATCACAGGAAGCTGTCCTGCCAACCTGGGGTTCAAACTACCCATCTTCCCTGCACGCATGTCTGGAGATATGCACTTCTACCACCTTCCCTGTGTGTATAGAGATACACACTTCCACCCCTTCCCTGTACACGTAGAGATACACACTTCCACCCCCCTCCCTGTACACATGTATAGAGATACACACTTCCACCCCTTCCCTGTACACATGTATAGAGATACACACTTCCACCCCCTTCCCTGTACACATGTATAGAGATACACACTTCCACCCCCTTCCCTGCACACATGTATAGAGATACACACTTCCACTCCCCTCCCTGCATACATGTATAGAGATACACACTTCCACCCCCTTCCCTGCATACATGTATAGAGATACACACTTCCACCCCCTTCCCTGTACACATGTATAGAGATACACACTTCCACCCCCTTCACTGCATGCATGTATGGAGATACATATTTCCATCTACTTTTTGGTCTTCTTCCCAACTCCCTCTTTCCTTCCACTGATCATCACAGTGTTCCACGGTCACAAAAAAAAGAGAGAAAGGGGACTAAGGCTGTGGCTCAGTGACAGAGCACTTGCCTAGAATATACAAACCCTAGGTTCCAATCTCAGGCCACACATATCAAAAAAAAGGGGGGACAAGCCAGTACTGAATCATAGAGCATTAACAGCCCCCTAAGTTCTGGACTGAAGCTCTGCTCCATCACCAGCCACATCAATATTACCGTCACAAGGATTCCGAAGGCTCTTTTATCCTCACTTTGGCAAGCTGAACCTGTGTCTCTCGATGAGGCATTCCCTATACCTATCCAACCAGAACCTGGGTCTGTAGGCACTTGGTCTGCAGGGGCACAGTCCTCTCTCAGGACAGCCACTCTCAGTGACACTTGGTTGGCAGAGGTACAGTCTTCCCTCAGTGTTAAGCAGCTTACAGGTGACAGTCTTCATGTGGACAAGCACAGTTCGCGTCTCTTGTGAGCAGCCTATGACCAGCCCACTGCTCAAGAAGAAACTGGGCTTCAGGAAAATGAATGAGCTCCCATAGGTCACACAGCCAGAAAGGTGTAGCTCTGGGATGTGAACCTGCAATCTGGTGTGACCTGGCTGTGCTGTAGCTGGGGAGGAGAGCACAGCCCTCCACAGCATTTTCCAGAATGTTCCATGGCCCTCAGTCCTTCCCAAGCATCTGCTACCTGCTGATCATTCCCTAGGACCACTTACCTCACTCACTTGGCATGTCTTCCTTTCTCCAGAGCCAGGCTGGTCCCCAGGCCCTCTCAGTAGCCTCTAGCCTACCCTCCTCCTGCTCCACGCACAGCCACAGCAAAGCTTACTGAAGCAATCTACGCAAGTGCCCAACACCAAGGAGGTGAGCCATTTATATTGTCCCTATAAAACTCACTGTAAGAATTCAGAGCACTCAACAGCCCTGTGTGGGTGAGGGTGGAGCAAGTTTGCACTGCACAGAACTAGATGAAGACCAAATGAGTGAGACCTCTTCCCTAGGTGCAAAGTTGAACAGTGCTTTTATGGGAGCACAACAATGTCCCAATTGTCTTCAAGGTTCAATAACATTTCAATTTCTTCATTCAATGAAAGTGCAATATTAAGCCTAATTCTAAAGCAAATTTTAAATGAGGCCAAATTATTGACATTTTAGCAAGGACAGCCACAACCAGAATAACCCAAATGTCCCCTGCTGGACTGCCGGAGCACACCCTAACTGGAAGCTGTGAAATCTCTAGGGACAACAAGGTAGCCCAGCAGATGTGCTGAGACAAAGAGAAGGCTGTGTCCACAGCAGAGATCACTGCGCAACCCCCTGCCCCCCCAGCCAAATGAAGCTTGCCTTACATCCCGGCCAAGGCCCCTCATGCCCACCACTGATGCCTCCTGCTCTGGCGCTGGGGGTCTTGCCTCAAATGGCACTTTGTGGTGATGCCACTTCCCACCTGCCCCTAAGGGGGTCAGGCCCAACGTGACCTCTGCTCCAGCTGTGGCTCACACTTGTCCCACTAGCACTGGGCCACAAAAGGGCAGGAGCCACATGCGTGTCACAGCCCTACCCAGTTTTCCCACTCAGTTCCAGGTGAGGCATTGACCTAGATAAATACTTGACAAGTAAAAATCGTAAACACAAATAGCCTGTCCTGGAGTGTTCCAGCTGTGTTCCAGGACCACTCAGGAGATTCTTGCCTCCTTCCTGAAAGGCAGTGCCTACGTATCACGTGCCCTAGGCTCCTAGGGAGGGGCTACCGGCCTGCAGTGACCTCAGCCACAGATCTCTGCAGTGCCACAGCCTGGTGAACACCATGAGCTTCTCTTCCTCTTTCTCTCCAGGGTGAGGACGAGGTGGGGAACGCTCTAGAACCTGCTAACCAAACTCCAGAAAGGAAAACTAGCACACCGGGGCTTCCCAGGATGTGGTGAGCCCCATTCTGAACCTGGCCTTCTCCCCACATAAACAAAACTTCATTCTTTTCTTTCTCTTTAATTCTAGGTCTGAGACAAGTACTTGAACTCAGAGCCTGACGCTTCCACTCACTGGTTAGAGCACTACCAACTGAGCCATGCCTCTAACTCCAAAACCTCATCCCGAACCTGGTCTGTCCCCCACAAATAAAACAGACCTAACCTGATGAGCTGCACTGCAACCATCGACAGAGGCACCAGTTCTGAGACCATGGGTCACTGCTACTCTCTGGCAAGAGGACTGGAAGGCCACAGCCGCCAGAACAGGCCGTGTTCAGCAGGGGTGGGCCAGGCCTGGCCTTCAAAGCCGAACCGATCAACCAAACAGAGAAGGCAGAAGTCAGGCTCCACAGAAGGCCACAGCAGCAGTGCATATACCAGTGGGGTTATGGTGGGTGGGTGGCATGTGCAGGCAGAGATGAATAGGGAAAGCACTTTTGGAAATGGCTGGTACCTGTGGTCCAGGCCAGGAAAGAAGCCACAGGCTCTACAAAGCATGAAAGATACAATGTTAACAATGTCTCTGGGCTGGGAAGATGGCTCAGTGGTAGAGCGCTTGCCTTGCATGCCTCTGAGGCCCTGGGTTCGATTCCTCAGCACCACATAAGCAAAAAGAAAAAAGCCGGAAGTGGTGCTGTGGCTCAAGTGGTAGAGTGTTAGCCTTGAGCTAAAGAGCTGAGGGACAGCGCCCAGGCCCAGAGTTTAGGCCCCCCGACCGGACCCAAAAAAAAAACAATGTCTCCCAGGTGAAAAGCCTTTCATAAAAAGGCAGCAAAAAAGAAACAAAAAAGTCATCAAGAACAAGGCCTCTGAGAACCCCTTAACCATAGAGATCTGGATGTTTAGGAGCTTAGCATATACAAATAGGTAGTCCTGGCAAAGAAAGGGTATTCTAAGAGCCTCAGCACACCCGGCTGACCAAGTCCATGACTGATTCCTCCTCACTAACATAAACACTGCATACAGAATGTCAAATAAACAGATTCTACAGGCAAAAGAGCCTGGAAATAAACACTCCACAGCCTGCGGCTGGTAGAGAAGGGGGTGCTGCTGGCTTTTCCTCTCTTTGCTTATTTCCAAATGGTTGTGAATGTGGTTAGAGTGGTTTGCTCACTAATTTTATAATCTTTACCAGACTGGCATGGGCCCGCCAGGATGGATCAAGCTCACCCACTTATTCTGACATATGGGGGTTTGTGAAATGCCAGAGGCAACCAGCACCTCAAATAAAACTATCTAACGCTGTGTGGGCTTTCCAGGTGGGCCTTGTATCAGGAAGAAAAGATCAATACCCTTACACAAAAAGAGGTGCCATCCAAATGTGCAGGCCAGCCTCCAGCAACACACAGATATTAGCCTGCTTAGGAAGAATGCACAAACCCCAAGGGCCAGCCAGACAATGAACTGGACCCAGCCCTGCCAGCTCTTAATCACCAACATCTTGGCACTACTGAATGTGCTCTTAAGATTCCCAGAAACAAACACTACCCAGGGTGCATGCTCCAGATAGGCTTGTCTGTCACTGCAGATTCACCATCACCTGTTTTCCAAAGACACTAAATGCCTGAGCAGCTAGAGCATGGTCTTAGAGAGCAGGCTGAGTGCTCCACTGCCGTGCGTGAGGCTTCCAGCCTGCCCCACACCCAGCCACCTCAGTAAGGCAGCACTGAAGCCACACGGGGGTGTCTGGTGGCCAGGTATACATGTCTGAGTGCCAGCTCTGAAAGACAGTGAATATCTTTCTGAAAGGCTTTGTGGGCCCATGGTGTTTCCCCATCAGTAATCTCCTCCACTCACATCTCCAGTATCACATCAGTGCCCGAGGCCACTTCCGGGACACCTGGGCCAGGCGCCTGGATGTTTTCCAGTACTGGTCCCTTAGCTAATAGTATCTGAACTCAGGGTGGCAGACAGAATTCAACTCAGTATGCATGCAGTGAGCTCTATGGACTTTGTTTTGATCAGGAGTGTGGAAAGGTCACTGAAGATTCCATGAACTTGATCAGGAGTTCAGACCTGCCCTCTTCCTCCCTCAGCCACCAAAAGGAGAGTGAGAAAGCAGGTCAAAGGGGTATGAAGGCTAGGACAGGTGGCAGGCAGGGTACAGCCCCACTCTGTCTCTATTCTACTGGTCATCAGGCAAGGACGCTGAAACCCAGGCCTGGGGTGGGTTCAGTCCCACTGGTTCTGAGTCCTTACCTGGCTTGCCCACCTGTCTAGTCCCTTGTGCTTTTGCTTGTATGAGAGCGTCAACAGAGCACATGCAACCCAAAGACATGAGAACTGGAGAAGCCCATACATAGCACATGGTCAGTGTTCCCCACACAGCGCTCCTCAGTCCGGTCAGCGGTTCTGATTGTGAAGCCCTGCTCACAGAGCTACACCGCTGGTGGGGCTGGTCTCAGTGCTCTGACAATGGACTGAGAGAGGCTCTTCCCAGCAGCCACACTTGGGAGCAGTGCCAAGCAGAGTCTAGACCTGTGGCAGGTTGAGTGTGCCCCATCTGTCAAGCCCCTTCCCCACCCACCCTTACCCCCAGCTAGCTGTTGAGGCTCTCTGGCAGGAACTGCCAGTCTTTCTACTTTGATGTACAATATCCCCATTTCTCTTTCCTCCAGCAAAAGATCTCTATGCCCATGGATTTCCTGGGTGGCAGCTGGTCAGAGGCAGGAAGAGGCTCAGAGGGCTCACAGCCTGGCCTCTTCCTAGGGCAGGCAGAGTTACTCTCCACCAGACCACACAGGTAGCCAGGTAGAACTTGGATAATGTGGTGACTGTGGCAAGGAAGGCAGTGTCTCTTTGATATTCCTCAATCCCCACCCACAGACCCACTGTGCAGGTGCTGACCCATGCCTCACAAACCTGCAACACATCGCAGCGCCGTTTGTAGACTCCTCTGTTTAGGGTAACAACCTTAAGTTCACTGCTGAGGACTTATGTCTCCTAATGACTAAACACCATGAATACACAGGAGTCCCACAACTACAGGTCCTCAACTACAGGTGCCTGCTGCTGTCAACACCCAGAGTCATATGGTACCTAAGGCCTCAAGTACAGGTCCCAGCTGCTGTTAACACCAGAGTCACATGGTACCGAGCACCTCAACTACAGGTGTCTGCTGCTGCCAACACCAGAGTCACACAGGGCCTAGATCCTCAACTACAGGTGTCTGCGGCTGCCAACACCAGAGTCACACGGTGCCTAGATCCTCAACAC
>NW_012267274.1:372646-391933 GCF_000151885.1 Dipodomys ordii
GCAAAAAGAAAAAAGCCGGAAGTGGCGCTGTGGCTCAAGTGGTAGAGCGCTAGCCTTGAGCTGAAGAGCTGAGGGACAGCGTCCAGGCCCAGAGTTCAGGCGCCACGACCGGACCCCCCCCCAAAAAAAGAAAAGAACTGTACTCAACTAAGCACCGGAGTTATGTGCAGTGAAGACAGCTGGCTGCGTTCACAGCCACAGCTGAGCCCCCACAGCAATCCCAGTGGGTCTCGTTAGGTTCCTCAGGAAACAGGGAAAGGGGGAAGCCGCCCAGATAGGGGGACTGCAGTGAAGCTCGGTGAACATGTGCTGTGTGGATCAGCTACCCCAGATGCAGCAGCCACCTTGACATACCACTTCCAACCCTCCAGAGACCAGGGGCAGCAACCTCTTTCAGGATCAGCCACTTAGGCGTCTCTACACGTTTCCTCTCTCCACTCCCCTCCCATTCGGGGCTGCTTTCTTATTTTCCAGCTAACTTTTCAGCCACTAATCACAGTTTAGTCAGATAATATACATAAATAAATATATATATATATATATATATATGTTATATAAAACTAGTCAAGCACTTTCTCAGGTCAGATGATTGATTATGAGCTGGAGACTGACTGACAGAGCCGGCTTAGGGGAGCGCCGGGAAGGCTTCGTGAAGGACACCAGCCACTGTGGAAGACCCAACTCCACCAGCACAAGCCAGTGCCTCCGCCTCCGCTCCTCACAGAGACGACTCAGAGCACTCAATACTCACAGCATCTTCCCCAGACCAATACAGGATCATGGACATGCCACATTCTCCCAGGGTGGGTGGCTTCCCAAAACCTCACCACTGTCTCTCACTAAAGATGAGGACCACACTAACAGAAGAGCCTCCCATTTCCCCCAAACAGGCTGAGATGATGGCAAGGAACAAGAAAAAACATCCTGAAGCATCAAGTTGAGGGTTCAAGGGCAGCCTTGCTGGGAGGCGGCTGACCTGCACTGCACCTAGAGAGCTGCATACGCACCAACACAGAGTGGCACAGCTGAGCAGACTTACAGTGCTGCGCAGAGGGGCCACTCCACAGCCCTGTGGCTAACAAGCAGTTCTCAGGCCCAGCCTTCCGGCCCAAAGGTACACAGGCTGATCTCAGCTGCCAGGGATCAGTACAGAGAGGACACACAGTGCCAGGAGAACTTAGCCACTGCTTCCCTTTCTTTCTTTTCTCTAGCTTAATTTCCCCATTCACACCACATCTTCAGTAGCAATCCTGAAGAAAAAAAGGACTCCTTTTGATTATAAAGTTACACCATATAGCAACCAGTAATTATAATCCTTTCAAATATACAGATATTTTGTTACTTCTCTACCCTGTACATATTCTACATTTACTTAGTACCATACGAAACATTTCCATTTTTTTTTCAAAATTCATGACTACAAATGTGCTTAGGTTTAATTTCCTTAGTTTAAACACACAGTGATACACTGTATTATTATGGAAAAGATAAGAGATGTCCTTGCGCCCACAGGACTTCCCTGGGGTGGCCCAGGCCTGCAACAAGGCCAGGACCTGACCTGACCTGACCAGTGGTAAGGAGGCTGTGAGGTACTGGACGGACATCAGATGTGGCTGCCCCTGGGACCAGAATCTGAACAAAGTGTCGTCTTCCTCCCATCTTGTCTGACTCCCAAATCCAGACCACTGTCATCACACTGGTCTATCTTTCACCCTACAATGAGAGTCTGGTAAATATTTTAGGTAGAGGAAATGCACTACACAGAAAAGAAGGGCCAGAAATGTTGGTGCCCCCTATGATGCCAGTTACTTGGGAGGGGGAGATAGGAGGACCACAGACTGAGACCAAACCCTAGACAAGAAGTTAGGGGAGGAGGGGCCGAATGAAAAGGGAAAGGGAGATGGATATAAGATAATAGGTGATAAGATCAAAACAGACTGTCACAAAGAAAACAGACTCTCACCCCACAGCCCAGCACAGCTAGGTCAAGCCTAGAGGACAAGGACAATGGAGATGACAAGAGAACCAGGACCAGGAGGAGGAAGACCAGAGGGTAAGGAGTCTTCATCATGTGCTCCTCCCTCCACCCACAGGGACAGGGACAGGGCTTCAACGTGGAGGCACAGAGCAACGAGACTATGCTTAGAGCAGGTGTGCCCTGCTGTCCATGCCCAGACACCCAAAGGACCCAGCCATCCACTCCAAACCTTCCCGTCCTGCTGCCCCTCCTCCTCCCTCTTTCCATGCTGAATAAACCCAAGCCATCCTACACTCTACAGGTCCACTCACCTGCAGCCTGCATGTCTCCTTCCCAGTCCCTCTGCCTGCCAGGGTGAGTGGGATTGCCCCTCCTGTGCTCCTCTGGCTCTGGCTGAAGAATTTCCTCCATGGACCTGAGAGCTGACCATGAACCTGAAAGCTGACCATGGACCTGAGAGCCGACCATGAATCTCAGAGCTGACCACAGGCCTGAGACTGTCCATAAACCTGACTATCTCCTCCTAGGACCTAGCCCTCAAGTACTCACCAGCTGACTCTCACACTTTCTACCAGTCCCTCACGCCATGTCAACTTAGCAAGGCTGGGGACTGTTCAGATCACTGTTTGGATGGGGCCCAGGTCAGAAACAACCTGTTACCAGATATCCTGTGAAAACCACAGGCTGCCCTGCTCTCTGCCAGCACTCTCTACCCACTTTCAGCTCCTTCCCCCATGCTCTGTGTCAAAGAAACACACCAATCATCTTATGGAGCCAGACCACAGATCTGAGGGCTGACCGTGACCTAAGAGCTGGCCACAGAGCTGAAAGTGACTACCTGCCTAACAACTGACCATGGACCTGAGAGCTGACCATGGGCCTGAGAGCTATCAACCTAAGAGCTGACCACAGATCTGAGAGCTGACCACAGACATGAGAGCTGACCATGGACCTGAGAACTGACCATGGGCCTGAGAGCTATGAACCTAAGAGCTGACCATGGACCTGAGAGCTGACCATGGACCTGAGAGCTGACCATGGACCTGAGAGCTGACCATGGGCCTGAGAGCCGACCATGGACCTGAGAGCTGACCATGGACCTGAGAACTGACCACAGCCTTAGAGCTGACCACAGATCTGAGAGCTGACCACGGACCTGAGAGCGGACCACAGATCTGAGAGCTGACCACAGATCTGAGAGCTGACCACGGACCTGAGAGCGGACCACAGATCTGAGAACTGACCACAGACCTGAGAGCTGACCACAGACCTGAGAACTGACCACAGACCTGAGAGCTGACCACAGATCTGAGAGCTGACCACGGACCTGAGAGCGGACCACAGATCTGAGAGCTGACCACAGAACTGAGAGCTGACCACAGACCTGAGAGATGACCACAGTGACCACAGACCTGAGAGATGACCATGACCTGAGAGCTGACCATGGACCTGAGAGCTAACCACGTGCCTGAGAGCTGACCACAGATCTGAGAGCTGACCACAGACATGAGAGCTGACCACAGATCTGAGAGCTGACCACAGAACTGAGAACTGACCACAGACCTGAGAGCTGACCACAGACATGAGAGCTGACCATGACCTGAGAGCTGACCATGGACCTGAGAGCTGACCATGGACCTGAGAGCTGACCACGGACCTGAGAGCTGAACACAGACCTGAGAGCTGAACACAGACCTGAGAGCTGAACACAGATATGAGAGCTGACCATGGACCTGAGAGCTGACATGGACCTGAGAGCTGACATGGACCTGAGAGCTGACCATGAGCCTGAGAGCTGACCATGCATGGACCTCAGAGCTGACCATGGACCTGAGAGATGACCATGGACCTGAGAGATGACTACAGTCCTGAGAGATGACTGCAGACCCTAGAGATGACCACAGAACTGAGAGCTGACCACAGAACTTAGAGCTGACCATGAACCTGAGAGATGACCACGGTCCTGAGAGATGACCACAGACACAAGAGATGAACATAGTCCTGAGAGATGACCACAGTCCTGAGAGATGACCATGGACCTGAGAGCTGACCACGGTCCTGAGAGCTGACCACGGTCCTCAGAGATGACCACAGACATGAGAGATGACCACAGACACGAGAGATGAACATAGTCCTGAGAGATGACCACAGTCCTGAGAGATGACCATGGACCTGAGAGCTGACCACGGTCCTGAGGGATGACCACAGACATGAGAGATGACTGCAGACCTTAGAGATGACCACGGACCTGAGAGCTGACCACAGACATGAGAGCTGACCACAGACATGAGAGATGACCAGAGACCTGAGAGATGATCACAGACCTGAGAGATGACCACAGACCCTAGAGATGACCACAGGCCTAAGAGATGACTACACACACAAGAGTATGATCCACATGTTCTCATCTTCCTGACATTACATCTCATCTCTCTCTGGCTCAACAATCAAAGCTCCAAGCCTCAAAATACCAGGCAACTCCCTCCAGGTCTGGTCAAGAGTCCAAACTGTCCTCACGGACTACCAGGATACCAGCCCAGCAACATCTCTGGTCAAAATGTGAGGAAAGAAAAGACCTGATTTGCAACATACTACAAAGACAGTATCTCCATCCCTTGGGGCCTTTCCCCGCACCCCTCCTGTGACAGAAGAGCCAATGCCTTTTCCAGCAAGCCATGGGAGGCAGGGGGGTCTGTGAGAGGCAGGCCAGTCCCTGGGGGACAGGCTCAAGAAGAGGCAGGGAGGCCACCTGGGCCTGGATGAGACAGGAGTGTTAGCAGGGGCCATGCACTTCCTCAGCTCCAGGGACAAGCCAGAATCAAATCCAACAGTGCGTCCTGGAAGAGAGACCACGCTGCCTCCTACTACTGAGCGTTGGTCTGCAGACGGTGAACAGCACAGCGTCTCCTGGCTCCTGGCTCTGAGTTCACAACCGCAGGACATGCGCCACCCCCAGAAGGGAGGCCAGGTGCTGTCCAATCTCCCCTTGTTCCAGCCCATAACCCACACAGCCATGCAAGGGAAGCAGCTACACTGGCCTCTGTCTGGCAATGGGGCACATGCAACATGAGGTCCGAGCTTCCCTCTACCTCACTGGGCCGCCAAGCCTGGCTCGAGAGTTCTGCTTAAACTATTGGATGGTAAGCAATAATGATGCCTGCCATTGTCTTCCAGCTAAAACATGCACTCTAAGAGCTGGCTATACCCAACTGTTCTCCCACCCCTGGAAAGCAGGATGGCAGGGGTAATTTACACCTCAAAGACAGCATCCATGGCTAGGGCTCCCCCACAGAATTGGTTCATAGTTCTATTGGGGTGGAGTGAAAAGCCCCGGGGGACCACTGACCACTCCAACATCCTACACAAAGACACTGTACTCACCACCAGAGACAGACACTTTTTCTAAATGTTCTTCAGGTAACTGGCAGGCCTGACAGCATAGACGGGCCCAGCCTTGCTGAACAGGCTGAAACTAGCAGAGAGGAGATCAACATTCCTGCAAGGGAGGCCCTAAGTGCCTGCAGGGCAGTGGCAGCTCTTCTAGGCTCAGCGATGAGGCTGGGTAAGGCCACCCAGAAGGAACTCAGACTGACAGAGCTTTGGCCTTGAGCTTCAGGGCCTTCTAGTAACTGCACCAGCAACAACAGGAAAACACAAACAGGTCTATATCAGTACAACACTGGGAACAGGAAAGAAGTTGGGGACATTGTTAGATCACTACCAATGCTGAACTCACCACTGAGTTCAAGTGAATCTCCTGCTCAAAGCCAGCTAAGACTCACCTACTGAGGCAGTGAATGCAGGCAAAGACACAGCTCCCTCTAGTCCCAACAGGGCTCTTGATAAATCAGTGTCCACCTGCACTAAGGACCAGGGCTGACAGCTAGGTCATCTTCAGGAATGGAGAGGTAGGAGAACCACAGCCCACGCACACCATGCATGTTGACCTGGTCTCTGCTTTCCATACCCACAGAGAGCATGGACAAAACAGACACTGTTGGGAACTGTAGGCCTTCAGGGGGCAACCTGGCAAGATGCTGATAAATGGAAAGCACAGTCCTCCTGGAAACTAGTCCAAGTGGTACTTTCTTCCCAAGTTCAATGGCAGTGGTCAACAAGAGAAATCTCTGATGTGTGGCAAATCAATGGCAAGGACGCAGGCAGGGGGGGAGGGCATTCTTTCACACTCTGGGGACGTGCCAGTACAGCAGGACATTGTAATGTTGAAAGTATTTCGCTGAAGACTGACTAGAGACTGCTTAGCACCTATTAATAAGTCAGTAAATCTCCAGTGAGTGCTCTCCTTGATAGGTGCAAGTTCACAGAGGAAAAGGCATGTGGGAAAGTAAACCCATGGCTAGGATGGCCACAGAGGGCGAGCCACATAAGCCTGTGCAGTGCATGGTCGCTGGGGCAGTGTCCAAGAGCCACAAGAAAAACTGAGGTGAAGACAAAGAAATGAAATCCTCTACCATAGCTATGGCAGCAATGATCGGAACTTTTAAGAAGGGTTCCCAAGTGACTTAATTCTAAACATAACCAACACAAAGAACAGGAAAACAGTAACCAAAAAAAAAATCAATGAAACTAAAGCTGATTCTCTGCAAAGATCAAAACAATTGACCTGTAATTTGATTGACAGAGAAAACCAGAAAGACAAATTTCTAAACTCCGGGATGGGAGAGGATGTTATCTCCAACTGCAGGGAAGTGAAAAGGCCATGCTCACACAGGGTACTGTGAACACCCATGTGCCAACCAATGCCACAATTAGTGACACAAGGGTTCCCGAAAGATAAAAACTACCAAGGCAGACTCAGAAGAAAAAAATAATCACAAGCACAAACACTAGGAATGAATTTAACAGAAATTTAAAACTTACTAAAAAATCACAAAGCATCAGTGAAAGAAAATAAAGAGAACCTGACAGTACAACCTAATAGAATGGAGTACCTGCTTAGGAAGCCCTACACCCTAAGTTGAAACCCCAGTATGAAAGCCTTACTACGAAGTTACAGTAATCAAGACCGCAAGGTACTGGCAAAAGGACATTTAGACCAATGAAACAGAATTAACAGTCCAGAAATAAATGTACCTATTTCTGGTCAATTAATTTTCAACAAGAGTGGCAAGACAACCCACTGGAGAATAATAGTCTTTTCAACAAATGGCCCTGGGATAGCTGGATAGCCATGTGCAAAAGAAAGATATAAGACCCATACCTTACACCATACATAAAAATTAACTCCAACTGGGTACTGGTGGCTCATTTCTGTAATCCTACCTACTCAGGAGACTAAAATCTGAAGATAGGGGGCTTGAAGTCAGCCCCAAGAGACAAAGTTTATCTCCAAATAACTAGCAAAAGCCAGAAATAGAAGTGTGACTCAAGTGGTACAGCAGTAGCCTTGAATTTGAAAAAGCTAAAGGAAGCTTCAGTCTGGAACAAAAAACAAGAACAACAACAAAGAACTTCCAAGGAGAATGAGTGAAGGGGTGACACTGTCCAACATGAAACATACTCTTTATCTGACTGATGTAACTGTAACCTCTTTGTACATCACCTTTATAGTAACTATTTTTATTTTTTTAATGTCCAAGTACATTAAAGACTGAGATACAAACATGAAAATGGTAAGTCCCAGAAGAAAACATGGATATGTTTCTTGGATATGACACCCAAAGCACAAGAAACCAAAGGAAAAACAGACAGACGTATCTAACAATTATGCTTCAATGAATACTGTCGCCATTCATAAGGTAAAGGAAAGACTTGGAAAAAATTACAATAAGTGAAGTAAGCCAGACCCAGAGAAACACAAAGTTGCATAGTTTCCCTCATTTACAGTACCTAGAATGTGCCTATAAATCTATTAAGTAAACACACAGGGTGGTATGCCAGCCGTTACAAATGAATTAACTGAAGTACAATAGACTCTATGGAGAACTCAAATAGTATAATTCTTTAGAAAGACTAAGTCAAAGACCAACAAAATAAGCACCAGGAAATGTGTACTCACAAGAGGAGATGAGTGAGGGGGAAAGGGGAAAGGAGTAGACAAATGAAGAATGCAGTCTAGAATTCATTGTACATATCACAAAATAAACAAAGGAAGGGGTGGGTCAAAAGGGAGTAAAATTATCAAAGGGTTACACAGATCAGGATGTGTTGCATTCATAAACTGCTTAATTAAATGGCAAAAAAATCAATACATATCATAAAAAATTAAAAACAGGGAGGGAAGGGGCAGGTAGGGCGCTGGGTGAGAAGGCTGAAGGGTGACACTGATGCAGAGGCCCCATATTCATAAACTGCTCTGTCAAACGGCAGCTCCTTTGTACAACTACTTAAAGGTGATAAAAAGTGCTTTTAAAAGAAATTAACACTGCACAGAGTATTTGCAAATCATGTCAGGTAAGAACGCAGTAGCACCCACAATACGAGAAGAATTCTTATAACTCAACAATAGAAAACAAAGTAAATGTGTCATCACTTTGAATCTTCAAAGAAAACAAATACCCAATAAGCACCTGAAAAACTACTCCTCCTCATGAAGGAAGTACACACATGCCCCCCATACCCCCCCCCGTCCCTTCACCCTCCTTCCCCCCTGAGAACTCTAAGCATTCCCTGAGCTCCACACGTAGATGCCCACCTGGAGCAAGGACCTGGGGAAAAGCATGGCGCATGAGGTAGTCACTCCCCAATCCAAAAGACGGGAGCCAGGCTCCCCTAGCCTTCCCAGCAGACACCCATGAGGCCTCTGCGAAGGCCTGTCCTGGCCCTGGTGACGCCCAGTGAACATGGAGCCAAGGCTGCAAGAGACCCTGTCCTCACAAGTGAGCCTTCTGGCCCTCAGCCCTCCCCTGCCCCTGAGAGACGGAGGAGCCCCCTTGGCACGAGGGCCTTGGCACACTGACGTGAGGGGATACTGAGGCTCCTCCACAGAAGGCCCCTGATGCCGTGAGAAAGTCCCAACCTACGTGTGCCACCAAGGTGCTGCTCTGTTTCCTTGCCAGCCAGTTGCCCTGGTTCACCCCTGACCCCCCACACTAGCCCCAGACAGTTCACACAGTAGGCACTGACTGCAGCAGTGAGGGCAATGAGGTCGTCAGAGCAAAACAGGAAGTGATGACAGACCTGACACACTCTCCATGATAGAGCAAAACGGACCCGCACCCTCCTGGGACACTGGCTATTCTGAACAGAGTAAGCCCCTCTGAAAGTAGCCCCAAATGACCCTAAGTCACACACCGCTACGCTGAACCAGCAAGTGCCCACTGCAGCACGCTGGCAGAGCTCTGCGGCCTGACACCCACACAACCCCGGCTCTGCAGGCGCTGGCACGGGGGGAGGGGGGGGCCTTTCCCTCCTGCACACACTCCCGTGCGTGCATGCGTGCGTGCGTGCGTTATAGGGGGCCAGAGGCGGGCAGCCCGAAACAGGCGTCGCCATCCCACCCCACCCTCACAGCTCACAGAGCCAGCCAACGGTTAGGGAAAGGCAGGCAGCGGCAGGTACTTCCCGTGAGGGAGTGGGCTCCCGCTCCTTCCCAGGCCCGGGCGAGAGGGTGGCCAGTTGAGCCACTGGAAAATGGCCTGAGACCCCTGTCTGGTGGTCGTCTTTCAGCCAGCAGGCCCAGACCAGGACAACCCAAAGGCCTACGGAGGAGGCCCAGGCCCTCCCTCTAGGGCCAGGTATTTCCCCTGCTCTGTGGACACAGCTGCCGACCCAGAACCAGCTCAGTGGCACTCCCCGCTTCCACAGGCGCCCCCACTGACACACTGCAGCTCAACTCAGGCATAACCGCAATCCCACAGGCAGCACAGTGACGGTCCACAGAGCCAGAGCCACAAGGTTCTTCCCAGGCTTGCACATGGGTGTACACACACATGCGCCCACACCCCCAGGAGAGCCGGAGTCAGGAGACAGGGACACCGGCCAAGCCTGGTGCAACAAGGGTTGCACCAGACAGAGAACGTCTTGGTCCTCACCTCTGCAGGAAGCTTTGCAGTCCAGTTCTCAGCAGGCCTTTCCATACACTAACGAGGAATGGCTGCTCAGGTGCTTGAGTGTGCATCAATCACTGTGGAAGCTGACCCTGCGTACCCTAATGTGTGTTACTAGGGCTGGTCCTGTGTGCGCTAATGTGCGTTACTAGGGGCTGGTCCTGTGTGCCCCTTTGCATGTGACTAACAGAGGCTGATACAGAGTCTTCCAATTTCTGTTAATAAATTAAACTGTCCTCACTAACTCCTAATGTATGTTACTAACTCAAGGTAACCTCAAGTATTCTACAGCACTGTGTATCACTCTAGACTTACTACCTACCATAATCTGTGTTAATAACTTGGGCCTGACTGACGCTGTGGTCCTTGTGGCTGGGTTATCACATCCATCCTATGAAAGAGACACACCATCTCACCCTTCACACAACTCATGCAGAGCCAAGCATCTCCTATAGGGTCCTAGAATAACCCAGAAGCTCCCCCCTTCCTTGGTCTTCCAGCTGTTACTCCAGAATACACACCACTTCTTGCTCCTACTTCATCTCCCTAACCATGCTCAAGGATGACACCTGCTGTCTGCCCAAGCAGATGGGGCCAGCAGGGTCCCTGCTGGGGCGCGGGGTGGAGGGGACAGGGATAAGAAGGACAACAGCTGTGAAGACACAGCCAGTTTTCCAAAAACCATTACCAACATGGCAAAGGAACAAACCTGAGGGTTATATGTTATCTAGAAGCAGAAGGCAGACACACACTAAACCACAAGGAAATGTAGATGTACCCCAGAACGCCCCCCATCATCAAATAAGACCCTGACAGGGGCTTGTGCAGCACAGAGGAGCTGAACCCCACTGGCTACTGGAAGAATAAGAAAGTATGTAAGGCCTGTGGAACACACTAGTCAGTTCTCAGAAAGAAAAAAAAAAGTAGCTATACACTGATCACACGATTAGCCCTGAAAAGTGAGCACTCGCATCAACACATTCACAGCGCACATTCCCAAAACTCCCGAAAGCCGAGCTACTGGAAGACGGCACATCCACAGGCCAGGCAGGCACACAGGAAAGCACGGATGAGCCTCAAGATCACCGTACTGTGCTCTGTGAGAGAAGACACCCATACAAAACCAC
The DNA here is from genome assembly GCF_000151885.1 of Dipodomys ordii. Classification (NCBI taxonomy): domain Eukaryota; kingdom Metazoa; phylum Chordata; class Mammalia; order Rodentia; family Heteromyidae; genus Dipodomys; species Dipodomys ordii. The sequence continues at coordinate 383,761 of NW_012267274.1, forward strand.
ACAGCACAGGAGTCGGCGACACAAAATCTTCAGCAAGGGCAGAATCTGACAGGAGTGGGGCTGGGGCAAGGGGCTACAAGAACTAAGTGGAAAGCATCACAAGAAGTAAGTTCTTGCATGCTACAAGAACTAAGTGGAAAGCATCACAAGAAGTAAGTTCTTGCATGCTACAAGAACTAAGTGGAAAGCCGGGTGCTGGTGGCTCACGCCTATAACCCTAGCTACTCAGGAGGCTGAGATCTGAGGATCACAGTTCAAAGCCAGCCCGAGCAAGAAAGTCCGTGAAACTCTTATCTCCAATAAACCACCAGAAAAACGGAAGTGGCGCTGTAGCTCAAGTGATAGAGCACTAGCCTTGAGCTGAGGAGCTGAGGGACAGTGCCGAGGCCCAGAGTTCAAGCCCCACGACTGACAAAAACAAAACACAAAAAACAAAAAAAAAGAACTAAGTGGAAAGCATCACAAACATGCACAACTGTAATATTTTCTAAAAACCATCAAACTGTATAGCTACATGGGTGAAATGCACGGTGTTCACACTATACCTCAATGAAACTGTTAAAAGTGAAAAGAAAAAAACAATCTATAGTCAAGGAACCCAAAGGTCTTTGTACTGCCCACCAAGTGTGCATCTAACACACTTCCCCTTAGGTGTGTGCTAGCTGTAAGCACAGTCAACACCAATGTTCTCTAGCAAGGGCAATTTACCTCTTGTGTCTGGCTAACTTGAACACCAGTACCCAGCTCCTACTTCATCCTGACAGAAGTGACGGGAGCAGGTAGGAACACTGCCAGGACTGCTCCATCCGCACTGTGTACCACTCAAGTAGAACCCCAAAGAAGGACACACTGCCTCTCCCCACCCCCCATGTGCTGTCAAAGGCCAACACACCTGTATTGTAGTAAGACATCACAAAACAGCCTGAAATTGCTTCCCAGTGGTAAGGTAATGATGGCTGCAGCACGGTGTCCTGAGAGGAACAGGGCCTGGCCCCAGATGGATGGGTGAACACGGCTGCCTAGGCAAGTGATCTGGAAGAGTCCAGAGCACAGACATGGGAATCAGGTGTGTCCAGGCACAGGCACTGGGAAGGGATGAGGGATCAGAAAGAAGAGGCTACCAAGCTTCCTCAGAGCCCTGTGCACAGTGGGTAAGGCAGCAAGCTGGCCACACTGCAGGGGATGAGGCTCCTCTGGGAGCGGTGCCAGGCTGCACGGAAGGCCATGACCATTAGCAACATGCGTTCAGCCTCACTGAACAGCTGGCTAGCCGTCCAAGCTGCTAGTGTGCTGCGCTGCTCCTTGGAGATGGAGTGAAGGCAAGCGGCTGCCCCAGAAGGCCCACAGCCAAGCTCCCTGCTTGGGAATAAAAGGATGGGACAGGCTCTTGGGGAACACACCTGACTGAGTACACTCACACTTCTCAGCTGCTGGCAGCACAGACTAAAGGTGTGGTGACATCCATTACCTTCTTCTCTATCCTTTTTTTTTTTTTTTTGGTTGGTTGGTCATGGGGCTTGAACTCTGGCCTGGGTGCTGTCCCTCAGCTCTTCGGCTCAAGGCCAGCACTCTACCACTTGAGCCACAGCGCCACTTCCGGTTTTCTGAGTTGTTTATTGGAGATAAGAGTCTCACAGACTTTCCTGCCCAGGCTGGCTTTGAACTGTAATCCTCAGATCTCAGCCTCCTGAGTAGCTAGGATGACAGGCGTAAGGTACTGGCACCCAGCTCTCTATGCTTTTTATCATGCCAGTCCTGGGGCTTAAACTCAGGGGTTGGGTGCTGTCCCTGAGCATTTTTTGCTTATGGCTAATGCACTAGAACTTGAGCTACAGCTCCACTTCCAGCTTTTTGGTGATTAACTGGAAAAAAGTCTAACAGACTTCCCTGGCCAGGCTGGCTTCGAACCATCATCCTCAAATTACAGGCATGTGTAACCAGGGCCCGGCTTCCTTAACCAGCTTTTCAGGTGTGATTTCTACTTACTGACATACCAACAGGCTGAGCTCGGTCCAAGGTCACATGTGTGGTAAGTGGCAGAGCAGACACCAGGGTCCACACAGACCTGAAGTGGAGGCCCCTGGCCTCCACTGAGCCACAGCTACATTTTCTGTTTCTAAATCTCCACTGGATCCTAGAACAGGGAAGAACCATGCAGAGAGCCTGGGGAGGTATGCACATGAGGGACCAAGGCTGAGCCACATGATAAGAGCCTTGAAACCAAAGCCAAGTCCAAATTCTGCCCAGGTCTGGCTGTAGAGTTAGAACCAAGTCCACCTACTCAAGCAGTACCTGACCCCGTGGGAGTGAAACAGTGGTGCTGCCAGGACCACATCCAAGGCCCAGACAGGAAGACAAGAAAACCAGCCAGAAACCTGAGAAGAAAAGGCAGGCTGCGTGACAGCTAGAAGGTCCAGCCCATGTGAGGCCAGCCAGCCACACCAAGGGAACCGAGGCCTGGTATGAAGACACCAAGGGAGAGAGGCAGCATGAAGACCAGGGGCAGAGAGCACAGACTCCTCATGGAGACCAGGGTCGGAGTGCACAGACTCCTCGTGGAGACAGGGTCTGGGTGTGGATGGAGAAGGGGAAAACTCAGCAAGGAAACAGGGTCAGGGTGCAAATGGACAAGAGAAGGCTACATGCCGAGTGCTGCCCACACAGTGTCTCCCCTATGACATAAGGGGTCCCAGTGGACATTCTTTCACACCATGTCCACTTCAAGAGAACTCCTTTCTACTAAAACTGAAATTGAGAGCCAGGTGCTGGTGGCTCACACCTGTAATTCTAGTTACACAAGAGGCTGAGATCTGACGATCACAGTTCAAAGCAAGCCCAGGCAGGAAGGTCCATGAAACTCTTATCTCCAATTAACCTCCAAAAAGCCAGAAGTGGAGCTATAGTTCAAATGGTAGAGCACTAGCCTTGAGCAAAAAGAACTCAGAGACAGCACCCAGGCCCTGAGTTCAAGACACAGGACTGACACCAAAAAAGAAAGAAAGAAAGAAAGGGTGGGGGGAAGGAGGGAGGGAGGGAGGGAAAGAGGAAGGAAGGAAGGAAGGAAGGAAGGAAGGAAAAGCTGCAGAAGCTGCACTGCACGGGTGCTATGTCAGCCTCCATCAAGGCATGCCAGCCTCAGCATGGCTGAGCACAAAAACCTGATGCAGCCCAGGCCCTTCTGGGACAGAAACCACATCCCAACAGCAGTCTGCGCCCGGAGCTGTCTCTCAAGCAGCCTGTCTCAGGAAAACCTGCCACACCCCTCTACTGACTTAACCACGCCCACTGTCTCACCCACGGCTCAAAGACTCCCCACCAGGAGCAGAGCCCCACCTATCCCAAGCTCCCACAAGCCCACAGGCTCCTCCTGGCGAAGTCAGCCTGAGGCAGCACCGCTCCATCCACTCCTTGCTCACACAGGCCCAAAACCTGCCCACAGAATGGGCTTCTCATGAAACCCTGCAGGAGACACAGCTGGACTCTGAATGGATGGTGCAGACGCAGACACGCCGAGGGTGAGCATTCTCACTGGGAGGCCAACAGCTCTGCCCTTGGCACTGGCTTCAACAAACACTGAGGAAACATTTCATATTTCAAACCACCCCCAGACTCCAGCGGCTTAAGTGGGGGACCTGTCCACCACAGCAAGGTACACTGAGCCCCAAAGCCTACCCACAACAGCACAGAGCATGACCTGACGTCAGAGGGAAGGGGCAGGCACAGCATGGAAACAAATGTCTTTCGAGGGTACCACAAAATTCTAAACGACAACAAAGACCACCATGAAATAATGTATGTACACAAACCAGAAATGGTTTCCTGAAGCAGACAGCAGACCAGCACTGCAGTGGGCTTGAAACACTGCCTCACTTGATCCCACCATCCCAGGAGACAGGCTCAGGCAACTGACCATAATGCTCACACCCCAAGTCTCCTTCAGAGCTGAAGCAAGGACTGCTCTGCTGGGGAAGATGGGCAGAAAATGGTCACCGCTGGTGGGAATGTAAGAGGCAGGCCGGTGGCTCCTCCAGAGGTTACTTACTAGGAGACCTCGAAGCACCAGCATGAGGCACACAGCTGAAAACACACATCCAAAAGACCTTGAATGCCAATATTCACAACAGCCAAAATGCAAAGCCAGCCCAAATGCCCATCAAGCCATGTCTGGACAAAGTGTGGCCCATCTCATGACTGAGGAGTGTGGCACTGACACACACAGACACACGGACGGACAGACGAGCTCTGACAGACACTAGGCATACATGAGTGGGTCCACATTTACAAGCAAGCCCATGGAGATGGAAAGCCACTGGCAGTGGGCCTGGCTGGAGTTCCAAGTGGGGAGGGGTGGCACACTTATTTATACACAGAGCCACCTTGTACCATGAGTGCTGTAGAACTCACATGACCCTGGCAGGAGCGAAGGAGTGTGGGACAACCCCTGGTATGGGGAAAGCAGACACTGTCCATGGCTGTTTGAGAGGTCAGGCCTGCAGAAGCTGGAGAACCAAGGACCAAGGGTTTCATGGTCTCACAAACCACAGCGCCTTCCACACTGATAGGGAGAATCTTGTAAACAGGGCAAAACCAGCACTGCAGGAAAGAGACGGAAGAGGGCCAAGGCACCTGCCCAGAGTCCACCCCGTCCCCAGCAGCTCTGACTTGCCTCCCTCTATCCCACAGCTCATGGACATCTGCTGACCAAAAGCCTCAGTTCCTGCTATGAGGAGCCCATACTTCGATTCTGAAATCCCAGGTCTGCCTGCAAAGGGCTGCTAGAGAGGTGACTAAGCAAATGGTACCTTGCTCTGAATATACAGCAGGACTAAGGGCCAAACAGCCTAACATGCAAGGGTGAGGTCAGGCTCTAAAGCTGGCCTGCACACATTTATCTGCTCAAGTCACTTCTAGTAAAAGTTCAAGGAACCAAGAATTAGAAACCAATGGTCAAAACATCAGCCACAGCCAGCAGATAGGTACAGGCCCCTGGCCACCCTAGGCCAGTGGCCGCCTTAGGCCGGTGGCAGTGACAGCACGAGTCCAAGTGGAGGAGCTGTAAGTAGTTTGGCGATCATGACCATTCACTGGAAAGTCACAAGTGCCCTGGTCGCATGGGGTATCTAGGGATCTGGCCTGGGGAACATCCCTGAAGGTTTGGAACGATCACCAACTAGGACAGAGGGCCTCAGTGTGGCCTCACTCAGGGAGCAGAGTGAGGCAGTAGCACAGGCTGAGGGCTCTGTGCTTGACATCTACAGTTCCAACTTCTAACTCTGGTGAATACTGGTAGTCACAACCTACATCAACAACTCTCACCAGGCACCGAGGGTGCATTTCTATAATCCTAGAGACTCGGGAGGCTGGGATACAAAGACTGCCATTCAAAGAAGAAACAAAAAAATCCAAGAGACTCCATCTCCAAAACAGTCGGTCAGAAATAAATAAATAAATAAATGGTCCCTGCTGAACGTGTAGCTCCAATGGTAGAGCACCAACTGAAAAGTAAGCCAAGCAAGGTTCTGAGTTCAAGTTCCAGTACTATTAAAAACCACACTGGGTACTTGTGGCTCATACCTGTAATCCTAGCTAAGTGGGAGGCTCAGATCTGAGGATCATGACTCTAAACCAGCCCAAGCAGGAAAGTCCATGGAACTCTTATCTCCCATCAGGAGCTGTGGCCCAAGTGGTAGAGTGCTAGCCTTGAGTGAGCTCAAGGCCCTGAGTTCAAGGCCCAGGGCCAGCAAATAACTAATTACATACATACATATCTCTTAAGGATCTTCCAGAATAAGATCCTGAGATAAAGTCTATGGAGAGATGCCCTGGGATGCACCTGCAGCAACACTGCCAAGTCCAAGGGCTCCAGACAACATGAAGGCCCTCAGCAGGAAGGCTGGGTAACCGCAGCCCAGCCATCCTTTCTGGACACAAGGATGCCAGGAGTGCTGATGAGAAAAGAGCAAGGGAACAAGATGTTCCAGTGTTCCCGGCATAATTAAAATTGACAGACACAGGCTAGGTAAAGCTCAGTGGCCAAGTGTAGGCAAGGGCAAGGCCCTGGGTTCAATCCTGAGCACCCCCACAAAACCCGTAAGGTAGCATTTAAGAGGGGTCACCACTAGGTGGAGAGAAGGAGGAAGTTTATGAATTGAGACTTTCAAAACTGCAAACACAAAAACAAACCACCTTGGGGGGGGGCGGCAGGGGAAGGATGGGATGGGAAGTGGAAACAGAGGGGGAGGCTACAATGCTTGATAAGAAATGTACTCATTATCTTGCCCATGTAATTGTAACCCCTCTGTACAGTATTTTCACAATAAAAAAAACCACCTATTACTTCTGCATAAAAGGAAAAATGTCCTTCCCAACTGTCTTGTCCATTTCAAAGTGGACACCTTCCTCCTGTGGAACCGGACTCCCTAAGAAGCAGCTGGAGGCCCTGAGCAGAGCAGAACTTACGCATCCACAGTAGAAAGTTCCTTCTCAGTGGAACAGGTTGGGAGGTACGCATGCAGCATGGGTTCCTGCCACACCAAGGCAAATAGAGGCACAACCGGGCTTTCTGACATCCACAAGAAATCAAGGAATTAAAGTCTCCGTCACTGAAGAATTCACTGCTTTGCCCACTCAGGCTTCTACCCCACAAGCACCATAACCCAAACACCAGCTGAAGAAAAAGGCTCAAGAATGCCAGTGTGAAGGGCACTGCCTAGCCCTCAGCCAAGCTCCACGCTGTGGGGTAGGCCAGTGCTTCTCCACTCAGCCTGAATCTCAAGTCACCCTGTGGGGTTCATATGTTGTTTACCAAAACAAAAGCAACGTGAAGATGCAAACATAGTGCAGAATTCCATCCTGACAGTAAGAAAAATAAAAACGCAGAAAAGTAACTTAAATTATCCATTTTAATACCATTGGAGAGAAATATATGTATACAGTTAAAATACAACAAAGCCTACAACTCAGAATCAAAGATTTCTGGAAAGAATGTTTGCACAGCAAAATTCTTTTCCCTTTGAGACTAAAATGCTCCACCATGCCTAATTTTCCTGACATTTCTGAGGCTTTGAAGCCACAGCTAACGGTTCTGAATCATCTGAACACAACCATGTTACAGTGGCATATTACTGGAAGGCCTAGAATAGAAGGCTAAATATACAGGCTGTTGTAAAGCATGACCCATGTGAAACTACACCAAGGTGTGTTCGTGACAAAGTCTGCGCAACAGCAGGCAGGGCCTGGAAGCTACATAAACAGCACACCATGACAGTGTCTGCCTTTTACTCAAACCTAATGTGTGAATTCAGCTTAATGAAGCCTCTCCCAAGCTTAATGACGTCTGTATCACGCTGGTATCTGGTATGGGCAGCACACACCTCCAGCCCTGGCATTGCCCCAACTGTTCACCTAGAGAAGAGAGGAAAGGAAGTACGTGGCCCCACAGCTCCATCTGTGACATTACCCTTTCTTCTTAAACAAGCATGCCACTTGGAGCCACATTCTGCTTTATTTGGGTTGGCAGTTTAAGTACCAACAGCGGGGTGGCACCATGGCTCCAACGCTGAACTAGGTCAGCCTCAGCTTGCTCTGGGAAGTTCCCAGTGCCCCCTCAGCTCCCTTCTGCACCCGAGGAGGGCACCCCCCACACTTGCCCCTGGGGGTTTCCTAGGTGGGACCAGAGACCAGTGAGGGCAGCCCTGGGAGGAAGAGGCCTTAGGCAGTCGGCATCCCATTTCTGGGCAAAATGATGGCGTCCTACACCTCGGGCACCCAGAGGCAGGGGCGAGGCGTGGCTACGGCTCAGGATGGATAAGCAATACTTAGGGAGAGAGGTCCGGGGCAGGGAACGATTTGGGGCCAGCGTTCTGGGCCCAAGAGCCCAGGGCCGGGGTCAGGGCAAAGAGGTTTGAGGTGGAAAGTCAAGGTTCAGAGTCAAGAAGATACGGGAGCAAAATCTGAAGGCTGGAGTTGGAGTCAGATCTCGGGTTGGGGGATGAGGACAGGTTGGGAGTCGGGGGTCCCAGGGTCGGGTTTGGGGTCAGACAGGGAGGTTTGAGGCCAGGGTTCAGGACTGGTAATGAGGGATGGAGCTGGGGGCCCAGCATCCGGGCTTGGGCTGGGGAGGGGTCAGCGGGGACAGCCCGGGGTTCAAGCTGGAGGGTCGGGCCGGGCCCCG
>NW_012267274.1:392705-393037 GCF_000151885.1 Dipodomys ordii
CGGGAGGGGCCGCTCCAGGGCCGCGCTCCTGTCAGTCAGACCTCCGCCCTCGGCCGCCGCGCGCGGACGCCACCCTCCGCCCTCCCGTGACGTCAGGACCTGGCTCCGACGGCGCCTCTTAAAGGGGCCGTGCGCTCGCTGCTCCCGCGGGCTCCGGGACTCCCGAGCTTCCCAGCGGGTCGGGCGTCGGGGGCGGAGCGGGGCCGCACGGCCCGGAGGCGGTCCTCGAGCGTACCCCGGCCCCTTCCCGGGGATGGGATTTTGCCGCTTCCTAGCACGTTCCCGATGCGTGACTTCACTTACCCGAGCGGGCTGTGGGGCCGAGTGCAAGA
>NW_012267274.1:393228-403429 GCF_000151885.1 Dipodomys ordii
GGCCGGCGGGAGGCCCTGGGCGCCGAGGCCCCAGGGCTCTTGCTGTCGTGGACCACTTCTGATGGCACCCAAATCCTCTGGTTTGCCATCCACGGCGACTCCATTCTGGACACGTCCATGCGGGCTGAACTGTTCAAAATTCACAGCTGTAAGCCGGCCCGCCATGCTGGCGTGTTGGGGCGAGAGCCCGTCCCCAGGCCGGGACGGTCGGGGTCCGGGCGAGAGCCCGTCCCCAGGCCCGGACGGTCGGGGCGAGAGCCCGTCCCCAGGCCGGGACGGTCGGGGCGGCCCCGGGTCCAGCAGGGTCCCCGCCTTCGTAGGAGACTCCGGATAGTTCAGGTGTGCACCACCCTGCTCCGCGCCCACACGTCAAGTCCCAGGAGCCCCCACCCTGGCCACCCTGGCCGGAGCTGGCCTTGGGCTTCCGGCCTAACCTTCCATTGCCTAAGCCTCCCCACCCCCAGCCAGTCTGTGGTATTCACATGTGGTCTCTAATTTTGCTTTTTGGCAAAATCAGCACTACCAAGCATGTCCTTAGGGGCGGCAGGTTTTCCGGAATCTGTTTCACACCTGCTCTCCTTTCTCCAGGCCATCTCCCTCAATACCCGCCCCCTTGCTGGAGGCCAAGGTGGGGTGGCAGCCCCTGGGCTCCCTGGGCTCCTGACTTCACACGGTTCCCGAGCAGCAGCCTGCCTTTCTTTGAGTGGCTCCTCCCTTCGTCCTGAGTAGGTCAGCAGCACAGACCTCCTGCCCACAGGTCCTAGGCCTCTGGTACCCAAATGGGTGGCTCCAGTGCCTCACCCCTGCCCTGTCACAGCCTCGGTCTTCTTGTCATCAATAATCACATCACACCTGGGCACAAGCACCGCGCCATTCTCAAGGCCCTCCTGCAAGCTCTTGTTACAAGACCTCATGGCCTCCATTAGCAATCACCCCCAACACACACACACACACACACACACACGCTCGGCATGTTCAGATGCCCACACAAACATATATGTTCATGCCTCTGCTTCCTGTCTTTGCCTTTTCCTGGAGCACAGTCACCCCAGCAGACCTTCCCTCCTCTCTGCTCCCTGGCCCCTGCACTTTCAGACTGGTCTCCAAGACTGTCAGACTCCCTGGGCTACCCATTTGCTCTGAGCCTGCCTCCAAGTAAGAGAAAAGGGAACAAGAGACAAACTACAGAACAGCCCATCCCCATGTCCATGGCGCCCTGAGTCTCAGGGTGCCTACACTGACCCTCAGCTTCCCACATACGCCCCCTCATCACCCAAAGATGCAATTTTTTCCCCTTCCCTCTCTCTGGACCCACCCTGGGGCGCCTTTGTCCTTCACCAAGGAGTGGTGTATAGCCCGAGATTGGCCTGCCCGCCTGCAGGCCTGTCGCTTCTGGCAGCTCTTCTGCACCTTCTAGGTGCCCTCAGCTCACAGCAGGAGGGTGACTCACGCCTATACAACCCTCCTTCGCCCTATGCCCCCACTCCTCATGTCTCTCTGCTTCTGAAAAGCCTGCTGGAGTCTCCACCCAGCAGGCTGTGTGCCAGACTCTTCCAGGCCTCACGACACGCCCCACTAACATCCTCCACTGCCGCTGGGTCAGTGGTGATCCCCAGGCCTGGTCTCAGCTTGCCTCCCAATGTGGCTGGTGTCCGAACTCCTTCCAGGAGCAAGTCAAGGCTTTCTCCTGTCCACAACCTCCCTGCTCTGCCCACTCTCACCTCCTTGTGAGGACCACCCTTCCAGCCTCCTCTGCTGGCTTCTCTTCCTGCCCCAACCAAAGTCCTGGGGCCCTGGTTCTGCTCCTCCAGGCACACTTCCTCCAGGCCAGCCTCTGAGGCTGGGGAGAGGCATCTCAAACTGGGTGCAGCACCCCATGCACCCATGCGCTTTGCTACCTCTGCACTGGAGGGCCTGTGTGCGCCTGGTTGACTTCCGCTGCTCTCTTCGTCAGAGTGACCTCCTGACTCATCACTGGGCCAGTCACCTGTCACAGGGTCAGCATCTGGGGCACTTGCACTTTTACCCCACTTGCTGGTGACCGCCTCTCCTTGTCAGCCTAGTGGGGCAGCCCAGAGCAGGCCTCTTCTGTCCCATGGAGGTGGCCATGGGACATGCTCCATGAGTGTTTATTACGTGCACACCGGGCCATCCCAGTGTGGGTGGGGGATATGACCGCTCTCCTCGTCACGAGGAAGTGGGAGGGAGGCTCCTTCCCCTGTGTATCCTGGGCATCAGCATGGCCTGGGCTAAGGTAGCATTGAGAAGTGTCCCCCGACCCAGGAGAGCCCAGGCCCATCGGGTCTGCTTCTGTGACACCCGTGCCTCTCCAGCCAGGTACTCTTGGGAGTTCCGGGAGGGAATTAGGCCCAAGTCTTTTGTGAGACAACACTATGCCGTAAGGTTTTCAGAAAGGGCAGCAGAGTGGCTGCCAGGTATCATGGAGTCATTTAGTCCAAGACAGTTCCAATTTATTTAGGGCTCCACCGGTCAGGAGGCAGAAGGCTTTACATCCCAGATTCCTCGTGGATGTCCGCAGTCCCATTAATAGTCATTCTCCAGCATAAATATGCAAAGCACTTTATAGTTGCAAAGTGCATTTCAATCATTCAATAACCAGCCTTCAATATTCCTGCCAGCCAGGGCAGCCCTACTCCACCACATATGAAAACACTGAGAGTAAGGGACTTGTTCAAGCTCATTCCCTACAGAAGAGGCCCAGCTGGGTGCCGGGGACGTGGGCGCCGCGGCCCTGTCCCTGTGGTGGGGGCTGCCCTCTGTTACCTTGGCCAGTATTGTGCTATCCACCAGCTCTGGGATGCCTGTCACTGCCTGGAGCCCAGCAAGAGGAGGAGAGCTGCATTATCAGAGTCACTGTGATACTTTTCCTTATTATTCAGCTTAGTAATCTCACAGATGCGGTCTATGAGGAGGTTGCAGTTCTCACCTCTGTTTCTCAAAGAGTCGTATGAAGTGTGTATGAGAAAACGGAGGCTACCAGATGAAGAAATTGGCCCCAAAGGCCTTAGCCCACAGGCATTCACTCCACAGATGTTGAAGAGGTGTGTTCTCTGTGTTGCACAGAAGAAGAAGGTTCTATGCTGCTGAAACTGGGCCTGCGGGGAGGCAGGCAAGAAACATGCAGGGGCTTCAGGTGGTACACACGCGTGCCACCTTGTGGATCTTGTCCTTGTAGAAGTCACACTGTGGCCAGGGGACACTGGGAAACTACAGACTGCTACAGAGTATGACCCTTCTAACTTGACTCCAAGACTCCAGCTCCAGCTCCAGCTGCTCCCTCTCCTGCTCTGTATCACAGTGAGCACGCCGATCACGCCAGCCAAACAGCTTTGACACACTAAAGCTCTTCCAATGTCTGTGTTTTTGTTGTTGTTTTTTTCCTTCCATATGTCAAAGCTAGACTTAAAGAATAAAAATAAATGTGAACACACAGGATCATACATGTGTATTGTACACATATAAATTTGTAGTTTGTGATTGTTATTCTGTTTGAGGAGATAGAAGAGAAGAGGGGGAGGAAAACAGATGTTGTGGTGAACAATACCAAAATGCACTGGATAGGTGACTGAGGTGCCAAGATAATGCTCATGGAAAGCTGCTGGATAATGGGGGCCTGGGCATGGGGAAACCAAGGGACCCATATGACTGGGGACTGTGTAGGCTGAGAGACACCATGATGAAACCTCTCTGAGCCATTAGCATACACTAAAAACTGTTGGAGGGAGTCAGATCTAAGAACATCATATGCATATACGGACATGCCAAAATGAAGCCATCTGTACAACTAGCTGATGTTAATAAAAAGGTATGTGTGCAGAGCAAATAAAAAGGTTGGTGAGGTGGCTCATGTAGTAGAGCACTGCTTTGCAAATAGGAGGCCCTGAGTTCAAACCTCAGTACCACCAAGAAAGGGAAAAAACAAAAAGATTGGTCACAAAGCTGCAGTTTAGGGCCTAGGAAGTATAAAAGGAAAAACACCTAGATCCATGAGACAGAATGGAGAATTCCAAAGTAGGCATGGTAACTTCCACCACGGGTCGATTCAGTGACAAGAGTCTACTCAGCAAGTGGGGCCAGGGTCAACTGGTCACCCACAGAGAGAGAAAAACCTCTGAGCCTTAATGTACACCATACCAAAGTTCACTAAAGATGGACCAGAGGCCATTGTTCTAGATAATGCTAGAAAACTTCAAGGAAGTGAATTCACAATACGTATATAAATAGGAAGTAAATCCACAATATGTGTGCATGTGTATGTAGAACTTGGATTTACAATATGTATGTATGTGTATATGTACAATTTCTTTTCCCTCTCGCCCTCTCGCCTCTCTCTCTTTCTTTCCTCTTGGGCAGTACTGGGGTTTGAACTCAGGGCCTATCAGTTGGTAGGTAGGCACTCTACCACTGAGCCATGCCTCCTACCCCATGTACAAAGTCTTTCATGAACAGTGTAAGCATTAACTGTGGAGAGCTGTGTTTCAGTCACTTAATGTCTGTGCTGAGGTCAGGAAACAAGGGCCTGCTGTGTGCTGTGACTCAGTGCAGAGAGCAAAGCGTGTTCTTTCGAGACTGTGAACCATTCAGACATAGAGCTGCCCTTCTACCTCGTAAGTTGCTCATCAGGGGATGTGCAAGCCCTTGCCTCTGGGGACAAGGCTGGAATGCTAGCCATCTGGTCCCCAGGGGCTTCCGAGGAGGGACTGGAGCTTAGAAGAAGCCCCTCACAGTTACACAGCTGGAAACACAATGGCAGCGGGCTGCTGTGTACTCTCCCGTGGTTTCTGTGCAGAACTCACAAGTCTGTTCCATGGTACCCCAAGCCTGCAGCAGCATGGGCATCTGGGCATGGAGGCCTCGCACCCGGCAGCTCCCATCCTGATGGCACCTGAACAGAAGGAGCTGGGCCCCCTGGGCCCCAGAAGAAGCCATGTCCGGCTCCAGGAGCACAGACGCTGGGGGCTGGGGGCACCTCCCAGCTCACATCATACCGTCTGCCCTGCCCGGAGAGATGCCCCTTAGTCAGAAATGGCTCTATGCGGGGGGGGGGGGGAGGGATGTCTCTCGGTGAGAAATGACTCAGCAGACGTGCCTGGAGCTCTAAGGTCACTGTGTTTTTAAGATGGTTCCCAAAGGCGCCCCGAGCCCTCATCACAGGCCAGAGGCTCAGCTCTGCAGGACCCCACCCCTGGCCGTTCCTTTCACAGAGCTGGGATGGAACCAGGAGCCCAGCCATGCTAGCCAAGCTTACTTGGGCCACATCCCAGCCCCTCTCGCTTGCTCTTTTATTTTATTTTTTTTTGTTGTTGTTGTTGGTCGTAGGTCTTGAACTCTGGCCTGGGCACTGTCCCCCAGCTCTTCAGCCCAAGGCTAGTGCTCTACCACTTAAGCCACAGCACCATTTCTGGGTTTCTGGCAGTTTATTGGAGATAAGAGTCTCATGGCCTTTCCTGCCTGGACTGGCTTTGAACCTCAATCCTCAGATCTCAGCCTCCTGAGTACCTAGGATTATAGGCGTGAGCCACCAGTGCCGGCTTCCTGGTTTGCTGTTAATCAGCCCTTTGAAACCATTGAGGCAGATAGGTTCTCCATAGGAGGGAGGGGGGAGGGGGGAGGGGCCCACCGAGGCACCAGGCAACCCCATCACCCCAGTCAGGCAGGCTCAGAGCACTGGTCAGCCTGGTATTGCCTCCCAGTCTGGGTGGCAGGGTGATTTGTCTCTCCATGTGACTTGATTCCTCCCAGAGGTCCTGGGATGCCCCTCCAATCAGCCTGTGCACAGGCAGCCTCTGCCTCTTGGTGAGGCAGTTAATCTTGCTCCTCGGGCAGAGACAGATTGTTGACAGGGCCAAATTATGTACATAAAAGTATGCAGGCAGAAAGTGTTGGCACACACCGTGAGTCAGACATCAACGTGCTCTCCGCACTAGAACTGCCAGAAACCGGACCCTTGCCAAGGGACACACTCCCAGGGCCTGGCCCTCGGTGGTCAGGACAGGCAGCTCCCTCACAGGAGCGCCTTCACGAAGGCAGAGAACCATCCATCACCATGTCCACCATGATCTTCAAAGTTGTCAAAACTCCTTTTTGGAGTGCTGGTACTGGGGCTTGAACTCAGGGCCTGGGTACTGTCCCTAAGCGTTTTTATTTCCCTCAAGGTTAGCACTCTACCACTTGAGCCACTGCTCCGCTTCCAGATTCTTAGTGGTCAATTGGAGATAAGAGTCTCAGGAACTTTGCTGCCCAGGCTGGCTTTGAACCATGATCCCCAGATCTCAGCCTCCTGAGAGCCACTGTGGCATGAGCCACTGTTGCCTAGTTGATGCTGTTCTTTTTTATTTTTTAAGGGTAAGTAAGAATGTGCTCTCAGTTGACCAAGTATCAAAGAAATGCGGGTTCTTGCTCCAGCCCACCTTAGGCTGAGCTCAGAGGCAGAAACAATATTCGCTGCCCAGCACTGGTAGGGGCTTAGACATTCAAATGTTCTCCTTTTAAATAGAGGATAGATTTGAAACACACAGATTGGAACAATGGACAATGGAAATAGATCTTTGTAGCCATGATTATTAAACACGAAGTGACAAAACAGAAATTGCAGGCAGGCTTCCTTGAAAACTGACTGCTAACACTAACTGTGTGGGCTGTGCTGGTTTGATTAGCATAAGTGAAATGATTGGCATTTATACTTCTCACTTACACTTACATCCCCTGGATATAGGGGACTGCCCTAGAAGATGCGTTACCAGGCAAATGGGCAAATGAAGAGAAGGTCCCAGAGAGCTGGACTGTTCTAGTGAGAAGATACTATTTGATTATTTCTATATTATTTTGACTTGTTTAAAAATAAGTCTTAGATATATAACCCATTCTCCTGCATAAAAATTTATTTTCAATGACTTTATTTTTTTAAAAAAACTGTTAAGTAAATTAAATTGGCAGGTTTCATTAGGTAGCCGATGAAGAGAACACCACGCGCTGTTCAGGCAGGAGAAGTTTATTTACCGAACTGCTATCCCGCCTCTCATGGTGGAGAGGCATGGCTGAAAAGGACAGGAGGGGGGGATGGGTGGGGACCCACCCTGAGCCAGGCCCCCCCCCCCAGCCAGGACTTATCTAGGCCAGGGACGGGAAGAGGTGTGGCCAAGTGGGGAAAGGGGTGGCCACACTGGATCCAGATGTGACCTCAGGG
This sequence comes from Dipodomys ordii, assembly GCF_000151885.1. Taxonomy (NCBI): domain Eukaryota; kingdom Metazoa; phylum Chordata; class Mammalia; order Rodentia; family Heteromyidae; genus Dipodomys; species Dipodomys ordii. Next base: position 400,436 of record NW_012267274.1, read on the forward strand.
TCTGGGACCCTCCTCAGGTCAGATGGGAGGCATGTGACCAGAGGTGGCCCAGGATGTGACCTAGCAGGAGGGAAAGTGACTGTTTCTAGGTCTGCCAGTTACCTAGGTAACAGATACTGGGCAGAAACTTAGCCAAGAGGTAGGCAGGTGTCCCTGTGCAGACCTTACAAAAAACCTTCATCCTTCAGGAGGAAATGAAGGCTGTGGCTGTCCACAGCTGATGATGGTCCACAGCTCCAAACGCTCAGAGGAATCCAGGAGCACAGGACAGGGGACGCTCCGGCTTCTGCAGTGGGTGGCAGACCTCCGCTTAGCTGAGAACAGCTCTGGAGAGGGGCCAAGGATGCAGCAGACGGGCCACAAGGCTCCTGAGCCCTTCATTTGTGGAATTTGACACTGGAAGGCAAGATGATGTGGAAAGCATGGGAATTGAATTCTTGGTATCAGTCCAATGAATCACACCCAAAGCTCCAAAGTGAAGCAGAAAAGGCCTGCCAGGAGTTAGAGAATCCCGGGCAGAGGAAGCCTCGTCCCTTGTGGCATTGGTGCTTTGCACCAGAGTCCAGAAATGCTTGTTTCTGAGTATGGCCTGGAATCTGTTTTCTTGTTGAGTTCAAAAGAAAGAAATGCAGAGCTGTTTAACTTCCATCTCTGAAAGGTTTCCACACTTTTGAGAACAATGTTAACTTACAGTTTATGTCCTTCCTACTCATAGCTCGCTATAGTCCCACCCAGCATTCACAAAAAGGAACCTCTTTAAGTCTCTGTGTAACCCGGGAAGGCCTCCAGCTCCCAACCCCCCTGCCACAGTCTCCCGAGTATCGGGATTACAGTGTGTGCCATCATCATGCTCGCTCAGGCCTGTATGTCATATGTCTTAACTTTATTCCTGGGTATGTCAACCTTTTGTGCTTCACTTTGGTTTAAAAATAGAATTGCTAATCTGAGTATATATCTAATACTTAAACACTATTACTTCAGCTTTCCCTCTTTTATGATTTATTAGGCATTCTCTTGAATTTTTTCAGGGAGACAATCATGTTAACAGGTTTGAGATAAAAGCTGTCATGCTATTTAAAGCTAAATTAAAATATGGCTGAAAATGGAAGACACATGACAGATTTTTTTCCAAACCACAAGTAAATCTAATTAAACTTTTTATTTTTTGCAATGCGAGTCAAGTAAAATATTTGCCTTGCGACTCATACCATCATGACTTTTTTTAATGACGTGCTTTAGTAGTAAACCCATTCCAGGCAATCCCTTAAAAATAAAAAGCCCACCCACAGGAAGTGGCAGCCTGGTGCGGGGCAGCAGGATGCAGCCACTGGGCCTGCGGCAGCTGCTGGGCCTGCAGCATGCCTGCCTGCTCCTTTTTCCTTTCCAGGCTTCCCTCGGTCCAGCTCCTTTTGCAGACTAAAATTGGCCAACACTCAGCCACAGAGCTGCAAATGGCACATGTGCCTACTTAGCAACAGGTGCTGAGTCTAGGATGGATTTGCAGAATGCTCACCTCTGAAGTAAAGAGCCCCTCCCGTCCCTACCTCCACACTGGACACTTGCCCCTCCCTTTGGGGGCATCTCCTTGGGAACCCGGACAGAGCGGTGTTCCTCCTCTTCCTTCTCCCATTGGGCCTGCAGGTAAGTCCAGGGCTCCAGCCCTTGGCAAGGGCACCTTGGCAAAGGCAGCAGACCATTCTGGCCAGAGATGGAACCGGACTCACCTGGGCAGATAGGGCCAGCTAAGGCCAGACCTCAGACACTGAACCTGTTGGGATGCGCTGGATCCAGCTCAGCCACGTGTTTCTGCAGTAGGGCTTTTACATCCACTTGAGCCACAGAACAGAGAAAATGGTGTAAGTTCCTGTCCTTGATCCTCCCAGGTCACTTCTGAGCCTCCTGGAGCTGGAGAGAAGTTGATCATAAGATGGTTCCGGTGGTCCTGCGCACAACCTTTTTCCCAGTGGTCTCCTGACAGTACTTCTGGAAGGGATGGAGCAAGGGGCAAGCCCCACTTCCCTGGCTGTCCCTGGCCATTTCTGCCCTCTGGCATCTTGGTGGAAGAAAGATCTACTTGTTCCCTGCTCAGCATGCCTGGCTCTCCATTCCCCTGGATTCCCCAACCCAGCCAGACTCGATGTGTAAGGGGTTTCCTTTCCCGGGCAACTTTGCACTCACCGTGCTGGTTCCTTGGCCATGAGCTGTCTCCAAGCTGTGCTGTGCACCGCCCAGACCCTGGCTGGCCGGCGGGGGCAGGGGATGGCCTTCAACTCCCCGTGCTGGAACTGTGGGATAGTTCAGGGTGGGGCTCCACAGCCCACCTCCCACAGCTGGGAAAGAGCTGCCTCAGGAGGAGAGAGAAGGCCACATACAGAGAAGCCCCAAAGGTACTGCAGAGAGACGCAGGAGACACGGGCTCTCACACACAGAGGCCGGGATAGCTGGCAAGGCTCATCTTGGCTTGGTGACGCGGCTCTGGCTTCCTGAGCCTGTCTGATTGGCTGTAGACAGGCTGCCCTGGGGCAATGGTAACTCCTGAAGGTCAGACTGGGATCATCCCAGACTGGAGTGTGCCGTCCACCCTGGTGACAGCGTGGCCAGCCTCGTCCTAGCCCTCCCGAGAGGACCCAGAGCACCAGCCCCCAGGACAGAGCTCGAGCAAGTTGGGACCGTGGGGCAGACCGATGGTGTGTCTAAATGATGAGCTGACCTTACAGCTTTCTTTGTGACCAAAATCAGGGACAGCCTGGGGTTGGGGGACAGTGGCTGTCAAATCAGGAGCAGTCGAATGCCTTTGCACCAGAAGCAGAACGCAGTGTTAATTAGGTATGACATGATATATTTATAAGGCCAGAAATAAAACCTTTGTTAAGAACAGAGGTTGAGTCAAAGCACAAAACCTGCCGTGGATGAGTCACAGTTGTGCCAGTGCTGGGGGCAAGGGATGCCAGGGGGTGTGGGATGGGGGGAGGGAGATGCTGGAGGGAGGGGGCA
>NW_012267274.1:403765-434772 GCF_000151885.1 Dipodomys ordii
GGGATGCTGGGGGGAGGGGCATGGGATGCCAGGGGGTGAGGGATGCGGAGGGGGATGGGATGCTGGGGGGATGGGGGGATGCAGGGTGTGTGGGATACTGGGGAGGGGGATTTCGGGGAGGGGAATGCCAGGGGTGTGGCCCAGGCATCAGCCAGCTGGTTGAGAAGACCTTTAGCTGAAGAGATCTCCACCTGGGGGCAGGGAGGCATTTGTAGGGGTGCAGTTGTGGGGAGACAGCTGTTGGGCTCTGGAATAGGCAAAGGACAGGGGCATGGCCAGTCAGTTTGGCAGGACTGGGGAGCAGGCTGCTGACCAGAGCCCAGGACAGGTCGATGTGAAGAAGACCATCCAGCTGAGGTGCATGGTTGGCTCAGCCTGCCCAGGAGGAGGAGTGTTTAGCCGCACAGCCTGTCCCCTGCTCATTCCGGGGAGGGGATGACCAGCCTGCTAAATGGACAAAGCACCCAGGTGCTCACCCAGTGCAGGGGGCTGCAGGCTGCTGAGAAGCGAGGGTGACAGGTGCTCTGCACCCCTCCTCTCGCCAGTCCCCTCAGGCCAGCAAACCCTTGGGGTGGTGGATCACCCTGTGGAGGGGCCCGTACCTTGCAAGCCTTCACCACAGACCACATGGCCAGTAAAGGCTCCTTGGTGTCCAGCCGCTGCTGAGAGTCAGCACAAGTAGGGTCTGGTGCTCACCTGTGGTGCACACCTGTCCCTGCAGCTCAGGTGTGGGCCCCAGGGACCTCAGGGCTTCTCCTAGCCACAGATGCTACTTTGTCCTCTGCAGTCCACAGGAAATCTGAGCTCACAGGTCAATTCCTGAGAGAGCAAGTATGGGAGACAGGCTCCCAGGATGGGGTGGCTCTCTGCAGGTCTCTGGGGGAACCTGCTGCTCTCCTCCCAGAGGCCTGCAGATGCTGCAGCAGCCCCCAGCAAGTGCTTCCTGCTTCTCACAACTGACACTGGCCAGGCCTGGCCAGCTTGGCTGAGCCCTGCAGGTCTCGCTCCTCAGTCCTCACCCTTGGTAGTGGCAAGACTTGTATTAAACCAAGTCACCTCCAGCCTCACTTTCCCCATCTGTGAGGTGAGGCATCATGTTCATTCCCCCTCCCACCCCGCCCCCCGCAAGGCGGCTAGAGGACAGAGACCCTGACAGAGGTCCCTGAGCCAGCTCCGGGCCCTGGGAGCCCGGGAGCATGACCCCTGGTGCAGGGAGACTCCAGCTGGCACTCTGGCTGCCTCTGTCTCACATATACCCTTCTAGTTCACTTCAGGAACGAACCTTCAAAACATAAGCATCACAGCCCTGGGTTACATAAGAAAAGTGTTTTCCGGCCAAGCTCTCCCTCTTTGCCGCCTCTCCTGCAGGCCTCTGACAGCAGAGCCGGCCGCTTTAACCTCAGGAAAAGGTAAACCAGAGGCCCCGCTGGAGGCTATTTTAAGCACAGACTTATAAAGTAAAAGCAGCTGTAAAATGAAAAGCTTCAGGAACATTTCCATTTCCTGGAGTATGGGTCAGACGGCCTGCCAGGCCCCAGCAGCTAGATCGGGTCTCCAGGCCTCCAAGAGTTCCACCTGGCATGGGGCAAGCCCTGGCCTTTTGAACAAGGATCCTGGCCAGCACCAGTGCCAAGTTTCCGTAATTCATTGGGTGGGGGAAGTAGCAAAGGCCGTGGTGGGTGTGTCTGGCAGGGGCTCACCCTGGCCCTGCCTCATGCTTGGGCTAGAGAAAAGGCTGGCTAAAGGCAAGCCTTCCCTCCCCTGCCCTCTTAGAGCCAGCCAGGCCACAGACGGCCTGTGTTTCCAGCCCGCTTCCCCTCACTACCTCTAGCCTAGGCCAGAGACTTGTGGCAGCCTAGATGACTCGTTGCTCTGCCTCCTGGGGGAAAGGAGCCAGCCAGACCCACAGCATGAGCTATGGGGTGAAACTGTCCACCTCCTGGCAGGACCCACCCCTGGCCACCCACGCTACTGGCACCAGAGTCCTTGCCCAAGTAAAGGAGCTGGCAGCAGCTGTCCTGGGGGCTCTACCCAATGGCTGAGCTGGGAACCAGAGCCCACCGGAATGACAGGACTGCCACAACGTCAGAGCTCCAGAGCCCAGGGGCGGAGGGCACAGCTGTTTCCTGAGTGTGGACCGGTGCCAGGTCTAGGGAAAGCCAGCACCTGGACTGCCTGATCCCAGAGCTCCAGCCCAAAGCCAGGAGCCCTGGGGAGGGTCGGGGCTGCAAGCTGCCTGCAAGGGCTGGTGAGGGGGGGAAGGCCGTGGGACTGCAGAGTTCCTACCTGGCCCACCTCTCAGGCCCGCAGCTCAGGCTGGAGAGGCGCCCGCAGTCACCAGGACACAGCTTCTGCCTGGGTGGCTGCAGGCGGCTCCCTTCGCCCCTGGTGGTCCTTGCTACCCCAGTCGCTGGCCACAGGTCCCCTGGCCTGACCACATTCAAGACTCTGTGCTGGACCCTTGTGTGGAGCTTAGGTTAGCGTGATCCCCTGGGCTTGGGGAGGACCTGGGGGCACTGCATCACAGACCAGCCCAGTCCCGTGTCCAGAGATGAGGGGCAGAACTGAGGTTTCCCTCCAGCAGATTCCCAGAGACCTGTGAGTCCAGAAGAGGCTAGCTGCCCCATCCCCCACCCTGCCTGCTCAGAGATGCTCCCTACCCTCTCCCAGGGCCTGCTCAGTGATGTTCACTACCCCCCCCCAGGGCCTGCTCAGTGATGCTCACTACCCCCCCCCAGGGCCTGCTCAGTGATGCTCACTACCCCCCCCAGGGCCTGCTCAGTGATGCTCACTACCCCCCCAGGGCCTGCTCAGTGATGCTCACTACCCTGCTCCCCTCCAGGGCCTGCTCAGTGATGCTCACTACCCCCCCCAGGGCCTGCTCAGTGATGCTCACTACCCCCCCTGCAGGGCCTGCTTGGTGATGCTCACTACCCCTCCAGGGCCTGCTCGGTGATGCTCACTACCCCCCCAGGGCCTGCTTGGTGATGCTCACTACCCCCCCCCCGCAGGGCCTGCTTGGTGATGCTCACTACCCCCCCCCCAGGGCCTGCTCAGTGATGCTCACTACCCCTCCAGGGCCTGCTCGGTGATGCCCCAGTTGGAGCACCCAGCTCCCCTTTCCCCTGCCAACTTGGCACTCCAGGAACCGTCCCACTAGGACCCATGTGAGGCGGATATGCAGGCTCCCCAGGTCCAGCCCCAGCCCACTTGGGTCTTAGTCCATCTTTTTGGGCCCCGCCCAGGGTATTCTTGAGAACCTAACCATGTTGGGCATTTGTGGAGGTGGCTTCGGCCCCAGGAGATGCTGCTCTGTCCTGGTGAGGCACTTGGCATGGCTGTCCTGTGGCTCTGTCTCAACACTGCCACACCTTTCTCTGCAGCCTTTAAAGCACTCCATGTCTGGTGATAGAAGTGGAGCCCGAACGCCAGGGCCAGGCCTGTTCTCGTGGGTCTGCTGGGATTCCCCCTCATAGTCTCCCCAGTGGGTTGGGGCCTCTTTCGGGGTGACTGGTAATAGAAAACCACCCCTGTGTGCACAGCTCCAAGCAATGTGGGGACCAGAGTCCCTAAGGAAGACTGCAAGTGCAGCTGTGGCCCCCATTAGCCCCCAAACTGCTGAGAGGAAGCAACAAATGCAGACTCAAATTGCAAAAGTCCAGAGAGGAGCATCTAGAAAGTTCCAGCCATGTGGCTGGCCTTCCCTGGCACTGGCTCTGTCCTCTGCGAACCAGGTAGAGGTCAGACCCATGGCCGGTGCCCAGCGGAGGGGGGACAGGCCCTGGCTGGTGCCCAGTGGAGGGGGGACAGACCTGCAGCCGGTGCCCAGCGGAGGGGGGACAAGCCCCAGCTGGTGCCCAGCGGAGGGGGGACAGGCTCCGGCCAGTGTCCAGCAGAGGGGGGACAGACCTGCAGCCAGTGCCCAGTGGAGGGGGGACAGGCCCTGGCCTCCCCAGCGGAGGGTGGACAGGACGTGGCCAGTGTCCAGCAGAGGGGGGGACAGACCCCAGCCAGTGCCCAGCGGAGGGGGGATAGGCTCCAGCCAGTGTCCAGCAGAGGGAGGACAGACCTGCAGCCAGTGCCCAGTGGAGGGGGGACAGGCCCCGGCCGGTGCCCAGCAGAGGGGAACAGGCCCCGGTCGGTGCCCAGCAGAGGGGGACAGGCCCCGGCCTCCCCGGTGGCACTCTCACCAGGCCACAGTAGTTGTGGTGCCCCCTGGGTGGTCACACACACCCTGTGCCATGCAGCTCTAGGAACCGAGTCTGCCGTGTTTATCGCCCACAATAGCCTTCTGGCGGCCCTCCTCGGGGGACATCCTTGTTAGCGTTTGGTATGCGCGGCACTTCTGCACCCCACCCACCCACAGACATTCTGGGGACACATCTGGAGCTGGGAAGGAATTCCTGTTTTCCTTGGGGCTTCCTGAGGAGCCCAGGCTGTGGACGCACAGGGCTGAGGAGCGTCTCCGCGGCTCCTCAGACTTCAGCCCCTTCCTCCCGGCATGCCGCCTCAACCTGCCCCAGTGCACACGCAGCTGGGCTCTGCAGAGGACCAGCTCGCCTGGGCGGCCGGCACCTGGCTCCGGCTGGCCCAGTTAGAGGCGGCGGGAGGCTCGGCCTCTGCCTGGGAACCTTGGCACTAAGCCCCCATGCTGAAGGTGGAGCTTCTGCACTGGGCTCTCCTGTGGAGACAGAGGCCCTCCTCGACACCAGCCAGGAGGCCGTGTCTGAGGGCCACCGAGCCTGTCCAAAGGGGAGAGGGCCTGGCCCTCTGGGGGAGCTGACCGCTCCCCTGTATCAAGAGCTGCTGGCCCCATCTGGGCCCTGGGCTCAGCACCCTGAGCATGCAGACCCTGGGCTCAGCACCCTGAGCATGCAGACCCTGGGGAATGGCCACTGGGAGAACCCCGCTTTCATAAGAAAGGTGAGGCCCTGGACGGGTGCGGCAGCCGTGAGGTGGGTAGGCACCTGGGGACGGCGGTAGGGGACCCCTTCCCCGCCCCTCGCGGGGACAAGCATGAGTGCCCCCTGCTCTCCAGGTGCCAGAGGTTCCAAACTCTTTTCCCAGCTTGCTGCCAAGTCACTGTCTTCTTCAGATCTTTATCCTGAGAAAAATGACTACAAAGTGGGAAAGATGAATTCACATAGACCTTGATTTAGTAGCAAAATAAAAAGGCAGATCCAACAAAAATGTGCCTCAACAGGTATGCCAAGTAAGCAGCAGCGCGGGCATCAGCATGGCCTGGACCGTGGCAGGCTGTGTGCAGAGGGGAGGGCGTGGGACCCCAGCAGGACCCCAGGCACCCCTGCACACGTCCACGCCCACGCCTCTCCAGGGCCTGTACAGAGGGGGCTCCGCAGGGGAGGGGCGTAGAAGAACACTTGCACTGCTGTCTGTGGTTTGGAGTTGACCCAAGGCCAGGTGTCACTGATACAATCACACAAGACCTAGGGCTATCTTCAGGATGACCCACACCCACATGTGCGGCTGTTGGGGGCCCGGCAGGGTCTCTGGCAGGAGCTGGGGGCTGTGCGGACGCCCCAGCCACGGGTGGTGGACGAGGTGGGAGGCAGACCCCGTGCAGGGACCCAGCAGGTGCACACCTGGGACCAGCCCTCCTCTGGCCAGGGGCTCAGAAACAAATTCAAAGCCAGTGGTTCACACTTGTACCTGGTGCCCTGGAAAGCTGAGTTTGGTACATCTGGAAGAGAAGGTCGGCAGACCTCCTCGGGATGGCGGGCAGGACTGGGTGCGCAGCCTTAAGCTAGCCATGACGCCTGACGTGGGCTTCTGGACCAGGATGCTGAGCTGAAGAGGCCAGGGGAGCTTGTGGGAGGCCCGGATTCTCAGGGGTGTGGGGTGGGAGGGTGGGGATGTGTCCTGGGTCACCATCATGAGGCTGACACCCTACCGGACAGGGTGCAGGCCAGCTTCACAGCCAAGACCTGACCACACAGCACCACACTCTGCCCCCTCCCTATCCCCCCCCATTTGCCTCGAAATTTAGTTGCTTCTGAACAAGAAGCCACATTTCCATTTTGTCCTGTCCCCTGCCCCCAAACAAAGCAACTGTCCACTGAGTGCTTCCTGATGTCCAGAAAGAGCCCTTGCAGACAGCCGGGGCAGGAAGGGAGGGCTCCCAACTGCAGGTCCTCCCAGAGAGGAGATCCGGGAGCCGCCCCCACCCCACGGCCCTGGAGGCCCCTGGGAGCCGGCCTGAGTGAGCCCGTCGCTGTCCAGGGGCTCCGGGCAGCTAGGCCAGCCCGGGAAGGGCTCAGTTCCACCCTAATTATAACTGCTGTCTCTGGCGCAGCACGCCGCCGGCTATTTTTAGCGTCCCCTAACCCACCCTGTGTGACTCAGCGAGGCCTGGCTGGGGTGAGAAAGTGGCCGCCTGTGGCTGCCCAGGATGCTACAGGGGCTGGACTGGGCGGCTGGGCCCCCGGGGCTCCAGGACAGCTGCCTAGCCTCCCCCCACCCCACCGTGGGCCTGCCTGGCCAGGACAGCTCGCTGGCTGCCCCGCCCCCATGGCCACTGCTCCCTCCTGGCTCCAGGCCAGCCCCTCCCCTCCTGCGAGCATGGAAAATCTGATGTCAGAATTCCTGCCTCAGTCAGGAACGTGGCCTGACCTTCACCTCCCGGGGGGCCGTCACGCCTGAGGCCCCGTGGGCAGGCCCAGCCCCCCATGCACCCCCAGACCCTCTGAGGGCCCCCATTTGAGGCCACCTGACCTTCTCCTGGCCTCCTCTGAGCCCCCAGCTGGCTTCTGCGCCTTGTCCTGTTGCTGAGCACCCAAAGGGGCCACTCGATGGGGCAGTCCCTGGGCTGCCCAGGAGTCTGGTGGCGAGGCAGCCCAGAGGCCTTACTCCTGGAACAGCTTCTGGGGCGGGTCAGGAGTGAGTGCCAGGCTGGGAGGAGGGCTCTGCCCCACCCCAGGGCAATCGGAGCCTTGAGGTCCGCAGGACGGGGGATGGTGCAGGATCGGGACAGCGCAGGCACACGTGCATGCTCAGGAGAGTGTAGGCGCAGGTGTGCAGGCTATGTGTGCAAATGTGAGGTGTGCGTCAGTTATGAATGCATCCATGTGCGGCCAGTGCCAGTGTTAAGTGCGTGGAGAAGGAGGGATGGCCAAGTGGAGGAGTGGGTAGCTCTGTGAGAGGCAGCCCCACGCACAGTCCTTACAAGTGCTTAGAAGCCCTGGCTCTGCTCCACAGTTTCAGTGTCGAGGACAGACAGGGGCCAAGGTGAGAGGCTGTCTGCCCTCAGCTTGGCAAAATTTTGCCTTCCTGACCTTCCCACCAGTTGTCTATTTCTGGGCATACACTGCATTTTTTCCACAGAACAAAGTCACTTAGAAAACAGCCGCTGATGTCCACCCCAGAGTCACAGCTTTCGGAATTGTCTCTCATTTGTTTCTGTATCTCAAGTGTTAGGACGCGTGCTGTATAGAGGAGAAAATTGCTTCCAAAGATGGGTAATAATGGTAGAGTATACCTGCTGAGTGCACTCACTTTCCATTTCCCAAGTTTGGCTCTAATGAAGCAAGGAAAAACAAAAATATTATTTAAAGCAAGGTTATTTCTATCTTTTGTATACTCAGGGCCTCAGCTTGCTAAGCTGATGCTCTACCACTTGAGCCACACCTCTGGCCCTGCTTTTTGCTTGTTAATTGGAGATGGAGTCTAGCAATTTTTGATGTCTGGGCTGGCTTGAAATGCTGTCTTCCAGATCTCAGCCTCTTGAGTATCTACAATTACAGGTATGAGCCTCTGGCACCTGGCTTAAAGCCACATTTCTAGAATGAGTGATATCACTTAGCAAAAACTTTCCACTGGGAACACTTGCCTGGGAGCCCCTGCCGTGGCTCTCCTCTTCAGCCATCGCTACCCACCCTCCAGGCAGAGAGATGCTCCAATCTCCACAACCCCTCCACACCAGGGCCTGGCATCTTCTGAGGATTCTGGTGAACTGCGAGGCTGTCAGGTACCAATGGCCACGCCACCAGCAGCCCCTCTGCCTTGAGTGGTCGCAGGGTCCTGAGACCAGATCCCTCAGCTCCGACTGAGGGCAGAGAAGCTGGCCACCCCTGCGGTGCCCCCACACCGTGCCCCCAACAGTCCCAGAAGCTTCCAGAAGAGCCCCAAAGACCAGGCAAGAGTGAGCATGGGAGCCATGCACACAGGGGGCCTGGCTTCCTGGGTAATGGCTAGGAGGACGGGGGGCTGTTGTGCCGGGGACCACCCCCCATCCCCCCGGGACCTCCACACAGAACTCGCTCCCCCCACCTCAGGACCTCTCTCCCCTGGGACCTTTCCCAGGACTGCCACACAGTAGGGTAGATCACCCCCAAGTGGCTTCCAAGTGAACCCCAGAAGAGGAGAGCTGACCCACACCACCTGCCCTCAGCAAATGTTGCTGGGAGTTCAAGGCTACCATACATACACGTGCACAGCACAGCGTGGTACTCACAGATACATATATGTACACACTGCATAGCTGCACATACCACACATATACACACATATATGCATGCCACAGAGACACACAGCACACAAAACAGTACACGAGAACATGCGCACACAGATCACACAAGAACACACGTGTACATACCCCCCCCACAGCATGTAGGCACACACACGGATACCACACATGCCCACACATGGACATAAAGCATGCACCACACAGGTCTGATGCATGTACACACATGGACACAAACATACCCCACAATACACTCCCACCACCACCACCACACACACACACACACACATACCTCAGAGCTCCTGGAAGTGCCCTGCATCTGGGAAAGTTAATGCTGTCATCTCAATGGTTAGATTAGAAGAAAAGTCTTTGGAGATGAAGTACCATCTTGCCATCGGGAGAGCTCTGTGGCACAGGAGTCCCTGCAGGGGGCAGAGCAGGCAGGGTGAGGGGAGGGGAGGGGAGGCCAGGCCACGGGAAAAGGGCTGGGAGCCAGGGCTTCGGGGGAGGGGGACAGGTAGACAGCAGCATGGAGGGCAAACATGCTAGAAGTTCATTATCTGTACTAAGAACCCCGGAAACATGGAAATGCCACACCGACTCAAAGACAAAATTAAACATCCTTTAATGCCTTGCTTGAAAGAATAGATTATTAGCATCCTACAGTGAAACTTCCTTTTTGACAGGACAGGGGACTGAACGCAGGGCCCACACCTGGTAGGCAAGCCCTCGGCCTCCACTTCCTGTCAGCTTTCCAGGCTGGCCTTGACCCTCAATCCTCCTCGCTCCACCGCCTCAATGTTGGAACCGTAGACCGGCACCAGGCCACACTGGGTTTATGGGAAAACTTTCACATATGGAGCCAACGTTAGAAACTCATCATGGGAGATAACAAGTTTTTTTGATAGACATCAAATTTTTAAGTAACAAGGTTGCAGCCAGGAAAAGTGGCTTACACCTGTAATCCCGGTTCGTGGGAGCCAGAAATCGGTAGAATTTTGATTTAAAACCCACCTAGATAAATAGTGAGACTCCATCTTGACCAATAAAAACCTGGGCAGGGTGATGTGCATGTGTAATCCCAGACAAATAGGAAGCCATCTGTAGAGGGCCACAGTCTGAGGCTGGCTCCAGACAAAATTCAAGATCTTGTTTTTAAAAATGGGTAGAAATGACTGCACTCACCCACCAACCAAAGCTCCTGAGTTCAAACTCCAGCACTGCTCCAAAGAAAAGAGTAATTGCTTACAAAACGCTGTGTGAGTTACAAAGAATATGCTTTTTGCAAGGGTATATTCAAACCTTACAAAAAATTGCCCACATTCTAGGCCCCAAGAAAACTCTGTAATTCCACAAAGCTGTTTTGGTAAAGACCACATTTTTTTAACACCACAATGAAATGTACTATAGCCACCGTTGTGAGAGCAACGCCTCCCTAGCTCAGGCGGGTAGCAAGACTGCATGTGTGTGCATCATGCTGCCTCATGGTGACTTTCTAGAGTCCAGCGCAGCCAGACCCACCCCCCTGCTTCCTGTGCCCATGGCTAATGCAGACACAACCAGTCAGCAGGAATTCAAAACGATTCCCAAAACCACAATCACAGACCTTCAGGAAATAATGAAAATCAAAACACTGGGATGTCTCAAAGGCTATTCTCAGAGGCACCTGGTCATTTTTTGGGGGTAAGGTCCGGTCGTGGGGCCTGAACTCAGGGCCTGGGTGCTGTCCCTCAGCTCTTCAGCTCAAGGCTAGCACTCTACCACTTGAGCCACAGCACCACTTCCGGCTTTTTTCTTTTTGCTTTTGGGGTGCTGAGGAATCGAACCCAGGGCCTCATGCATGCAAGGCAAGCACTCTACCTACCACTGAGCCACTTTCCCAGCCCCTGCAACTGGTCATTTTTGAGGTATTCAACTACAGTAAGCAAATGCATAGTACCAAGGAAGCACAGGAAAATGACTAGCCATTTTGAAAATAAAAACTTACATTTGGGGAAACAGTTGAAATTGATCAATATAATTAGATAGGGGAAATGGTAATAAATAAAGAAATCTACAGCAAATAAAATAAAAATATATACATAAGAAAATATACATAAGCAAAATGATAGTCAAGATATGAAAATCCCCACCCAAGAAATATTATTAAAAGATAAATTAACAAAATGGCTTCAAGAAGCATAAGAAACACTAAGCAGGGCAGGGCAATAATTATAGATGGCCTCTGGGAATGTCATCTAGGGATTACCTCTGAATAAGGACCCCAGGGGAAGCCTTTCAAACATTTATAGCACAAGCAATTCTCAAGCTATCTGAGCTTTTCTGATTAAAATCAAGGGACAAGGTTCTGTTTGAAGTGTTTTATGAGGCTAACATAACCTTGACCAGGAGACCAAGACCGAGTCAAAAAATAAAATTATAGGCCATTCAGGTGCAAAAATCATAAATAGAATAGTAGCAAATCAAATGCAAGAGGAGATGAATAACCTGGACTGTCTAACGCAGTTTATCCCAGGAATACAAAGAGAGTTTAATTTCAGCAATTTGTAAGTCAAAGATCAAAGAAGTAAAACCTTATCTCAATAAATGCCAAGGATAAGTTTGATAAAATTCTAAATCCACTCAGCAAACTTAATAAACAGTTTATATGTTCGGCATTGATAGAGTTTAAAAGAAAAAAACACTCCAAAAAGTGTTTGATCTGCAGTTGGTTGAATCCACTGATAAAAACTTCCAGATAGGGAGGCTGAGAATGAACAGCAACGTGGCTGTCCTCATGTGCTGAACTGTGTTCTCTGACCTTTTGACATTAAGTAAATATTATTTTGGTAGTACTGGGACTTGAACTCAAGGTCTCATACATGATAGGCTGGTGCTATACCCCTGAGCCACAACTTCAGGCCTGTTTGGTGGCTGTTTCTAGGGTGGAGTCTTGCGTCCCTCCCGTCTGGGCCTGGCTGATCACCGGAACTGCCCCCACCTGCTTTGGGCTTCCCGGAGTTGCTGGGATGACCCAGCACCACCCCACCCAGCTCCCCCATGGAGGCCGCGCCCCAAGGACTTTTCTGCCCTGGCCCCTCTGGAACTCAGATCCCCTGGTCTCCGGATGGCAGGCACATGCCACTGCGTCCAGCTGTAGGTTGACAAGGAGTTTTAAAACTTTACCCAGGCTGACTTTGAACTGTAGCTCTACTGATCTCAGCCTCCCGAGTAGTTAGGATCATAGGCGTGAGCCGTGAGACATGCAATTCTGGGACTTGGACTCCTACTCTTACACAGCCAGGTGTGCTAAATTCTCTACCACTGACTCACAACCCTACTCACAATGGAACTGTCTGCAGACCATGGCTTTCCAGAAAATGATGTCAAGCTCAGATAGAGACCGTTTCATTCTTCCTTTATAATCCTCAGATTTCTTTTCGTGGTGATTTAAGAGACCCCAGGGTGGTGCTGGATAGAAGCGGGAGAAGTGGCTACTGCCCTGTTCCCAGTCTTGGGGGAAGTATCCAGTCTACTGTGTTCTGAGAAGGGGGTGAGTGGTGGTGTGAGCCATGGTGTGAGCAGTGGTGTGAACTGTGGTGTGAGCAGTGATGTGAACAAAGGTATGAGCCATGGTGTAAGCTGTGGTGTGAGTGGTGGTGTGAACAGTGGTATGAGCAGTGGTATGAGTGGTGGTGTGAGCTGTACTGTAAGCAATGTTGTGAGCTTTGTGTGAGCAGTGGTGTGTGAAGGTGTGGGTGATGATATGAATGGTGGTATGAGCTATAGTGTGAGCAGTGGTGTGAGTGGTGGAGTGAAGATGTGAGCAGTGGTGTGGGTGGTGATATAAGTGATGGTGTGAGCAGTGGTATGAGCAGTGGTATGAACAATAGTGTGAGCTGTGGTATGAGCAGTAGTGTGAGCTGTAGTGTGAGCAGCATTGTGAGCAGTAGTATAGAGGTGGTGTAGTGGTGGTGTTGCAGTGGTGTGAGTTGTGGTGTGAGCTGTAGTGTGAGCTGTAGTGTGAGTAGTGGCATGAGCTGGGAAGGATGCTGATGCCCTTTCTCAAGTGGAGGACACTTACTTTGCTGAGAGGTTTTCAGTCGGGTGTATGTGCTGCTTTTTGTCGGGACAGGTTCTTTCCCACATTTTTTGAGATGTCTGCACATCTCTAGAGATGGTGAGTCCCAATGATTTTTCTTCATTTTTTGTGTGTGCCAGTCCTGGGGCTTGAACTCAGGGCACTGACTGTCCCTGAGCTTCTTTTGCTCAAGGCGAGCGCTCTACCACTTGAGTCACTTCTGACTTTTTCTGTGTATGTGGTGCTGAGGAACAGAACCCAGGGCTTCATGTGTGCAAGGCAAGCGCTCTACCACTGAGCCGCCTTCCCAGGCCTCCCAATGATTTTTTTTTTGTCGGTCGTGGGTCTTGAACTCTGGGCCTGGGCGCTGTCCCTCAGCTCTTCAGCTCAAGGCGAGCACTCTATACCACTTGAGCTACAGCGCCACTTCCGGTTTTCTGGTGGTTTATTGGAGATAGGAGTCTCACGGTCTCTCCTGCCCGGGCTGGCTTTGAACCACGATCCTCAGATCTCAGCCTCCTGAGTAGCTAGGATTACAGGCGTGAGCCACCAGCGCCCAGCGTTCTCCCAATGGTTTTTAAACGAGTCAGCTTGCATTCTGGGAGGAAGGCCACTTAGGCATGAGGGGGTTTAATCATTTTCTTGGTCATCCTGGTCCAATTGTGAACATTTTGGTGGACACTTTCTGTCTCTGTGAGAGGCACTGATCTTTAGTACCTTGTAACGCATTCGTGCCGTAGACTAGTCTGGGGGTGAGGACTGGCACCGCCCATTTACTTGAGGTGCACTGTCGAATGAGGGAAGCAAATGCTCTGCTGTTTCTGTGGGGACATCCAGATGCAGGTCTGCATGGAGAACAAACCCATAGGCAGGTTCCTTGAGCCTGGCTCATCTCAAGAGAGAAACGTAGAGGTCTTGGAACATGGTGTTCCTACCGTGCCAGTTACCTTGAGTAGCAGAAACCACTCGAGCTCTTGAGAGGAACCTAGAAACCTTCTGCCTCCATCTGTGTCTGTCTCCTCATCTGCTCTGGACTCCTTTCCTGGGCCTTGATCTATTTCTGGGGAGCTGAGTGCAAACACGATGTCACCAACGGCCCCTCCTCGCCTGCCTCTCCCTCTCTGCCATGGTCTGAATAGCCACTGGGCAAGAAGCCCCGGGGGGTTGTGGGAGGTGGTAGGAGTCTGGCCTTTGGGGCCAGACCTGAATTCTGTCCTCGAGCCGCGGGGCCTCTCTTGGGGTCCACCCTGGCCTCTAGCTCTGTCCACACTGCCGATGACATCTCAGGCCAGCCAGGAGGGTGTCCCTCGTCTGCTCCAGAGCTGATGTTGTCTCTGCAGTTGAAAACCATCCTTCTGAGCAAGAGTCAAGACCGCGGGTGGAAGGACGGTGTCTCTTGACATGTCTGGCATAGCGTTGCCTCCTGGAGCAGGTGGCAGCCGGAAGGCTGGACAGGCTCTGTGCAAGGACGAAGAAGGGCAGAGATGCGGGCATGAGGAGCCTGGCAGAATGCAGGGGATGGGGGCGTGGACAACAGTCATACCACCACCTGCTGCGAGTGGCTGTGGCCACAGAGCTGGCGAGGTCCCAGGCTAGCTCACCTGAGTGCTGGTCTGAAGACCCGGGGAGAGGAGGACCCAGCCTGGCTGATCGGGTGCTGGGCAGGGTGGGGACCTGCATGAGAGAGACTGCCCAGGGACAGATTCTCCGCTCCGGCCTGGACTCCACCCACCACGTGAGCAACCTTTTCTCAGCCCTGCCAGATGGCCACGGTGGGGCTGCTGGCTGACCATCGGGATCCCTTCCCTCGGCTGGAGCACTCGCCCTTGGCTTCCAAATCTGAAGTAAGTCCCGAGTCCAGCTTCAGTCCCCAGTGGAGGCCACTCCCTGGCCTCTACGCTGCTGAGTGGAGACCCCATGAGGGGTCTGGAGGCGGCACGTGCCACCGTCCTGGCGAGAGGCAGACGCCAGGCTCTCCTCTCCGGCAGAGTTCAGCTCTCCCCAGACACCTCCACCAGGTCTGCTCCACACCGTGCGGCGTGGTGGCCACATCCTGTGGCTTGGAGGGGCAGAGGCCAAGCTCTTTGGAGGCCAAGCTCTTTGGAGAACGTGTCTCCACGCAAAGCTTGGCCCAGACACGCTCGTGGCCACATCAGAGCCCGTGGCGTCAGCGGCCGCCCTGGGCACTCTGGACCTCCCTGACCCGGCTGGAGGAAAGCGGAGGCACAGGCAGCCCAAACCTCTGCACAGTCTTCGATGGCCTCCTTCTGAGGGTTTCTGCGGGAGGCCACACTGCTCTGCCCGGATGCCGGGGGCCTCCGGGGATGCTTTCCAATATCCTTGCCAAAGTGAAATGTGGGCCACCTGATTGCAATGGGGACGCCGCCCTGACTCCTGCCAGCGCTGGGCCCTGAGGCCCAGTCACTGCCCTGCAATCTCCTGGCCGTGGGAGGAGGAGGGAGCTGGAGGCCACGCCCATCCGGGGTGGGGGAGCAGTACCTCTAGTGGCCAGCACCACGGGGAGAACTCCGAATGCTGGCCTGCCGGGATGCAGAGGGTGGGGTCCACCAGGGAGCCAGCTGACGCACCCCGACTCTCCCATCCCTGTGTGTCTCTGAGGGGAAGCAAGGAATCGAGCCAGGCTGACACGCCCCTCACGGTGCCGAGCCGTTCCCTGAGGGCTGATGGTGCTGGGCGGCCGCTCCAGGCCCACTGAGCTGCCAGGGGCCGCTCAAGTGGCCGGGGTGGAAGGGCCGGTCTGCATGGCCCTAGGAGACCCTATGGGGTGATCAGAAAATGCTGCCGAAACCCTGCAGAACTGCGGGTCCCAGGTTCTTGGAGACCCTACCTGTTAGACTCTGATACTATTCCTTCATCCCAGGGGCAGCTTCTGGAGAGGAAACCAGGCCGCAGCCCCCAGGCCTCTGACAACTGTTCCATGATATAATCATAGGCTTTCACATGAATGACATTCTACCCACCTTACTTAAAACTGCTTCAAAGAGGCATTTTCTCACCTTTTCTGAGATCAGTGGAAATATCCCCAGGAGCCAGTGAACCTGGCTGGAGATCTGTGGGCTGGCCACTGACAGAACTTTCCCACAGGCTCGATGCTCAGGATGGAGTGTGTCCCTCCTCTTGTCAGCCCTTTGTGCTGTGCCTCAGGAGCCTGAGAGCCGAGGAGGACAGGTCACCTGCCTTTGGCCCCGCTGTCCCAGGCAGCAGAGGCTGGTCTGGGCCTGTGCGGTCCTGCGTGGCGGCAGCTCCCCACGCCAGCCTCCCGCCAATCAAGAGAAGGTGCCCTGGGAGTGGTCTAGAATGCGCTGCGAGCTCTAGCAGCTGCCAAGGCACATGGGATCTTTTAGAGGACATTGGGGCATGGGGAGGGGCCGGTGTGAAAGGCCACGAAACACATGGGTGGTGCATCACACGTCCACAGAAGACAAGTCTGTGACGGGGCAGGACCTCTGGGCAGGGCTGTGTGGCCCAAGTCTGTACCTAAACGCTCCATCTCAGACCCATTCACCTTCTAGGACTGTGAGTTCAAACCCTTGTTAGGCAGGACGGTCCGAAGCAGTGTTTGAGACAGGGTGCACTGTGGGCAGGCGTGCCCACCTCGAGAGACAAAAGGCGATTTGAGCAGCGATGTCCCTGCCAGCCTGCCTGTCTGCTCCATCTCTGCCTGGCTGCCAGCCCCGAGCCCCCTCACAGTGCACCGGCCAGGCTCAAGCCCAGGCCAGGGTCTCTGCGCTTGGAACTGGATGCGCCTGCTCTCCTGGGCTCCGGCGGTGCTCGGGAGGCTCCGCTAAACTTAGCCTCGCTGCCCCTCCTCTTGGCTTCAAGGAGAAAATGTCCCTTGGATGGAACAACCTTTGGTCCCAGCTGAACAGTGCTCATCGCATCTATAAAACCCATGTTGAAGTGCCAGTTCTTTCCTGTGGAATCCTTCCCAATGATTTTATAAAGAAGGACTTAAAATAGGCTATCGCACAGGGAGCGGTGACCCAGTTATGGGGGGAGGGGCAGGGGCCCCTGGGCATGCTCACCCCTGCCCAGGCCTCTCCTGTCTCCAGTTAGGGCCCATGCTGTCTGAAGAGCAACATGGGGCCAGCTGTACCCAGCTTCGTACTTGCCTGCTGGCTCCACTTTGGGGCCGGGAAGTGCTTTTGGTCCTGAGTCAGGTCTCCTTCCTGCTGGGCCCTCCCAGTGACGTGGCTGTCCTGAGAGTCTTCTGAGCCTACAAGTCCCATTCTAGGACATCTCTAGGGTCTTGTCTCCATCCAAGAGGACCAGCTGCCCCCGTGTGGGTCTGCCATGATTCTGGTGGCCCACAAGGCACAGACAAGCCCCAGGAGACAGGAGCGGGCGCTCAGCTGCCGGGCACGTCCTGGCCTGGGCTCCCACAGGAGACCTCGGCTCCTGGGCGTGTCCTCCGTTCCTGGGCCTGTCCTCCACTCCTAGGCGCGACCTCGGCTCCTGCACATGCTCTCCGTCCATGGGCGGATCTTCGGCTCCTGGGCATGTCCTCTGTCCATGGGCGTGTCGGCTCCTGGGCCTGTCTCCACTCGCATTGTCCCCAGTCGGGTGGTGGGGTGTGCCCAGGCCCCGACCTGCCCGGGTGGAGCCCTGGGAACGGTCAGAACAGTAAATCCAGAGGAGCGTGCGTGCCCGTGGGGAGCAGCCACAGGAAAGCGATGTTTACGGGGCCCGAGGGCGGCCCTCCAGTAGGCCGAGACGGCAAGGGGAGCCCAGGGCTGCAGAACCCAAGCCCCGAGCCGCAGAGCCTGCCTCCGCGCTGACCTCGCCACGGACCTCACTGTGGGCCTCGGCTTGGAACTTGGCACGGACCTCGCCTCGGGCCTCGGTGCTTAACTCAGTGCGGACCTCGGCGCAGACCTCTCCTCGGGCCTTGCCATGACCTCGCCGCGGGCCTTGCCGTGACCTCTCCTCGGGCCTTGCCGTGACCTCTCCGCGGGCCTTGCCATGACCTCTCCTCGGGCCTTGCCATGACCTCTCCGCGGGCCTTGCCATGACCTCGGTGCGGGCCTCAGCGGTGACCTCGGCGCTCCCAGGGAACGAGGCCGGCTCGGGAGGCAAGACCGGCCTGCCAGAGCCTGAGGACCCCGCACCAGCCGCCATGCTGAGTGCCCTCCCCGGGGATCCCTGGAGTCCGGACCCGGCAGTCAGTCCGTCTACCCGGCAGTCAGTCATCCGCCCGGCAGACCGACCGCCGGGTAAGAGCGCACTCGGTGCATGGTGCACGTCGAGCATGGGCAGTGCTCCCCAGCACTGCGCATGCAGCTGTCCACAGAACAGGCGGAGGGCCGCACCGGTGATGCCGGCGAGGCGGGGAAGGTGTTCACCGCCCGGAAGCCCGGCACGCGGACCGCGGGGCGGGCGGCCTGGAGGCAGGAGAGGGGCAGAGAGGCCCCAGGCCTCAGGGGTCCCAGTTAAACCTGAGCTGAGCACAGGACCCCGGGAGCTGCCCCATCACTGTGGGGTGAAGTAGGAGCTTCTGAGGAAGGACTTCAGCTGTCCAGTGTTTCTCGAAGCAGCCCTTCCTGGATAGTGGGCTGTGGACAGCTTTCCTGACTCACAGCAGTGAAAGCCAGATGCTGCCCAGGGGTCTGTGATCAAGGCTTCTGTTTCCACAGGACCTGTGTCTGGTCAGCATCCCCGGCTGGCCTCCTGCCAGAAGTGACCTTCTCCCTAACTTGGAGGAAGGAAGAGGTTGTCCATTCCCAGCTAACTTCAGAGTGCTGCAAATCTATCAAATGTAGGTGTGCTGGGCAGCTAATCCTTCAGAGACAAAGCAGGTGAGCGCTGAGGTCCACGGGGTGGAGAGCCCCTGACCCCCACTCCCCTCCGGGGCAGCTCAGCCACCCAGGCAGGTGGCTCAGCTCCAGGGCTGGAGCTCAGCTACCCCAGGAAGGACGGGTCTGTGGTGCAGGGTCGCGGGACGCCTTGCAGTGCACTGCAGCTTCCTGCCTGTGCCGGGCCCGCGGATGGCTTCGTGTGCCCCTGGAGCTGCAGCTGGTAGAGGGAGCTGTGAATCGCAGGACCCCAGCGCTGCCCAGGGAACACCTGAAGGAGGCGATGCCCGAGACCTCCAGGGGGTTATAGCGCGTGGACAAGAGCAGACAGGAGCTGGAGCCTGAGGCTGGGCTGTGCAGTAGCTGACTGACACTGCTTGGGCCCAGTGTGTCCTTAGAGCCGTGGGAGGCCCTGGGGTTCCAGGATCGGGGCCAGTGTCATCAGAAGGAAGGGTTCGGGACCCTGGAGGCACAGTCTACCAGAGACCCAGGAAGCCCTGGACGGAGCAAGAGGGCCAAGTGGGCAGAAGGGACCAGAGGCAGGACAGCTAGCCCAAGCTCCCCTCCGGCCTGGGGGTGGGAAGACATCAAGGAGCACCCTGTGTCCTTGTCCCTCAGCACCCGCTCAGGGTGTAACTGGACAAGCGCAAGTTGCTCCGGCCCTAAGGGTGGGGTAGAGAGGGGTCCCTAGCAGCGCGGCTCCTCCCCGAGCTCTGTGGGACCCTGCGGCCCCACGGTCCCCTCTGCTCCTGTGGCCAGCGCTCAACTCTGTGCGTGGGTGTGGGGCGGGGCTGGCTCTTGATGACAGCAGGGGTCTGGTGGCAGCTCCAGCCCTTCGCCGACAAGGACCTGAGCCCCCACTCTGCAGCTGGGGCCCTGGCTTCGGAACAAGCTGGGAGCGAGCGGCTGACAGACGCAAAGGTTGCTGCTGATTAATTCTTCCCCAGTAAAATGCCAGGGGGCTGTCAGACAGGCAGCTCCCCTGTCTACAGCTGTAAATGGCTTATTGATCGCCAGCAGGAGCTCATAGAAATCTAAAGATCACAGTGCTGTTGTCTAGGGCCAGACTATAGGGGCAGTAAGCGGGGGGGGGGGGGCGCTCCGGGGAGCCCGCCAGAGGCAGCCAGGCAGGGTGGGGAGGCTTGGGGCCCCGTGGCCGCTCTGTGATAGCACACCACCGTGGATGGTGTCTCGGGGCCTGGCTCTCCCTCACACCCTGGAAGGGAGAACCCTGTGACCTGTTAGCAAGAGACACAGAGGGCAGCATTTTGCCAAACAGACTCCTCTGTCCTCAGCTCTGAGCCCAGGAAATGGGAGGGGATGCACCAGCAGGGCACCTGTAGCCTGGCAGCTACACTTGAAGACTTGAGGGCTGGGCCAGGGGAAGGGAGGGGAGGGGAGGGGCAGAGGAAGGGTGGGGCGGGGCCCTGTTGCAACAATGAGAAGTACAAGTTGTCGGGTCGGATGACAGAAATGCACCAATAACACGGGGAGGGGGGGGGGGGGGGAGGGGCAGGGGGAGGGCAGGTGCACACGGAGAAGGTGCACACGCTGTGTAATGCTGCGAGAAGAGGCAGGAGAGAGAAAACAGCAAAACAGCCCCGGCGGTGCCTTTTGTAAGCAGGATGCCTTCCCAGCCCTCCTGAGGCTCGGGCGTCCTCACCCACGGCCGCGTTATGTCCACAGGGCTGTGGGAAGCGGCCATGGGCCTCGTGTAGCCACGTCTGCTCTCCCCTGTGGGCAGCTCTCCAGGTCTTTGGAGTTAATGATGAGGTGTTTTTAGACTAGAATCTGGGCCAGGCAGAGGTTAGCGCTGGCTGGCCACTCTTGATGTGGCATGGATGGCCAGCCAGCCCTGAGCCTCTTCCGGGGCCAGCCTGTGCCTCCCATCAAACTCAAAGCAGTGACCTGCCCCCCACACTGTGCTTGACCCCATGTCACCCCTGCAGGGTCAGCCAACTGTTCTTCCAGCTGGTTCCTCAGGCAGGAGACTGGCTGGCATACTGGCCACACAATGATGCTGTCACCCAAGTGCCACGTCACCAAGGTACCATTTGTCACCCAGATGCCAGTGTCCCTCAGCTACCTTGCTGTCATCAGGTACCACGTGATCACCCAGGTACCACGCTCCCACCAAGGTACCTCGCTGTCACCAGGTACCACGTGATCACCAGCTACAATGTAATCACCAGCTACAACGTGATCACCAGCTACAACATGATCACCAAGTACCATGCTCCCACCCAGGTACCACGCTCTCACCAAGGTACCACATGATCACCAGGTATCACGCTCTCACCCAGGCACCACGTGATCACCAGGTACCACGCTCTCACCCAGGTACCACGCTCCCACCCAGGTACCACGCTCTCACCCAGGTACCACGCTCCCACCCAGGTACCACGCTCCCACCCAGGTACCACGCTCTCACCAAGGTACCACGTGATCACCAGGTACCACGCTCCCACCCAGGTACCACGTGATCACCAGGTACCACGCTCTCACCCAGGTACCATGTGATCACCCGGTACCACCTTCTGGGGCCTCACTCTGTCTCTGCACAAAAGGAGTCCCTAGTTCAGTGGTGAATATGTGACCTTGGCGTTGGGTGCGGGAAGGAGTCTGTGCCCAGCCGTGGCCCCTGCAGCTGGGTCTTCCAGATGTGACTCTGACTCCGGGGCAGACTCAGGCAGCTCCTGGCTTCATTACATCAGCCTCTCTGGCCCCTTCCTCCTGGTGACTTGCCCTACCACGTGGGCAGGTGTCCAGCAGGACCTGTGGGCTGTGGGCTGTATGGGGAGGGGACACTCGGCCGGGCCCACTGGGAAATCATGTGTCCTCACCTGCTGAGCACTGCGGAGCCTCTGGGGTGCAGACTACCTGCGGCGCAGCTGGGAGCCAGTCTAAACCACATGCTCGGGCAGGGCTGGCCTCCTGGGTCTCAGGTCCGGAAGGTGCTAGGGTGCCAGGGGGGAAGCAAGCTGGGAGATCGCACCTGACAGGGCCAGCTCTGGTGCCCTGGCGGAGCCCTGGGGGCCGCTGGAGGGTGGGCACGTCGTGGCGCTGGCAAAGCTCTGGCCGGGACTCTGGTGGCCGGGAGGACCAGAGGCCCCTGGGAGGCTGCCTGCAGCTGGCCTGGGCACGGCCTTGAGCACCCACAAGGCGGGATTCCGAGGGCCGTTTGGAAAGGGTTCAGTATCTGTTATTTCAGAAAAGGCACCAAGTCAACACTGTGGGAAAGAGCCCAACTTTGACCGTCCCTCGCGCGTGGTATGGCCGGCAGTGTTTTATTTCAAGTTACACATGGGAGGGCCCTCCAGCCCTCGCTCCTGCCAGCGGTCCTGGTTACTTCCGCATGGAGTTCTGAATTCAGAGAAGAAAGGCCAGCCACTCCGGACTGGGCCGGTGCGGGCATCACCTCCGGTGCTGGCCAGGTGGCCACTGACCCCATCCACAACCGACACGGCTCGGGTTTTGGGCAACAGTGGAGCAGGCCGGAGTACAAGTTACAGAGGGAGCGCCCTGCCTGCCCCCCATGCCTCCCCACCTTCTCCCTGAGCCCAGCACCGGGCCACAACCACTGCCTGACCTGTCCATCTGTCCACCACCAGACACACAGCCAGCCCCTGTGTGCTTACTGCGCACCTCCAATGCGGAGAGAATTCGAACCCTGGGTCGGCTTTGTCAGAGTCACGGAAGCAGTTCCCCAGGCGGCACTGAGCTCAGTGTCTGTGGGGAGAGCTTGGGGGGACTCTCATGACCTCCGGAGACATTCGTCCCCAGCCAGGCACACAGGGGAGGGGGCGAGGGGCCAGGCAGTGGGGCAGAGTGCCCCGGCTGGCCAGGTGGCGTGTCTGTGAGCCGCTGGGGTCACCTCCCGGGGTTGCTCACAGGAGGCCTGTGCCAGGGCGGCTGTGGTGGCCCCGTTCTCGCTGACACAGAGGAGATGCAGAGGTGAGGCCGAGCTGTGAGTCCCGGGGCTGGCGCTGACGTGCGCGTGGGCTGTGAGGAGCCCCGCGTCTGCCTGGGCGTCTGCCCGGGGCGTCTGCCCAGGGTGTCTGCCCGGGGCGGGCCTCACACCGGCACAGGGGCCCGGGGGCTGCCCGAGGGGGCTCCTGTGGCGGGGCGGCGGTCCCGGGCCAGCGCCTGCCGTGGCAGGGCAGGCAGTGGCCGGCTGTGGCTGCTGTGGTGGAATTTTGCTCAGCGCCCACTGCCACGGAAGCCTGGGCATCCCGCCCTGTTCCTGGCCATGGGTCCCCAGACTGTGAACACCAGTCTCACCACCCTCCGACAAGTCTGATGATGTCTGGGTGGACGGGCGCAGGGGCCGCGGGCGCCGGTCCTCAGGGAGGCTGTGGGCCAGGCCAGGCCCTTGGGAGCCTCCTACCCTCCACACAGCAGTCCTAGGCAAAGCGTGTGGTCCCGGGCTGCCCTGGTCTGGGCTCCTCTGTGCCCAGTAACCCCACTGACCCTGCAGACCCCAGAGGAGCAGCAGCATGGCCCTGGAAGGCCAGGGAGGCCAAGAGGCCGAGAGGCCTGGCCTCTGTACGACTGACAGTCAGTGAGCCTGCTCCCGGCCCCTCTCAGCCTGGTGACGGGTCTGCTGTGGCCACAGAGATGCTGGAAGCTTCTGGGCAGGGGCAGGCCCAAGCTGCCTTGGACTCCTGGCCAGAGAAGAAAACCAGATGGGCCCACTCAGGGCCTGGCCAGCCGCTTCCCTTCCCACCACAGAGGCCAGCAGCGAGCAGAGCCCGAGGGAATGACCGCAGCGGCGCTCCTGCCTCCGGGAGAGGGGGACACGGGCCCCTTCCGCCCGCCCGCCGAGGGGGGCTGCTGAGCCCCAGGCCCCCCAGGCATCGCCTGCTGAGGCCTCGAGGCCCAGGGACAGGGAGCCAGGAGACTGCTGTCCGGCTCAACCACCCACAGCGGTGGCCACTCATGCAACCTGCCCAGCCCTGCCCCAGTTCCCTTTGCACCTGCCTCAGTTTCTCCTTGCAGCCCCGGGGCCCCAGCACGGCGATCGGGAGTTGGGTGGAGACCTGTCCCAGGGTGGCCACCAGGCCATCCTCAGCCCAGGGCTGGTGGCCGTCCCAGCCCATGAAGGCCCCAGGACTCCCGACCCCTCAGGACAGACGCGGCCTGTTCCCCGGAACACACCTCCGATAGCACCAACACCCAGTCGCTGGCCAAAAGCCCCGGCCAGGGCAGCACAGCCTCCCTGGGGGCGTGGAGAGGCGCAGGGTGCCATTCCTGAATAAACTGCCCAAACATTCTCCAGCTGCCTGCCTTCTGTTCGTCCAGCACCACCTCCCAGGTTTCCAAGTCCTGGCCAGGGAACGTCCCTCGGGGTGGCACTGGACACTGGGTGCTCATTGTTGGATGGGACGCTTCATGCTGCCACCACCCTGAGACCCAGCCCTAAAATCGAAAGCAGAGGAGGAGGGGCTGAGCCCCTGTGAGCAGGGGAGTCTCAGATGTGAGACCAGCCCCGCCCTGTGCCCACTCGACCCCACCCCATGCCAAACCCCACCTATGCCCACTTGACCCATCCCATGCCCATTTGACCTCTCCCCATGCCCATTTGACCTCTCCCCATGCCCACTGACCCCGCCCTGTGCCCACTTGACCCATCCCATGCCCACTGACCCCACCCTGTGCCCACTCGACCCCGCCCTGTGCCCACTCGACCCATCCCATGCCCACTGACCCCACCCTGTGCCCACTCGACCCCGCCCTGTGCCCACTCGACCCCGCCCCGTGCCCACATGTCCGCCTCTCCTTAGACTGGAGTCTGGTGCTCACGCTGCCTTACCTGCATGGGTGCCCGTCGGCCTCCCCCGCCCCACCTCCCCCTCCTGCCCTCCCCCCATGGAGCACCAGCCCCTGCCCTGGCGTGCCAGCTCCCCCCCACTATCACAGCCTTATTTGGGCCCATGAACCCTGCAGTGCAGCCTTCGGGAAGGCAGCAGGCCTCCTTTCTGTGCTGGTGTGCTGGGATGTGACTCGCGTGGTATTTTTAGGGCCCAGGGGGTCCAGTCATCCTCTGTCTAATTTGGAAATGACCTAATAAATCTAATTCTCAGCTCTCCATCTGCCCCGGTTTCAGAAGCTGCCCCCCCCCCAAGGAAGAATTTAGTAACCCGATTTCACCAGTGCCTAGGGAGGGCAGCAGATGTGCTAGGCCCAGAACCAGGCAGCCACCCTCAGGGCAGCAGGCTGGATGCTACTGGACAGCCACGCTTGCTTGGCAGCCCCTGGCAGGTGATGAGAAGTGGGTTGTGCCGCTGGAGGCCTTTGGAGAGGCGGCACACGCAGGCCCTTCCTGTAGCAAAAAAGGCAGTGCAGAGAGGTCCAGGCCCCAGGCAAAACAGACCGTCCTTCCTGAGACCCGCCCTCGTCACCACCAGACCCAGGCTCCCTCGCTCACCATCAGGCTCTGCGCCACCACAAGCAGTTTCCTCCGGGACTGAGGTCCAGCTGCACTGGCACAAGGGGCCCTCGTAGCTGGCTGGATGCGGATGCTCGTCATTTACTTATCCACCCATCCATCTGTCCACACACGCAGGCATCATCCATCCATCCATCCAGCCATCATCCATGCGCCCGTCATCCATCCGTCCACCCACCCATGCATGCGCCCATCCCTCTATCCACCCATGCACCCACCCATCCACTCAACCATGCATGCATGCATCCACCCATCCATCTGTCCATCCACCCAACCATGCATGCATCTAGTGCTCTGAAGTGCAGAGTGTAGTAGGGCCATTGTTGAGAACCCAGAGAGAGGCGAAGGAGGGAAAGGGGGACCAAAGGGCTGAGAGGAGAGAGGATGGGGTCTGATCAGCAGAGAGAGACAGAGACCAGAGATGGAAAATGCCTTAGCCAGTGTTGAGAATGGAGGGGAAGGCAGAGAGGAGAAAATAGCTCTGGACAGTATCTGGACACTGGTGCTCCCGGAGCTGGACCTCCAGGTAGACGGGCCTGCACTCCCTCGTCTGTTAGTCAGAGGGAGTCACATGTGCCCCAGCGCTCCGGGGCAGCAGGACGCAGAGGACCCTGGAGCTCGGGCTCTGGCAGCCACTTCCTGTCTGGATTGACTGAGCTCGGGCTCTGGCAGCCACTTCCTGTCTGGATTGACTCCTGGGGGGGGGGGTCCTGGGCTCCAGGGGTGAGGACAGATTCAGCTTCCATCTAATAGCTCTGACCACGGGCAGACCGCATGGCCCCTGGGTGCCCTGGGAAGGCAGAACCCACGCACATCCCTTCCCGGCCTCTTGCTAGCCTCACCCATCAGGACATAGCACGTGGAAAGCAGCACACACAGCACAGTTCACCCTTGCTGTCCTCAGGAGGGCCCTGCAGGGTCATCTGAACAAAGCCCAGGCCTCCACCGCTCCAAACTGGCCCTGGAGGACCCCTCCTCTCCACCCACAGCACCACAGAGGCCCTGGGCACCCCTCCCTCCCCTCCCAGGATGCACCAGTCAGTGGAGGAGAGACGCAGCACATGTGTGCCACGCAGCGCGTGTGCCCCGAGAGCAGGCCCAGATCAGAGGAGGAGAGACGCAGCGCGTGTGCCCCGAGAGCAGGCCCAGATCAGAGTAGGAGAGACGCAGCGCGTGTGCCCAGAGAGCAGGCCCAGATCAGAGGAGGAGAGACACAGCGCGTGTGCCCCGAGAGCAGGCCCAGATCAGTGGAGGAGAGACCCAGCACGTGTGCCCCAAGAGCAGGCCCAGATCAGAGGAGGAGAGACGCAGCGCGTGTGCCCAGAGAGCAGGCCCAGATCAGAGGAGGAGAGAAGCAGCGCGTGTGCCACAAGAGCAGGCCCAGATCAGTGGAGGAGAGACGCAGCGCGTGTGCCCCGAGAGCAGGCCCAGATCAGTGGAGGAGAGACGCAGCGCGTGTGCCCCGAGAGCAGGCCCAGATCAGAGGAGGAGAGACACAGCGCGTGTGCCACAAGAGCAGGCCCAGGTCAGAGGAGGAGAGACACAGCACGTGTGCCCCGAGAGCAGGCCCAGATCAGTGGAGGAGAGACGCAGTGCTTGTGCCCCAAGAGCAGGCCCAGGTCAGAGGAGGAGAGACGCAGCGCGTGTGCCCCGGAGCAGGCCCAGATCAGTGGAGGAGAGACGCAGCGCGTGTGCCCAGAGAGCAGGCCCAGATCAGTGGAGGAGAGACGCAGCGCGTGTGCCCCGAGAGCAGGCCCAGATCAGTGGAGGAGAGACACAGCGCGTGTGCCACAAGAGCAGGCCCAGGTCAGAGGAGGAGAGACACAGCACGTGTGCCCCGAGAGCAGGCCCAGATCAGTGGAGGAGAGACGCAGTGCTTGTGCCCCAAGAGCAGGCCCAGGTCAGAGGAGGAGAGACGCAGCGCGTGTGCCCCGAGAGCAGGCCCAGATCAGTGGAGGAGAGACGCAGTGCTTGTGCCCCAAGAGCAGGCCCAGGTCAGAGGAGGAGAGACGCAGCGCGTGTGCCCAGAGAGCAGGCCCAGATCAGCGGAGATATGCAGCACGTGTGCCCCGAGAGCAGGCCCAGATCAGCGGAGATATGCAGCGCGTGTGCCCCGAGAGCAGGCCCAGATCAGAGGAGGAGAGACGCAGCACATGTGCCCGGAGAGCAGGCCCAGATCAGCGAAGATATGCAGCACATGTGCCCCGAGAGCAGGCCCAGATCAGTGGAGGAGAGACGCAGCGCGTGTGCCCCGAGAGCAGGCCCAGATCAGAGGAGGAGAGACGCGGCGCGTGTGCCCGGAGAGCAGGCCCAGATCAGCGAAGATATGCAGCACATGTGCCCCGAGAGCAGGCCCAGGTCAGTGGAGGAGAGACGCAGCGCGTGTGCCCTGAGAGCAGGCCCAGATCAGAAGAGGAGAGATGCAGCGCGTGTGCCCAGAGCAGGCCCAGATCAGTGGAGGAGAGACGCAGCGCGTGTGCCCTGAGAGCAGGCCCAGATCAGAGGAGGAGAGACGCAGCGCGTGTGCCCAGAGAGCAGGCCCAGGTCAGAGGAGGAGAGACGCAGCGCGTGTGCCCAGAGAGCAGGCCCAGATCAGAGGAGGAGAGACGCAGCGCGTGTGCCCCGAGAGCAGGCCCAGATCAGAAGAGGAGAGATGCAGCGCGTGTGCCCAGAGCAGGCCCAGATCAGAGGAGGAGAGACGCAGCGCGTGTGCCCCGAAAGCAGGCCCAGATCAGTGGAGGAGAGACGCAGCGCGTGTGCCCAGAGCAGGCCCAGATCAGTGGAGGAGAGACGCAGCGCGTGTGCCCAGAGCAGGCCCAGATCAGAGGAGGAGAGACGCAGCGCGTGTGCCCCGAGAGCAGTCACAGAGCAGCCTCTGGGCAGCCCCTAGACTTCCCCACAGACACAGCCTACGTATGATTCCTGTGTAAGTGTGCAAGCCCACATGCCCAAGGGTTTTGCACAGATGCACACATGCATGCACACACACTCACTCTATGCCTCCACCCAGCTGGCCAGCAGCACAAAGACCCTCAGACAGGTGGGTGCACGGGGCTCCCTGGGGAGGCGTGGGGCGGGGGCGGGGGGCAGGGGCGTGGCCTGCGAGCTCGCGTGAGAGAGGGCCAGGGCGGGGGCTCTCTGGCCGTCCTGCTCTAGGCCATGCCTTCCTCGGGGCCTGAAGTTCACAGCCATCACCTCTGGAGGCTCAGCCCCTCCCAGCTATCTAGAAACGCCCCCCCCTCCCCCCAACACCGTGTCTCAAGCCCTGGGACGCTGAATGCCGTGTGGACCATGGTGAAACTAAGGCGCGTGAGGTGAGCATCACAGCGAACAGCAGGGAGGCAGCGGCCGGCGAGCGTGTAATGCGGGGTCTGTTTAACCAAGGTGTACCACCCCAGGGCCCCCAGGGTGCGGGCAAACCAAGCTGCCCGAACTTGCAGTAGAAACTTCCAGAAGGAGCCTCCCAGAGCTGCCGGAGTTCTGAGCTCGCTTCTGTGATGGCCCGTCCCGTCCTGGAGAGCCCCCCAAGCCTCTGGGGAGCTGTGTGCCCTGGGTTCCCAGCCTGAATCGGGGAATCCCTGGAACGGGAGGGTGCACACCAGCTCCAGGTACTGGAGCTGCTCTCGCGGTGTGCGGTGCCCTCTGCTGGCAGAGCTGGGAGTGGCGGCCTGCCGGGAGATGGCTGTCCAGCGCTCCCGCCCTCCTGCCTTCCCCGAGGAGCTCTACACCTACGGCCTCGGGCTGCAGTCTATGTCCACTGGAGCACCAGGGCCCGGGGCCAACCCAGGCATGGTACACAGCCGGCTCTCGGTTGTGGAGGGCCACAAAGGTCTGGCCGCATCAGGGAGCCATGGTGAGGGATGATGAAAGGCTCTGGACCCCATGTACTCGGAAAACACAAAGCCATGTCCAGGAAAGCCCCTCTCAGACACATCTGAGCAGATGTGGGTGCAGTCCTAGGAATGCAGACCCAGGACTGTGTGTCCTCAAGAACAGTGTTCTCCAGAACAGTGTTCTCCAGAACTGTGTCCTCCAGAACTGTGTGTCCTCCAGAACTGTGTCCTCCAGAACTGTGTGTCCTCCAGAACTGTGTGTCCTCCAGAACTGTGTGTCCTCCAGAACTCTGTGTCCTCCAGAACTGTGTCCTCCAGAACTGTGTGTCCTCCAGAACTGTGTCCTCCAGAACTGTGTCCTCCAGAACTCTGTGTCCTCCAGAACTGTGTCCTCCAGAACTGTGTATCCTCCAGAACTGTGTGTCCTCCAGAACTGTGTGTCCTCCAGAACAGTGTCCTCCAGAACAGTGTCCTCCAGAACTGTGTGTCCTCCAG
Organism: Dipodomys ordii; assembly: GCF_000151885.1. Taxonomy (NCBI): domain Eukaryota; kingdom Metazoa; phylum Chordata; class Mammalia; order Rodentia; family Heteromyidae; genus Dipodomys; species Dipodomys ordii. The sequence continues at coordinate 432,894 of NW_012267274.1, forward strand.
AACTGTGGGTCCTCCAGAACTGTGTGTCCTCCAGAACTCTGTGTCCTCCAGAACTCTGTGTCCTCCAGAACTGTGTCCTCCAGAACTGTGTCCTCCAGAACTGTGTGTCCTCCAGAACTTTGTGTCCTCCAGAACAGTGTCCTCCAGAACTGTGTCCTCCAGAACTGTGTGTCCTCCAGAACTGTGGGTCCTCCAGAACTGTGTGTCCTCCAGAACTGTGTCCTCCAGAACTGTGTGCCCTCCAGAACTGTGTCCTCCAGAACTGTGTGCCCTCCAGAACTGTGTCCTCCAGAACTGTGTGCCCTCCAGAACTGTGTCCTCCAGAGCTGTGTGCCCTCCAGAACTGTGTCCGCCAGGGCTGTGTGTCCTCCAGAACTGTGTCCTCCAGAACTGTATGTCATCCAGAACAGTCCAGAACAGTGTGTCCTCCAGAATTGTCTCCTCTAGAACTGTGTCTGCCAGGGCTATGTGTCCTCCAGAACTGTGTCCTCCAGAACAGTGTCCTCCAGAACTGTGTCCTCCAGAACTGTGTCCTCCAGAACTGTGTGTCCTCCAGAACAGTCCAGAACAGTGTGTCCTCCAGAACTGTCTCCTCCAGAACTGTGTCTGCCAGGGCTGTATGTCCTCCAGAACTGTGTCCTCCAGAACTGTGTGTCCTCCAGAACTGTGTCCTCCAGAACAGTGTCCTCCAGAACTGTGTGTCCTCCAGAACTGTGTCCTCCAGAACAGTGTCTTCCAGAACTGTGTCGGCCAGGGCTGTGTGTCCTCCAGAACAGTGTCCTCCAGAACTGTGCCCTTCATATCTGCCCTGCAGTCTGTGCTCCTGGGACTGCTAAGTGCTGGTCCCTTCACACTATGAAATCTTTGCCCTGTGCTCTTCTCCACGGGACTCCCTGGCTGGACCCCCAGGTTCACCCTGCTCCTCCTGCTCAGTACAGGGGAGACAGAGGGCCTCAGGAAGCCGTGTCCTTGCCATTGCTAATGCCACGCCACCCTCCTCCTCCTGGGAACCCTCCACCCCGCTCAGGAGACGCAGCTGGCCTCTCAGGGAGCGGGAAGCTGGGATCAAGAAGCTGGGGGAGGGGCCAGAGCCACCTGCCCCCTCGCCTGTAAGTCCACACAACTGCTCTCCCTGGGTCTTCACCCGCAGGACCTCCGTCCTGTCCTCAGATGGCCCCTGACCACTGTAGGTGTGGCTCTGTTCTGAAACCGGCATGGTTAGAATGAAAACAAACCCAGGGGGAAGCCCGTGGCCATGCCCCTGCCAACGTTCCCTTGCTCTGGGAACCGCTGCGGCTTGTCTCCACCCTGCCCTGAGACCATGTCTCCCTTCCGGGACCCTATGTGATACTGGAAATGGCCACCAGGGGCCGCCACTGCGCCATCTTGGCTTTTTCTGGATGGCCTCAAAGGCAGGATGGACCACAGCTGGCCCAGACACCTTCTACCTCAGCCCTGTGGCCCAGTCCTGGAAGTCCCTGCGTGCCACCCTGTCCCTGGCAGGCTCCGGAAGTCCCTCGTGGGCCCACCTGAGAATTGCTCACAACTTATGTATCGGAGGAGGGAGTAATGCGTGCCTGGGGTCCAGGCAGGGAAATGGAGGCTGAGACGCTTGTTGGCACCTGGCCTAAATCTGGTTGCTGGCCATGCAGGTCCAGAAGGCCAGCCTCCCTGTCCTTTCCAGAAGCCTCTGGCCCCTAAGCCTGGTAGTGTTACTTGAGGACTCTGTGCGGAGTGCAGGCCTGATCCTGAGTACAGGCTAGAGCCCAGAACACAGAAGGTCCTGAATGGGCTCTGGAGTCTGGGGACTGGAGGATGGGGCTGGAGTCTGAGGACTGGGGCTGGGCTGGGGGTGGAGTCTGGGGGCTGGGGCTGGGCT
>NW_012267274.1:438334-452105 GCF_000151885.1 Dipodomys ordii
TCCTCCTCCCCCTCCTCCTTGTCCTTCCTGCCCCTCCTCCTCTTCCTCCTCCCTGTCCTTCCTGCCTCCTCCTCCTCCCCCTCCTCCCTGTCCTTCCTGCCCCCTCCTCCTCCCCCTCCTCCCTGTCCTTCCTGCCCCGTCCTCCTCTTCCTCCTCCCTGTCCTTCCTGCCCCATCCTCCTCCCCCTCCTCCCTGTCCTTCCTGCCCCGTCCTCCTCCCCCTCCTCCCTGTCCTTCCTGCCCCCTCCTCCTCTTCCTCCTCCCTGTCCTTCCTGTCCCCTCCTCCTCTTCCTCCTCCCTGTCCTCTCCTCCCCTTGCCCGCCCGCCCTCCTTCTCTCCCCTGGAATGAGTCAGCAGGAAGTTGGCGCCCAGCTCTGCTCCACAGTCCCGCCCCTCCCGCTTCCCGAGTGGCGTGGACCTAGGCTTTGTCTGTGGGGCCAGGCATGGAGGCCACTCACGCCTGAACCCTCCCGCGCCTGCGGTGACGGCCTTCCTCAGTCCCACTGCTGGACTCCGGGGCTGACCAGGGCCTGGGCCTAGCCCCCCAGCCCCTGCCTGGCGCGGTCACAGTAGGAGCGATGTGGGGCTGGCCTGGCACCCCGGGCCAGGAGAGCCAGCGCACCGCCCTTAGCAGCGGGCTAGCCAGTGGCCTCCACCTTCAACCTCTTCAAGGAAGCTACTGGAACTTTGCCACTGTCAGGTCAAAGGTGCCCAAAGCCCACCCTCGAGGGTTCTAACCCCTCACCCCGACCCCGGATCCCCCAGAAAGTCCAGCCCCAAGGAACTGCCCCCTCGGACCTGGGCAGCAGCCTAGGCGCCCTCTGCCCACCTGGTCCAAGGACATTCTCATGCGGCCCCAGACCGCTGCGGCCGCTCCACCTGGGGTCCCAGGCCTGTGCAGCCACCAGACATGGTCCAGGAGCGGTGACAAGCGGCAGAGTTTGTGCTCACACCGACCCCGATACCCACCTCAGCCCTGGAGTGTGAGGCGGTGAGGAGGGGGCAAGGGCAGGCCAATGTGAGGGTGGGGTGGGGGCGGGGTGCGTGGGGGCTGGGGGCGGGGTGCGGGGGCGGGGGTGTGTGGGGGTGGGGGCGAGGGGGCGGGCGGGGGCCACAGACACAGGAGGGAGGGGAGCTGAGGGGAGGGGGGTGAGGGAAGCCGGGATCCAGGCCAACACCCCACCTCGGTGGACCTGAGGACCAGAAACCTCCAACCCCAAGTCCAGGTATCAGCACAGAGCCCAGGCTCTTCCAGACTCTTCCAGACTTTTCCAGGCTCTTCCAGGTTCCAGTTCTCCCACACTGGCTCAGCAGGGTTCACAACAGCTCATAAATATTCATTCGGAATTAGAGCCCCATTAAGGAGCTAACTCCCTGCTGATACTTGTGAATTATTTTTGTGAGAAAAGCTTTAGCCGCGCGAGCGTGAAGTCTGAGAAGCCGTGCTTCTTGCGTGGTCGCAGCCACCCCGCCCCGTCCACACACAGAAATGCCTCGGGTGGCCGGAGCCTTCGGCTCTCCCGGCCCGGAAGTGGCGTGGAGGAGGCAGAGTTCTCCCAGGGCCACCAACCCTGGCCCCCGAGGGCCCGGGTGAAGGAGCCGGATGGGCACAGCCAGGACTCAGAGCTCCAGGCTTGAGAAGCGGGGACTCAGCCGGGGGACGCCGAGGGATCGCAGTTCAAGGCCAGCTCAGGCAAAAAGAAGCATGCAAGCGTCCCCCTCGACCAACGGCTGGGGTCCCAGCCAGGAGGAGAGCAGTGGCCGGGCACAGTGACGTGCGCTGGCCCCCCTGCCACGCAGAGACACACAGCCAGGAGGCTGAAGCCCAGGCTGGACTCTGGAGAGGCCCAGCCTGCACGATGTCTGAGTTCAGTCCCCAGTAGGCCAATAGAAAAAGAAGTGGAGGAAGCCTGAGACCAGGGCTGTAGGTACTTAAGCTGTAGTTGTATTACTCTTGGCTTTAACTCCCAGGACGCTGTGGTCCTCCTCAGCAGCAGTGAACAGTGCCGGGGGGTGGGGGGGACGCAGTGCTCCAGGGGACTGTCCAGCCCTGTGGGGTGGGCACCATGGTGTCCTACAGCCACTACCATTGCTTATCTCAGGCCTGGGGAATGGAGGCCTTTGGCCCATGGGTTGGCAGCAACCTAGAACTCTTCCAGCAACCGGGGGCCAACATGTCTCATCTAAACAGCCTTCGTCTCTGCGTCCCATCCCCCGGCACTTCGGAACTTAGTGGCCATCTCCCCACCCCACCCCCACCCCTGGTGCTGGGCACAGCACCGCCACTACCACCGCTGTTTCCAGGCCTGGTCTGCCTTCACTTGGCCGCTAGCGAGGAAGCTCAGAGGAGGCAAAGAAAGACCCCTCCCCAAAGCCACAACAAGGCTGGGCAGCAGGAGACAGCTGTCCCAGCAGACCCCGTGAGCCGCCAGGCTGGCATACAGCCAGAAGGCGGCGTGGAAGGCCCTACTCCAGTCCTGGCTCAGGCCTTCCTGCGCACGGAGGATTGCATTTGCAATCACAGGCTTTCTGGTGGACAACCGGGCAAGGGCTCCCCAGCTGGCCGGGGGGAATGGTTTCTAATCCACGACGGCTTGTGATGGAGGGATGTCCAGAGCAGTGTGCACGTGGTATCTGGGACATGCCCCCTGGGGCCACAGCGGAGCCTGGTTGCTGCGTGAGCATTCTCCTCATGGTGCCCTGGGGTACCCAAAGCGGCCAGGCCGGCCAGCTGCCCGTGGGGGCTTCCTGCTGTCCCTTTGGGCTTACTACAGCCAGAGAAGGCCTAACAACTGCACACTACAGAGTGAAGTCATGCTGGCGCCCTCCCTGGCAGAGGCCCTGACCCCTGTGTGCAGAGGCCCTCAGGGCAGGGCCACAGAGGCTGGAGCCCAGAGTCCCAGGAGAGGTGGGCCCAGGGCCTTTGTCAGATGTGCAGGGGGGCTTGGCGCTGCCACAGGAGAGTGAAGCGCGGAGAGGTCCCGGGGCCACCTGGCACCTGCAGTGCCTGCTGCCGCTCTCAGCCCTGTCCCGGCTCCCACAGCCCCACGCGCGGTGCTCGGTGACCCCTGACAGCTCAAGCCCTGCTCCACGGGGCTGCGCTGCCCGCGCAGGCTGCTGCTTTTCAGCCCCGGCCCTGAGCAGGAGCTGCTCCGGGCCCCAGGTGAAGGGAGGGGTCTCCAGCCTCTGCTGGGGTTAGCATTTCCAACAGGGCTGCCAGACAAAAGTGAGCACCCCTCTGGGGCCCAGGGCACCGCTGAGGGCATGAGGGACTTGTCCCGGGGCCTCGATCAAGGAGGCCCCAGGAGCAGCCGTCTGTCCCCGACTCTGGCCGAGTGTAGTGCAGGCCGGCCGGAGCTGGTGTGGGAGCCTGCGGTGTGGCTTCTAAGAGTCTGGGCGAGACCACCTCCCCAGGTCAGCTGCTGAATAGTGACCAGCAAAGTCCCAACCGCCCACCAGCTCAGCTCCCCATGGACCCAGGCCCCGGCCGCCGCTCGCTGGCCACAGCACCAACGCGAGCCCTGAGTGTTGCCGAGGCTCCTCCAGCCTCTGGGCCTGTTCTGCGGCAGTGATGGGTTCTTTCTGGCTAAAACCAAAGTAAAGCAGGAACCACAGCCCTGCAGAAGCGTGCGTGACTCAGGAGTCATGGGCAGCCACCACACGCACACGCACGCACATGGACACACCCTTACACAACACACCTGTGCATGTGCACAGACGAGCATGCATGCATTGCACACAGGTAAATGCATGCATGTTCTATTGTGCAACCTGCACGTTCCATGTGGGCACACATGCACAGCACAGTGTGTGGAAACACACACATGCACACATGTGCAGACACACATGCATGCCCAGATACACACATGCAAGTATATGTACATGTGCACAGACACATGCCTGCAGCCACATGTACACACCTATCTGTGCACAGTCTTCACCAAGGACACATGTAAAATGCTGCACTGACACGGAGGACCAGGGTGTGGCTCGGGAGCCTGGTTGGTTGTGCCGTCGCTCACCTGGAGGCGAGCAGGCACCTCACAGCAGGAGGCGGCTTTCTGGCAGCACTGAGTGACAGAGGGTCTCACCGTGGAGGGCGGAGGCCCAGTCACATAGTGTCACGGTGCCCGTGGGTTGGACAGCCACGCGGTCGTTCTCCAGGGCCTCGGAGCGGCGGTGTGAGGCGTGAGGCGGTGGCGAGCCACTGCGCGGAGGCCCCACTGGCAGATACACAGCCGCAGCACCTCACACTCCCACGCCGCGCCAGCGAGGGGCGAGCTCAGAGAAGGCCAGCCATATGCCAAGGCCCCGTGGCCAGTAAGGAGTAACGCCCCCTCCATGCCGTGGCCCCACTCCAGAGAGAAAGGAGGGGGCGGCCATGGCAGCCGAGCGGACTGTGAGGAGGAGGGCTGGGACGGCGATAGCCCTCTTCTGCTTAACTGACATTTCTCTGATTTCTACCCTGAACATCTGTCATTCTTCATGTTATGAGAAAAAAGGGAAACGTCAGGGGTTTTCATTCTAGCACCATGAGCTGCCATTTACTTTAAACTTTAGCTAGAACTTTCCTTCCAGACACTGTTTGCTGGCAGGCATCTTGGTCGTTCACACCAGAGCTTTGAGTGTGCTCACCTGGAGCCGGTAACTGCCCAGGATGCCAGGCAGTGCCAGGACCCTGTGATGTCTGCGCCCAGGGGCCAGTAAGAGAATTCTGGAAGCCCCACACTGAGTGACAGCCACTCAACACCTATTTGTTTCAAACAGATTTCACTGCTTCAAAAATGCCTGTGAAATGTTCACATATTTGCATACGCTTAAAAGAATGCATTTGTGTGTGTGTGTGTGTGTGTGTGTGTGTGCAAATGTCCCCAAAGAAACATATCAAAATGATAATAGTGACTCATCTCTAGTGGGTGCACTGACTGATGTATGTCAAGCGGGTGAGGTTGTGGGCAGCGTTAATCCTCTTTCTCCTTGTCTTTAGTGCTGGGGTACACAAAGTGGTGGCGGTCTCTGTCCTGGGAAGGGAGAGCATCAAGCAGGAGGAAGAAGCGTGGCCAGCAGGCAGCCAAGGCCCAGCCTGGGTCCCGCGCTTCTGGGAAGGCTGGGCTTTCTAGCTGCACTCACAGATGGAAAGCCCCAGGCTTCCAGGAAGAGTAAGGCCTCGTGCACCCCCGGGTGAGCCAGTGGCACCACAGCTGAACCAAGCGGGCTGAGCAGACGCAGACACAGCCGGCCCTGAACCCACGGGATGGCTGTCCCCAAAGGGAGTCTGAGGTCGGGGAGCACAGTGGGCCCGCAGGGGGGCCTTAGCTCTTCCTCTATCCCTGGGGGTTCTGCTGGCAAGTGGGGAGCCCGGCAGGACTTTCAGGGTGACTCTGGAGCCTGCTGGGACTCAGGGGACAGCCAGCGTCCCCCGTCTGTACTCATACTGCAGCTTGTCTGTCTCCCCCTGCTCTGTCCCTTGGGCTGTGGCTGAGGAGTGTCCGAGAGCCAAGAACCTCAGGAGCAAGACAGATGGCCCAGGCCTCAGAAGGCCCCCTCCAGGCCCCGCCCTCCACGAGGGTCCCCAGGGACGCCCACTGCCCCTCGCCCTTTCTTCATGAGGACGCAGAGGGACAGGGCCGTCTGGAGGCAGACAGCAAAGTCCCCAAGGCTCTGTCTTGTGCTCCTCAACCCTTCTGCTACCCCTGGCCAAACACACACACGTGTGCACACACACACACACACACACACACACACACACACACACCACCACCACTACCACCACCACCAACTGCCGCGGACCGGGTTCTGTCAGGACAACAGAGGATACCTAGGGGAGGAACCTGGAATAGGTGGGGAGATGGCAAACAGACAACTCACACACAAGAGGAGTGGATGCTGAGTGCTGAGTGCGATTTAATGCAGAGGATAGCAAACTTTTATAACAGAAGTCTTCATGAGAAAGGGCAAAAGGTTACACAATCTTGCTGCATGGCTTCATTTTTAGGTGGTCACCAGCTGATCGCCTGACAGGCACTTGTTTCCGGCTTATCTCTAAGGAATACAACGATTACGATGTTTGTCACCAATTAACCATTATCTATCTTTACAGAGGCCTTAACTTTCCCAAATAGATCTTTCCTGTTTCTTCTTTAATAGTAAACCTCAAGGAGACCTGGATCTAGCAATTCTCTAGGTCTAGCAATTCTCTTAGTAAATAGCAGGAAATTCTTTCTCCTAAATAACTATCTCAGCAATTGCCATACATTCTTTCTGTTCTAGCCGAGCCTACAGCTTCTTGTAAATCCCTTACAAACAATTCCTTCTGCTGAAGTGACTTTGTGAAACCCCCAATACTTTTATATTTACTTATAACTTGTCTACTAAACTCCATAAGAGGGGTTTCAGGGTAGCACTTAACTTTGGTGAGTTAGTCATATTTTTTAGGACACTCATCAGATATTTGAGTCGTCAACACTCTTCAGAAAGAGCTTTGTATAAGGGAATGCTGACAATGAGCAAGTACAAAGAGCAGTAGAAGCAGTAAAAGCTTAATAGGCACTCTTATGAGGGAAAGAAAGGCAGAAACACATCTTTTCCAGGGGTTTTGCCAGCCTTTTCCCAAGAGTAGGCCTCTTAGAATCCCTATTCTCCAAGGTAGACTTCGGTGAAGTCCCAAAACTTGGAGATAGGTTTCTGTAAAGCCCCATTCTCTGAGGTAGACTTCGGTGAAGTCCCAAAACTCAGAGATAGGTCTTGAGGCCCCTATCATGGTCTGATAGATGGTTTCCCATGCTAAGCAGACTCTACTGGGGTCGGCGTGGCAACCAACAACAACAAAAACCCAGAAAGCTTCTTTCTGCTGTGTCTAAGCCACCAGCCTGAGGTGTTCACAGAGCAAGACGTGGGTGGACGGCTTCCAGGGCGCATCTCAGGCTCCAGAGGGGCTTGGAGTGAAGCACAGGCCATGCGCCTGGTGTCCAGCACGGTGCTTTGCCTCCCCTTGACACAAGCACCCACACGGGGGACACAGACTGAACTGCCAGGGTCTCCCACCCCCCAGGGCTCAGAGGGCTGGGGTCCCCACCCCCTCCCGGGGGGCTCCCTCCCAGGAGGCCACCCGCCGCCTGGCTTTGTGGCTGGTGTCTGAGGTGCTTTCAGACCAGTCTGCAGAGGCTCCGCTGGCAGCCAGGGGAAGGGGTCTTCAGTGAGGTGTGGGGCCACCACCTCACCAGGCACCCTGACGGGCAGGCTGGCAGGAAGCGGGGCTCCTTTGTGACAGATGAATTCTCAGCCCCTGTCCTCTCAGGTCCAGCCGCCGAGGTGCTGAGCAGGGGGAAGGCCAGCAGGCAGATGCGGGGTGTGTGTGTGTGTGTGTGTGTGTGCACGCACACGTGCGAGGCATGTGTGTGTTTATGAAGGGTGCCCCGCGTGCCAGGTGGGCCACACCAGCTTCAGCCCCAGCGGACGCAGGCCGGCCATGCGGTGATGCTCCCCAGAGTTCTCCGTATCAGTGTCATGTTGATTTCTTTTTTGTCTCTAGTCCAATGTTCACTTACAGGGGAGAGAGTTCCTGTTTAAATGTTAACTAGGTAAATTCTGCACGTTTAGTTTTTCTTTTATTTGCATCTAAGTCAGACACACTCCAATCAGCAAAGAGGAAAATGTGTAGATTATATTGATCCAGACTTGTAAATGGGCCTCTCTCGGGGGTAGGTCCCCATCAGGCCTGTGCCCGGACGGGTGGGGGAGGGGCACGGGAGACCTGGTCTCTTCTGCCTCTGCCTGCGGTCTCCTGCTGGCCACTCCTGCCCAGCTGGGCACAGGCTCCCGCTGCTGCAGACGAAGCCCCGTGCACGCCCTGGGACACTGTGTCCACCCTTCCAGCCACGTAAGCTCCTCAGAACTGCTCAGAACGCCCTGGGACACTGTGTCCACCCTTCCAGCCACGTAAGCTCCTCAGAACTGCTCGGTGGATCTGTAGGCTGGTGTTCCGACCTGGCACAGGCTGGTCCCCTGGCCTCTGTTCTGCACCCACTCTTGGGCCAGGAGCGTGTGTGCCCTGCGGGGCTCCTCCCAGGCCTGGGCCGTGGAGTGGAACGCAGGCCCTGGCACAGAAGCCACTGCACCCCAAGGAGCTTCATGATCATCCAAGATTGGCCGGATCTCTGAGTCCACCGGCCCCTCCCCCGGCCCCTCCCAGGGGCCTCGCAGTGGGTGGTGGCTCACTGAGCCCCTGGGTTGAAAAGCCTTGGGGACTGCTGTTCCCCAGCCAGCTTGAGGACGGTTCTTCCCGGGTGGAGCTGCTCCTGCTGCGGAGCCTGCTGCCCGCACCCCAGCCTGCGGCCTTCCCGGGAAGGACTTGCTCCCACCCTCCCACCTGTCCCTCTTGCTGGCCCGGGCCTCCTGGGCCTCCTGTAATGCACCAGCGGCCCAGAGAGGGCTCTGACCGTGGCTGACAGGACCTCTCCACGACCTGAGGCTGCCCAGTATCCAGAGTAATATCCCAGAACCCACTCCTCCAGCCCCCGGTGGGGGGCCAAGGGGCCTCAGGGACACAGACAGGGAGGAGGAGCCAGAGCCAGAGGGGCGGAGTTCAACCAGCTGACACAATAGGTGGTACAGTGGGGCGGGGAGGCCTCCCTTCACCTGACCTTCAGACACACCCTCAGAGCACACATACAGAGACTTCCCTGTACACACACACATGCGCGCACGCGCGCACACACACACACACACACACACACACACACACACACACACACACACACACACACACTGAAATGGAACCATTGTCCTGTCCACTTCTACAGAAACCAGTCACCTCCTCTGAATGATCCCAGCTCTGTTGGTGTCACCAGGGAACGCACTCTGAGCCACGGTGTGGCAGCTGTCGACGCACACAGGCAGCCTGGAGTGATGGGGCTTTAGGCCCCAGGACACCTGATTCTGATACTCTCTGCTTTTAGCTCTCTGTTGGGATGGGAGCCTCTGGTTTCAAGTTTTTGATGTTTTTCTAGAGCAAGCCGTTCTTTCAGGAACCAGGACTGGGACGAGAACCTCTGACACCTGCGCATCTTCACCACGCTCTGGCCGGAAGGAGCACTGTCTCCACCAGAGATGCCAGCGATCTAGGACTCCGTCTCCAGCAGAACACAGGTGCAATGCCCAAGTGACTGGGCTGCTGTCAGGGCTGGGCGAGGAGCACGTGCGGCTTCCGCACGCCCGTGTGCCTCTGACAGAGCGTGTGTGAGCACTCTCGGCCTGCTGTGCGCTGTGTGCACTCCTTCATTACAGCCGGCCCCCTCGGCAGACCGCTGTGTCTGGACTCATCTGAAACAATAAGGCCAAGGTAAGATTCGGGGTCAGGGGAGCCTTCCACGGGGCAGTATGGGAGGCGTGATGCAGACACCGGCTCAGCACAGAGCACAGGAGCACTAGACCACGCAGGCCCCTGTGGGGAGACAGCGTGGGAGGGGTTCCGTTTTCTATAAATCAAAGACTGCTCTTAAAAAATCAAATCTAGTGACTTTTCTCATTTATTAATTGTGGAACAAAGAGATGCCCCTGCCCTGGGGTATTTCAGGAGCCTAAAGACAGAGGTCCTGGCGTGGACGGCGAGCCTCCGCAGCTGTGCCCCAGACAGCAGAACAGGGGCGTGCTGCTCACCTGCACCGGGGTGGGACGGGACACTGTAGGACCAGCGCAGGTGGCAAATCCATGTCTGGCCCAGCCGCAGGATGAGCAGCATCTGTGCCAGAGGCTGCAGGGAAAGAATCTGAGTCAGCATCCACACACGTGAACACACAGACATGTGTGTGTGTAAGACACACACACACACACAGACGTACACACACAGAGAAATATGCACATGTACAAGTAACCCACACACACTTGGCATGTTCCATTCCCAGATCTGAGAATCTGCAGTTCCTTTTTATCCTAAATGTTGGGTTATTTTTCCCATTCTGCATGCACATGTGACTTAATCTCAGCTTCTACATTGCAAGAGACAAAGAATTCTTAGTTCTGTTCCGGTGTTTAACATCTGTCTAACATTCTAGAACAAACCATTTCCACTCCTAGTACCCTTGACCCTGATTGCAATGTCCAGGACTGGGAGAAGCATTCTCTCAGAGAAGTTGGCCACGCAACTCCCTTACGTGGTCTGATTATGGTATTCCCCATTTTAGAACCTCGGCCAGATTCGGTCAACAATCAGGCTTTGGAGATAATGTGCTTGCTGTTGGACCCTCACACAACACTCGTTTCTGGGGATTCACACCGTGTGAGCCAGGATCCAGCCACGTCTGTTTGTGGGATCATTGCCTCTGCCACCCACACCGACAGAGCAGAGCGCTAACAGCCAGGCTCTGCTCCCCTTTCTGTGGAAACAAACATACTCAAGAGAGTCACAGACAAGGAGGGCTGGAGTGTGGTGCAAGTGGCAGAGGGCCTGCCTAGCAGGTGTGAGGCCTAGGCTTGAAACTGTCCTCACCTCCCCCAAAACACTCCAGAAGAGAGGGCCGGTCAGGGCCGGCATGGACCGTGCTAAGAGGACAAGTCCACCAGTTCATCAAGAGAGCCGCGACCGGGGCCGGGCTCAGGCCCCACACACGCAGGCAAGAAGAGAGAGGCCACCGCAGGGGTGACAGCAGGCCATCTGGCTCTGGCCTGCGGGGACACCCCACCTGGGTCTCACCCTGAAAACGCAGGTCACAGCGGGCTGGGGACGGGCTGCGGGGACGGGCCTCATCCTGGGGACGGGCTGCGGGGACGGGCTGCGGGGACGGGCTGGGGCTGCGGGGACGGGCCTCATCCTGGGGACGGGCTGCGGGGACGGGCTGGGGCTGCGGGGACGGGCTGGGGCTGCGGGGACGGGCCTCGTCCTGGGGACGGGCTGCGGGGATGGGCTGCGGGGACCGGTCTTTTCCTGGGCTCCTCCCCAGGCTCAGCGAGACCAGCTCTGGTGGGCACCACACAGCCCATGGCGGATGTGAAGCAGGGACCATCCCGCACCCGGAGCCGCACAGTGAGGCCGAAGAGAGTGCCGTCTGGTGTATGAATTTTAGCTCCACAAGTCTTTTCTTAAATGCCTGTTTCTCCTCCCCCTGCCCCCCAGGAGAAGCCTGGGGCTCTGAGAACACCTCAGACCCTGCTGTCCCTGCCTTGAACTCCTACCCTGCGCCTACACCAGGACCGCTTGGCTGAGGCTTCAGGAAGGTTCTCTGGGGGAGATGGATGCTGGGGGAGACCCATGCCTGGACAGCATTGAGGGGGCCGGGGCGGTGAGCTCCACTGCCGTGAGGAATGTCCACCTGCCCGTGCAGGGCCACTGGGCGCTGCCCTTCCTGCACCACCCAAGCCTCTGGGCACAGGCTTCTCCATGAGCACCTCCCCCGGAAGCCAAGGTCTGGTCCCAGGCTCAGTGACTCTCCAGGTCTGTCCCAGAGTAGACCTCACTGTAGTTCCTTCCGGGGCGGAGTCTTCCCTCAGGCTGCTGGAGGGGAGGGACGGTGGGTATGGAGAATCTGCTCAGGCCTGACCAGGAGCCCTGGGCGGCCGGGTAGCTGGCTCAGTCCTGCCCAACTCCCCGCCCACCGCAGCCAAGGGAGGTCTCCCCGGAGCGCACGGCCAGCCCAGCCTCTGCACACCGCCTCTCCGGTGGTCATCCCCAAGACGTGTCCCCTGCATAGGCTGCTCCCTGTGGGGATGCCCACTCCCACATCTGTGGCCCCGACCTCCACCCTCACCCTCACCCTCCACCGTGGCCTGGCCTCCTCCTCGCTGCATCCCAGGGCTGGCAGCTGGAGCCAAGCCTCCTCCTGGTCCTCAGCTCCTTGGGTGTCTCCAGCTGTGAATGCGGGCCCTGTGCTGCCTGCCAGGAGTCCTTTGGGCCCCGCCTCAAGCTCCACCCCTGGTCCCCCTCAGCCATGGCACAGCCAGGAAGGAAAGGAGCCCTGCTACTCCAGGAAGCCAGGGAAGGCCCCTGTCTCCCGAGCTGGGGGCTGGGCAGGGCCGCGGCCCTCTGCCGTTCCCAACGACAGGCCTTGGCAGTGCCAGGCGGGGCAGGAGCTAAAAATAAACCAGCCGGGCCAGAGGCTGGCTGGAGCCTCGGCAGGGGTGGAGGCAGGAAGGGAGAGAGGCCCCGGTGACAGCGACAGACACTGTCTCAGCCCTACAGGAGGGGCTGCTGGCCGGCCCGGCCCGGAGGAGTGGGTGAGGAACGGGAAGTCGGCTTGGGAGCAGACTAGTGGGCAGCCGTGGCCCCTCCTCTGGCTGGGCATTGGTGGAGTCCGGAAGCTTCCTCCAGTTCCTGGGACAGAAAATGGCTAATCCTTCTGAGCAGAGGAGGGCCCTGGTCAGCCAGCGATGGCCTCACCTGCCCCTCCCCTCCCCTCAGTTCACGTCTCTCCATCTCTGCTGGGGTGGGGAGCCGCAGGCGTGGCTCTCCCCACAGTGCTGGGTGGGGGCTGCACCAACGCCGTGCAGCTGCCGGCGCCCGGCCAAGCCTGCGGCCTGGGAGCCTCCGGGACACGGAAGCCAGGCCGCGGGCAGGGCTGAGCTGGGCAGTGTTTGCTGGGTGCCACAAGGCTGGGTCTGAGAGAAAATACCCACAAGTGCTGAAGAACTCCCGGGGGAGAGCTAGCAGAGGCCCCCCGCGGTGGGGCTCTTACAGATAACCTCCATCCTTCCCTTCACTGATTTTCTGTTACCAGTGGGCACTTTAATATCAGCGAGAAAGAGCCTCAGACAGGAGAGGCCTTGTAATGAGGCTTCTGGAAGTGTCTGGGGCTTTGGGGCCTTATACCTGGAGGACAGAGACCAGGAGAGAGCCAGGGGCTGTAACTGAGCAAGTCCACTGTGTGGCCAGGGGCCTGGCTCTGCTCCCTGCTCTCCCTCCTGTGGGACACACAGAGCAGGTCGAGACCTGGAGGGGCTGCATAGAGACCAGCGCGGCCTCTGTGCCGGGGAAGGAGCTGCGGGGCTCAGAGGTGTGGGTGCAGAGCAGGGCCAGTCAGGAGGGGAGGCAGAGCCAGAAGTCCTGTGGCACAGGCTCCCGTCCAGGCCCACATTGCCTGCAGTGCCTACCAGATGTGGAGGCCGAGACCCCCGGCCCTGGGTCTAGCAGAGCAGTGATAGCGCCTGGGCTGTGGCTGGATGGAGGTGCAGGGGCGTGGGGGGCTGGAGGAGCGGAGGGCGGCTCAGGCGGGGGAGGAGGGTGAAGGGCAGACACAAACCAAGCTCTTACCCTGGCATGGCCTTTCCTCTACACCCTCCCCTTCTAGCTTGCTCCATGTCAGAGCAGCGGCAGCTGGCCTTGGGCTCATGACTGATGGCCAGCATGGGGGGTGTGGGGAGCAAGGGAGCCGCTAGGGACCTGAATGGAGCAGCTGCTGAGCAGAGCTAGGTCACTCTGCCCAGATCAAAGACCTGGGGGACAGGCAGGGAGGGTCACACTGCCACATGAGGGGGGGATGGGAAGGGCAGACCCGGTCCTCCACTGTAGGGCTACTGAACCCCATTCTGACCCCCCGGGTCCTTTGGAGGTAAAAGGGCCAGAGCCTTCTCTACAGGGTCGAGGGTGCTGTCCAGCCTGGCTCTGTTCTGATGAGCTTATGCCACCTGGATCCTTGCAGGAAGGGCCCTACTGGAAGACTGCTGCCGTCTGAGCCGTCTGGCACCAGCCCTGCCTCCCATTCCTGGGCCTGGTGCGGGCCTGCCTCCCATTCCTGGGCCTGGTGCGGGCCTGCCTCCCATTCCTGGGCCTGGTGCGGGCCTGC
>NW_012267274.1:452225-470312 GCF_000151885.1 Dipodomys ordii
TGGTGCGGGCCTGCCTCCCATTCCTGGGCCTGGTGCGGGCCTGCCTCCCATTCCTGGGCCTGGTGCGGGCCTGCCTCCCATTCCTGGGCCTGGTGTGGGCCTGCCTCCCATTCCTGGGCCTGGTGTGGGCCTGCCTCCCATTCCTGGGCCTGGTGTGGGCCCTGCCTCCCATTCCTGGGCCTGGTGTGGGCTGCCCCCAAATCAGACACAAGTAATCTGCTTGAAAAGATGTAGACCTCATTTTAGTGGTTCTTGGGTCTGAACTCAGGGCCTCACACGAGACAGGTGCTCTACCACTTGGGCCGTGCGCCCAGCTCTTTGTTTTCATCTTTCATATACAGTTTCAAGCATTTGCCCAGGGCTGGGCTCAGACTTGATCTTCCCGGAGGTTACAGAAGTGTGCTATCAAGCCTGACGCTTTTCAGAGCTGCTTCCGTTTTAACTATCTGCGGAAGCATCCTTTAACCCTCTCCCACAGCTAAGGACAACGGCCAGCCCAGCCTGCGCATTGAGGCTGGACAGGAGGTGCAGACCAGCCTGTGGCTCTGAGTTCCCATCCAGGACACGGGCCTGGCCCTCCCCCTGAGAACTTAGGCAGAAGGAAGCCCCAGAGGCCGTGTCCTGGGCCTGGGCACCTACAGCACCGAAGAGGAAAAGCAAGGGATGCTGGGCCAGGGTGGGAGAGGGCCCCGAGCAAGTCGAGAGGCATGAGGCTCAGGGGCTGCAGTGGAGGGGAGTGCAGTGACCCCATCCTTCTGCTTAGAGCCACAAGGGACACGAAGGGCATTTCACAGACACCAAGATTAGGACATGATGGACAGGCAGGCGTCCGCTGCTCTGCTGCGGTGGCTGGGCTCCTGGGAGCTCTGATGACTGGGCCTGTGGATCTTTCCTGCCGCCCAATGGTGCATCCCAACCTGCCAGTTCCCAGGCCTCCACACCACAGCCGTGCGGAGCGCAGTGTTGCGAGGCCCTCCTCTGCCCGAAGCGCCTTCCCCACAGCACAGCGCTGCACGGGCTGTGCGTGGCAAGCAGGGCCCCTGCCCAGAGCCCTTCGCAGTTCAGACGGCAAGGCCCTGGAGTGAGCCTGTGCACCCAGAAACCACTCTGCTGGAAACTGCGATCGGAGTGGAAGAGGAGCTCAGCGGCAACCTCAGCCCCCGGAATCTCAGCCTGGGGAGGCGGAGGTGGCTGGGCCGGCCCCCTGGCAAGAGCTCCTGGACCCCCAGAGCAGGGCCTTTCCAGAAAGTTGGGCTAAAGGAGCCTGGAGCCGGGGCTCATGGGAGACAGGTCCTCCCTCCCTGCTCAGGCCCTGACTGCTCAGGAGGCAGCCACTGGCAGGTCTCCCTTGCTGGGACCCAGGGCCCCAAGCTCAGGCACTGTGATCCTTTGATCCTCCACAGGAAGGCTCCCCCACCCCCACCCCAGGGCCTGGACAGGTGCCAGGGGCCCGCCCACTGGGATGCATAATTCAGCCCAGAAACCCTCACGTTTGCTTCTGAAGAAAAGATCCCAGTCTCTGGTCTCTGCACCCACTCCTGGACGATGCCGACCTCTGCCCCAGCCCCCTAACTCACTGGGAGCAGGCCTTCTTGGGGGCCCCTGGGAGGAAGGGTGGATTCAGGACCCAGCTCAGAGCAACCACTGAGAGACCACAACATGACCACCAAGGACTGTGGTGGGGTCCAGCTCCCTGGGCCTGAGCTTCTCCCAAGGGGAGAGCTGTTACCTCCTGGTTCTCAGGACAAACCCAGGGAGGACTGGCCAGCAGCTGGGCACTGGTGCAGTGAGCGCTGGAGAGCCCCTCTCAGGATTCACGCAGTCCCACCGTGACTTTTAAAGGTCCCCAGGACCCCTGGAGGGGAGGCTCTGATGGTTTGATCCTTGTAAGATTTTCTATGGGGAAAGTGCCCTGCTATGAGACCTGAGAACTATGCCCTGGGCTGCCTGGAGCAGCTGCCCACACGAAGCATGGACAATCGCCCGGCCAGCAGAGATGGTGCTCCATGTCCAGGCTCTACTGAGGGCCCGGCAGCTGGCCACCCCTGGCCATGCTGCAGCCTCAGAGTCCTTCCTGAAGGGCACGGTGTCCATAACCCAGAACATTCAGGAGAACCAGGGACAAACGAAGCTGCCAGCATTGTCTCTGGGTTCTGAGCAGACCAGGAGACAGAGGCCTGTCCAGCAGGAGCACAGAGCGGGCGTCCCGCTGGCCAGGGGGCTGCTCTGCCCAGGGAGCTCAGGGGTCAACCAGAAAGCCTGGAGGGGGCCGGAGATGGCGGGAAGCAGGCTGGAGGCGTGGGTCAGCGCCCCGGGCGACAGCGAGAAGCCCACCACTCAGAGGAGACCCGCAGCACAGACGTCTCTTTTTTTATTCTTCTTCATAGTTAAAGAAAGAACAGAAGACCATGTTTCCTTCTTTCCTTTTCTTTTTGGTCTTTGAAGTGGCAGAGGGGAAAGGAATGGCTGCGGGGCAGGGAGGCCTCTCCTCCCAACCTCCACCCGCGTGATTCACGCCCGCCTTCACCCTTCCTCCCCAAAGCACTGGAAACTCATAGCAGCATCTCCCACGTGGCCTGGCAGGCTGGGGTGCCCAGGGGACCCTGCTCTGGGAGGAGTGTGGGTGACACGGGCAGGCCCCTCGCTGGATGCACAGAGACCCCATGCCCCGGCTGGGAAGGACAGCCCACACGTGCAAGTTGGCGTCTCCCGCCGGCACGGCAGGGGGAAGAGCAGAGCAGAGCAGCCCGGGCCCTGCCCGGCACGCTGCCCCACGGCGGGCCACGGCGGCCCCACGCAGCATGGGGACGGTCCAGCCCGGAAGCTGCCAGTCCGGCACAGGAAGTAGCAAGCATGTCACGGACGTCTGGGCTGTTTCCTGGCCAGAGACGCCATAGCCTGAGGCACAGGAACAGACACACAGCCAGGAGGAGCCTGTCCGGGCTGGCCCCTCTCGGCACGCACCTGCTCCTCCAGGGCACTCACGCCAGGCTGACCACCGGGCTCAGCATGTGTCTGCACGCAGCCTGCCAGAGGCATGAGGGGCCCTCACAGAAGTCAGAAGTTCAGGATAACAGCTGCACCTCATCGCCGGTGACCTTGGAGAAAACAGAGGACAGAGGTTACCTCTGGGGCAGTGGAGGACAGGCCCCTCGGGGCGGCCAGCACCAGGCCCGAGTCCATTGCAGTCACTCAGCCTCTCCTTTGAGCTCTGTGGCTCACTGGGGAGCCCGAGGGCCCCCAGCCCACCGATCCCAGTGCCTCACTCCGCCCTGGGTGCCAGGCGCTGCGCGGGTCTGAGGTGGCTGAGGCCTTGGGCCACAGGGTCCCGGCCACGGCAGGACTGGACAGGGGCGTTGGGGACAGCCTCTGGCTGGCGTCCTCTGCCACGTGCTCACTGTGCAGGAGACCCATGGTGACTATGGGGGCCTCTCATGCACCTGAGGGCTGGGGACCCCAGAAAGGACCTGGCCCCCAGCACAGGGGCGTGGACAACCCAGAGACCCATCTGCCATCCCCAGCGCAGGGAGCCCCAGAGTGGGAAGGACAGGAAAGCAGAGGGGAGGGGGGGAGAGAGAGGAGGGGGAAAGAGAGGGGAAAAAGAGGAGGGGGGAAGAGAGAGAAAGAGGGGAGGGGGAGGGAGGGTACACTGGTGTGTGCGTGCATACTCGTATGCGGCTGGCACACGATGCAGGCGCTCTGGCTGCTCCAGCCTGCCCAGTGAGCACTGGGAATAGTGAGCAATAGCTAACGAGCACGTCTGAAGCCTCTGCTTCGGAGAAGCTTGTCAGCAGCATTGCACTAAAAGGAATACCTCATGGGGATGAAGGCACTGAGGCTTCTGAGTGCCAGGATGGACAGAGACGCTCAGGAGGCAGAATGGGAGGGGGAGACCCATGCCGAGGACCAACAGTTGGACCAAAATAGGTTTGTCGCCATCTGCACCGCTGGCCTGCAGCTGAACACTGAACCGCCCCTCAGCCAAGGTCGGCTTCTACGTCCTGATGCTGGGCCAGGAGGGAATCTAAGAACGCGAACCACCTCCTTCCACAGGAAGAAGTCCACAAGTAGCATCCAAACCCAAAGAATCTAGAAACAGCCTTCCGTCACGTAGTACGGTTCATACTACTCGTGGGCTTGAAAAACGGAGCTACATATAACACCGACACAGTCAAAAAGGAAAAGGACTCGTGTTAGAACATCTTTCTGACAGGCAGAGCCTTCCTGCCACACCCTGGGGAACTCTGAGGCAGGGAGGGTGAAAGAGAGCCTCCAGGTCTTTCCGGAGGGGCCGCCACCAGGCTCCCACCCCAGCAGTCTCCCCACCCCAGCAGGCGGGGCTCGGCGCCCCCATCCTGACCAGCTCTTCCACACACCGCTCACGGAATGCAGGGTAGGGGATGACCACAGTCCCACTCCCCCTCCAGTGTGGTGGACATGTGGCAGACCTAACACAAGGCCTCACTGGCTGCTGGACATCCAAGCAGGGTGGACAGTCCCTGTAGGGCTCCCGGGGGCTGGAGCGGAGGCATGAGGAATACCATAGGGTCCCCGAGACCAGGAGTGCCGGGAGGTGGCAGAGGGTGCCCCAGCCAGCCAGGATCTGCTCAGGTCAAAACCTTGACCCAGAAGAGGCCTACCAGGTGTCACGGAAAACAGATGTAAGGTTACCCCTTGCTTGGTGACACTTGCATGTTATGGGGTGAAAAGATGGCTGGACTCCACACAGCAGTCTTCTGGCACACAGAGCATGTTGCACCCAGCATAAGGTAGAACGGGCTGGGCACTGGAGGGCAACGTGACCATCCCTTCCCGTGTCTCCCCGGTGACCCATACTCTAGACATAGTGGGTTGTGAGCTAGACTCTCCTCAAGCACAGCATGAGGCCATCTCGGGGCCCAGGCCTGGCTGGCGGGGAGCGCTGCCCGGCCCCCCACATGGCCAGCACACAGGCTGTCCTGTCTTGGGAAGTACACCCAAGACTCGGTCTACCCAGGTGATAAGGACAGGCACTGGGGGGTGATCTCTCAGAAAGCAAGCCCATCTGGGCATCACAGCTGGTGGTGTGTCTGGGCCCACCCTGCTCCAGGGAGGCTGGGCCAGGGCACTTGTTGGCCTCATTTCCCAGGACACACTGTTTGTGAAGAAAACAAAACAATAAACTCCCTGGACTCTGACTTGAAACTCCAGCTACTGCTGCCCAACCTGTTTGTCTGAGCTCACGGGACTGCCCGAAGGCCGGGCCGTGGGTGTGGGGGGACATTCTGAACATGGAAGGCTGCCTCCCCTCTGAAGACCAGACAGGAGTGGACACACATCTCCTCAGTGCCCCCCGGGACAGCTGTCGAGACCCTTTCCTACCCCTCCCTGCCCAGGAGAGGCAAGGGAGGGCATGGAGGCCACCAGAGGGAAGCCATGCTCTGGGCATGCCCAGTAAGTGAAAGATGAGCCGCCAGCCTGGCGTCTTGCTCCGAGGAAGGGCCAGGAGGCCCAGCAATGCAGGCAGGGAGACCGGGGTCGCTCACAAGCTCCGACTTCGCCCAGGGCCCCTCTGCAGGCTAGGACAAGGCACCCCGTCCCCGGGGTGTGGCCTGGGTCTGAGAGGGCAGCCACAGACACTGAGGTATGGCTGGACTAGGGCTTCACTCCCGGTGGCTCCCCAGACAGCTGGACGTCAGGGAGAGCTGAGCAGAAGCAGCCCGGCCTCCACTGCAGGGATCAGACATGAGGTCGCCTCACGCCGTACACACCCCAGCTGCCCTGCTCCCTGGGGAGGGCAGGAAAGCACCCAGGACACCCCGCCCCACCCACCGAAGGGCACCCTGGACGGTAGCAGCCCCTTCCCAGCCATGCCAAAGCCCCGACTCAGGGCTCCTGGGAAAATGTCCCTGCAGCCAAACACTCATGACGCCAGTTCACGGCTTACAGCACCATGTGTTCTTAGTGATACGAGAATGCGCCTAGACCGAGTACCCCATCTGGGCCAGCAGCAGCCCCCAAGCCCAGAGGGGGTCCTGGGCACAGGCCAGCGTGCTCCCGCTGCTGAGCCGCGCTCTCCATCTGCTGCCCAGGGGGCGAGTCTCACCATGCTCTGTCCGGCTGTCACGGGCTCCCCCCCCCCCGCCGGCTCCATGTTGTGTGACAAGTCCCCGGGTGAGTGTGAGGCCCAGGGGTGGCAGGTGTGCCCAGGTCTAGCCTTCGTCGCGGTCCTGAGGCTGGGGAAGGTGGGACAGCACCGGGCCCGGTGCGGTCAGGCTGGGCTCCCTGTAGGCCCCAGGAAGCCTTCCGGGGGTCCGTGGCATGCATGGTCTGTGGCGGCCGTCACTATCGTCTGCCTCAGTCTTCACGAGTCCTCCTCCGTGTCAGGAAGGGGGTGGAGGAGGGGGCTGCCTAACCTTAACGCCACACATCGGCAAAGGCCTTGCGTCTGTCCATCTGCGTGGGAATACCATTCAACTGCATCCCTGTCCACCCTGCCCCTGGGGGCCCAGCAGGAACTGCCTGAGGGGCCCAGCCAGCCTCAGCTGCTCCAGGAGCAAGACAGAGATGTGTTTGAATCGTATGCATATGTGCATAGTGTGTGCATGTACATGTGTGCAGTGTGTGCATGCATGTGTGTGTGTGGACTGCAAATGGACGGAAGAGGTAGGAAATCCATGGAATCCTAGGACCTTGCAGTCCAGGCCTGAGGAGGAGAGAATCAGGATGCACTAAACTCACCAAGGGGCATGTGCTGTGTGCGGGGGTCACAGCGAGCACCCTCGGGTTAGCAGCCCTCCCCCGGGGCCTCTGGGGGCCCTGCACCCGTGCACATGTGGCTGCTTGGTGAGTATGCCTTGGGACTCTCAGAGCCCAGGCAGCGCTCAAGCCCCGTGGACTCCACCTGCCCACGGTTCCCTGGGCTGGCAAATGGCCAGGCTGGAGCTGCCTGAGGAGGGCGGCGTCCAGCCCTAGAACCCACCCGCCTGCGGGGGTTTCCTTTCCTTTCCAGTGCTGCGCGCCTGGCCCTGGGCAGCTTCTGCGGAGATGGCGGCGGGAGCCTTCTCCTCCTAGCCCTTCTGATCATTTCAGGGCCCAGAAGGGGCTCAGAGCAAGGCAGAGCTTCACTGCAAAGATCATGCAGCCCCAAGAGACAAAAATGCCCAGGTCTCCCTGCCCCCACCAGGCACAGCCTTTGGAAATGTCATCACATAGCCACTAGCAGCCATCCTTATTAGCTAAACTCCACAGACCAGAAGCAGAGGTAGCCCCCAACCCGCCTTCCCCACCCCGCAGCAATGGCCTTCAAAGCAGCCTTCCCTCCCTGGATCCTTCTGGAAAGCACAGTGTCCCTGAAAGCAGCAGTCAGCTGATGACCCGCCTTCCAGGCAGCGAGCAGGACGAGCAGGCCGTGAGCTGAGAGCTGGCCTCTCCCTGAGGCCGGAGCTGTGGAGCGGGCCTGGCGGCCTGGGCTGCCAGACCCAAGATACTGACCTTCTCAAGAACTGACCTGGTGGAGACGCAAACCCACTCCGCCCTCTGGAGCCCTCCCTGTGAGGCCCTATCCTCCCCACAGCCAGGAAGGCCGGCCGCCCACCCCAGTGAAGCCCACCAGGCAAGGCCAGGGCAGCCCAGCCTCCAGCCCCCGCCCCTGCAGGGGGGCCACGGGGCAGGGGCGCTGGGCAGGGGTGCTGGGCAGGCCTCGGGCCAGCGGGCACAAGCCTGCGTGTGCTAGAACCAGATGAACGCCAACTGTAGGAGACAGACAGAGGGATTCCGAGGGAAGTCGGGCTGGGAGTCACGGATATGCTCACAGACTTACAAAACACTCCGAAAGCTCGAAATACAAAGCAAATTGAAACCACCCAACTTGTGTGGTGACCTCACCCTAGGGCTGTCCCAATGGCCCCGAAGCCCAGGTGTGTGTGTGGGGGGGCACTGACATGCTCCCTGCGAGCCCTGGGCCTGGTCCCCAGCTGTCGCCCGCGGCAGCCTGAGCGGCAGCCCCCGAGCACGTGGCATTAGTGCTCCTTATTCTGAAAAGTTTTATTCCAGCAAAACCGTACTATAGATCACATAGGCATGCTTAAAAACAGCATTCTACATATGTAAAACCAGTAACTCTGTTGGTATCATTAAGAGCCAAAGCTCCTGTTGTAAGGGAAACCCAGCGATCCCAGCTGTGGACAGCAAAGGCCAAAACCATCAGCAAACTGGCCGAGCAGCCGGGCATCCAGGCCCCAGCGGGGGGCAGGGGGGCGGGCCCTGGGAGGGGGCTGAGCTCAGGCCTGGAGGCAGGAGGCAACACCACTACTGGACACTGATCACGGTAGGTCCGGGGCTGACCGGCCAGCCAGAGGGCCAACAGGACACCTGCTGAGGTGAACACCACCAGCACGACATGGATGTGTGTCCTGCGGTCCTGTCCGAAACCACAAGTGAGCGCGGCCAGGCCTCATGGACAGGCCAGTGAGCGACGCAGCAGCCAGGCAGCGTGGAGGCAGAAGACTGGACCCGGGCAGCTCGGATGCCAGCCTCCACGCGCGACCCTGCAGGATGCCCGCCGACGCCGGGCGGCCGAGGAGAGGCCTGTGGGCCTGAGCCTCCGACAAGCAGCACCTGGGAGAGTCTGGAGGTGTGGAGGGACTGAGTCACAGCCGCAGTCCTCTCCCTGGAGGGAGCCTGGTCCTGAGGTGCAGACCCAAGGGGCATCTTCCATGATGCCCGGTCTGACTCCCGGAGGCAAGTGTGAATGAGGTGCCCCTCCCCCAGTGCTCGGGAGGCGGGGCCAGGCCTTGGGGAGTGGGGGATGGGACGGGCCCCACAGTAGGCCTGGAATTACAGGCCCTGGCTTCCTTCTGGAACAAAATAATTACAGCCTTCCCAGGGACCCAGAGCCCTGAAAATGGCAGAGAGTCAGCTGACAACCTGCCCCCAGGAGCAGATGTAGTTTTATTCAGAGCTGGAGGAAATCAGAGCTTATTTGAACCGTTCAGCTCAGAGACTGGAGAGGGCAGGGTGGCGTCCACCCAGGGGTCCTCCGGCAGCACTGAGCACATGCCCTGGCGGGTGGAGCACACCCGCGCTGGGTCCTGATGAGGATCAGTCCTCCCAGGAGAACTCAGAAGGATGAGCCAGAAGGTGCAAGGAGCCACGGCTGCCCAGAGCTGGCGCCCACGCTGAGCTGCCCAATTCCCTCCCAGCCAATACGGATCCTTCTGGAACAGGGGCCTCCGTCACCCCTGGCATCCCATCCTGCAGAACTGGACTCGTGTCAGCCCCTGGGCAGAAGTTTGTCTGGTCTGCAGGTGCCCTGTGGGCCCTGGGTCAGCCTGGGCAGAAGTTTGCCTGGTCTGCAGGTGCCCTGTGGGCCCTGGGGCAGCCTGGGCAGAAGTTTGCCTGGTCTGCAGGTGCCCTGTGGGCCCTGGGTCAGCCCCTGGGCAGAAGTTTGCCTGGTCTGCAGGTGTCCTGTGGGCCCTGGGTCAGCCTGGGCAGAAGTTTGCCTGGTCTGCAGGTGCCCTGTGGGCCCTGGGGCAGCCTGGGCAGAAGTTTGCCTGGTCTGCAGGTGCCCTGTGGGCCCTGGGTCAGCCCCTGGGCAGAAGTTTGCCTGGTCTGCAGGTGTCCTGTGGGCCCTGGGTCAGCCTGGGCAGAAGTTTGCCTGGTCTGCAGGTGCCCTGTGGGCCCTGGGGCAGCCTGGGCCTAGGGCCACCCTCCGTCACTCGGGAGTGGCACAGACGTCCAGGGAGAGCCCGTGAGGAGCCCTGACTGCGTGCACAGGAGAGGGGTGTGCAGGCCACAGAAACAGGTCCTCGTCCTGCAGTGGAAAGCCACCACCTGTGGGACCTCCAGGCACAGGTGACTGAAGACCTGAGGTAAATTACACTAAGTATGCAGGCGAGCCCTACCTGCCACGGGGGCTTAGACAGAGGCAGGTTCTGAACTGAAGAGAAGAAGCCACAAGACCAAGGCCACAGAGGTGGCATCCCAGGGAACGGCCACAAGGCAGCAGTGCGTAAAGCCAGCAGGAGCTGGAGGGGCGGAAGTTCCTGTGTTGGGGAGGCCGGCCCGGCCTGCGCCTGAGTCTAGACTTGGACTTGGGAGACCTGCAGCGGAATACTGAAGCCCAGTCGGGCCGCAGGAGCTCCTGCAGGAGACAGGGCTGCTGCCCCTGGAGCCAGTGGCTGTGCGGCTCAGTGAGGTGGCCTCTCTAGCCAGTCCTCAGGCTGAGCCCGGGCCTCCCTCCCTCTCTCCTGTGGAGCAGGCAAGGCCCCATTTCACTGTGCTGGCCCTGAAGCCTCCTCTGGGAATGGGCGGCTGCACCAGCCACGCTCCAGCAGAGCCCCTCCTGCCCCAACTCCTGTCCTCTTCCTGTCACCTCCTGTCTCTGTGGCTCTGAGGGCCGCTCCCCTAGCTAACATTCCGGGGTCTCCCTTCCTCTCTCCCTCCCCCCTTCCAGATCGCCCACTCCAGCCTCAGCCCCTGGCTCCTGAGGTCTGACCTCTCTGACTGAGATGCCTCCAGCCCGACCCTAGTCCTCCCGTGTCCTCTCCTTGAAGCTGGTGGACTGGGCACCCATGGGACCTGCTCACCGCCCTCCAGGCTCCTCCTGGCCCCTGGGGTGAGGCCAGAGTCTAGGTCTGACACGGGTGTAGGCTGAGCCCACCTAGGACATGCCCCAGCAGTCCTTCTGCCCGCAACACGCTCTTCTGCCCCCCTCCTCCTGACCATTCGTTCGTGATTTCAGCATGTCACCTCCGGCAGGAAGCCTTCCCGGATGCCAGCCCAGCTCGGGATGCCCGCTGAGGCCCTGCTTCCAGTCCCTTCCTTCCTGGCCAGGCCCAGGTGATTATCACTGACCTGCAGACTGTGACTCACAGACGTCTCCTGTCTGTCTGTCTGGGGCCCACAATCTTTCTGCCCAACTTTGGGTATCATCTCTGCCACCTCTACTGGTGGAGAGTTTGGCTCTCGCACATGGGTGGGGGTTAGATAAGGCAGAGCAGGAAGACAGGATGAGGGGCCAAGGCCCGTGGCCTCGGGGCCAGGGGCTCAGGACGGCCCCTCCTGGCATGGCTAAGCTGGAGGGCCTGGCCAGGGTGGGAGCAGCATGCCTGCCCAGGACACGGTCCCCTGAGAGATCTCTCCAGCCAGCCCCAGACACCTCCCTGGAGAGCTGCCTGAAGCCGCCCCGAGGTCGGAGTGTCACTGGGACACAGAGGGGAGCACCCCAGTTCCAGAAGCTGGCACCAGCCATGGCCCGGCTCCCTGGCCCCGGCCCCGCCCCCCCCCCCCCCCCCCCCCGCCCTGAGAGCACACCGCCGCCCTCGGGCACAGCCCTGCGAGGGGCTGGAGAAAGGCCGTTCCCAAGCCCTGGGTGTGACACAGCACTGGGGACGTTTCACTGGCTCACCGGCAAGGCAAGCACTGCTGTCACCCCAGGACAGTGAGAAAACCTGGGGGTGGCCCGGCCTCCCGCCCGCGTCAGGGCTCAGAGGGGAACCCAAGTCACACAGGTGCGTCACACAGGTGGCGCTGTCCTGGGGCCCATCCCATGCCTAGCTGCCTAGGCCAGCCCTGCCCCTCCCCCAACAAAGCCTCTGGCCACCTGTCACAGCGAGCGAAGGACATCTCTGGGACAGCACGTCTTGGGGGGCTCTTCCTGATGCTCAGGAGGCAGCAGGGCCTCTGGAGGCACGGCAGCCCCACCGGTGAGCCCAGCCCCCAGACTCCTCCTTCCTCTGAGTGTCCGGCTCCAGAGGACAGATGGCCACCAGCCCTCCGGTGGGCTCCTGGCAGAGAGAAGGCGTTGTTGGGGCTGAGCCCAGCAGCACTGCTGGCAAGGCAGAGCAAAGCCGGACCACACCAGGAGCTGCTGGACCACACCTGCGGGACTCCAGGCTGCGGGGCCGCCTCTGGTCATAGCTGAGCACAAAACGCCTGACTGAGGGCTTTGCTCTGCCTTTAATTCTTACAAAAAGAAGATATAGGACAAACACCTTTCTGCACTCAAGGTTGGAGGGGTCCAGTTCCCCAGAACCCTGAGCACCAGGGCTGCCGGGCACAGGTTGGTCCAGGCAAGGCCCCAGGACAAGGAGCCTGTTTAGATGGCCAGGCAAACCAGTTGGGTGAGATTTTTTCCTCTGCTTCCGGATAAACAGGGCCAGCCCTGAACCCGCAAGGACTGCCGGCTCCCAGGTGCAGCCAAGGCCACGCTGGGCCTCTGACTGAGTGGGCCTGTGCTGTGTCCGGTCCTGGAACAGAGCCCCCACGGCCACCAGGACCAGAACTGAAGGTGGTGGTGTGAGGGCTGAGCTGAGGTCCACCATGGGGGAGCGCCCCCAGCCTCCCCTCCCCCAGCTGGCCTGCCCCACCCCGCCTCCCTCATCAGGGCTTGGCAGGGGAAGGGAGGGCCCAGAGGCAAGCAGGCACCCCAGGGCCACACCCACCCAGACCCCAGTAGCCAGTGACCTGACCTTCCCCTTCACTCCTCCTCAAGCCTACTGCCCTTCCCCACAGGGTGTCCCAGCCTGAGACCAGCAAAGGCTGCCCCCACCCCCAGCCAGGGTACAGACCCGGCCCTGGCCTGGAATGAGGGGAGAGATGCACCCGCACCCAGCAAGCACGGGGGGGGGGGGGGTTGAGCACAGCACAGGCAGCCTTAGGCCCCTGACAGCACAGCTGCCCTCCTGGACCCTACGGTGGAGCAGTGAGGAGACTGACCAGGCCCCTTCCCCAAGCACATGTCCCCTGCCTGGCTGAGGCCCCAGAGTGGTCCCCCGAGCGGGCAGGCTGGCCCACAGGTGCGTAACCGTTACCAAGACCAAGTGGAGGCCCAGGTGGGGCTGATGTGCTACCCTGGCCTAGAATGTTCCAGGTTGCCACATCTCTGTGCCCATGGGAAGCATCAGATTGAAAATCTGGGGAGGAAATCACAGGGCCTCAGGCTCCCAGGCCCGAGAAAGTAAGTCTTCCCAACAGTGAGGGCAAAGCAGGTGACCCTGCAGGACACACCTCGTGCCCCGAGCTGGACGGGGCCAGCGGAGGTCTGGAGCAGCTGCAGCTCCCTGCAGTTCTGCAGCCCCGCGGGGTGCCCCTCCAACCCTATGGGTGACTCTCCTGGCCGTCTGCCACAGGCCGACAGCTAGCAGCCCTAACCGCAGGACGTTCCGCAGGGGTGGCCCCAGCGCCCCAGGCCATGCTCCCCACCCCACAGGCTGGCTCCCGCCTGCACAAGATGACACGGGGTCAGAGCCCGCGGTCACACCTCATCATCCGTTATGAGGGGACACCCCAGCTCCGCAGGGTCCTCAGAGGGCTGCCTGTGGCTCTCCAGAGCTCTCCTGGGGCAGTGGGAGACGGGGGTCCCAGGGACGCTGGGCCCAGAGGCTGGGACAGGTCCTCAGCCAGCAAGGGGCGGAGGCGTGGCCCACGCTGTTCCCCGCCCCTTGCGGCCAGTGCAGGGCATTGTGGCACACCTGGAGCAGGAGAGCCACCAGGTGCGGCCCGGCATTCTGAAAGGGAAGGAGCACGGGACAGAAGACGAGCCTTGCCCTGGAGCCCTTCCTCAAACTGCGCGAAGGAACTCTCCCACGGGGCTTTGAGAAATGCTCTAAACCTCAGACTGGCTTTGAACACACAGCTGATAATTGGCCTCGTCTATAAATCAGGGCGCTCAGGTGACAAGACTGGCAAAGACAAGCAAGCTCAGGATGCCCGCCCTGCGGCAGCCAGGGGCCGCAGCCCGTGTGAACCAGCAGGGGTGCGTCGGGCACCACACAGGCGCCGGCTCAGGAAGCGCCCCAGGGGACTCACTCACCTGGCCGCAGAACCAAAGTTACGTTTCAAACTGAGCCAAGAGCTCCCTTATCTCTGGGGCCACGTGCTGAGTGGCGTTTGCAGCCTCTGTTATGGCTTTCCGATACATCCCCTTCTTCTTACGGTTAAATCTCAGTTTGAAAAATTCAGAGAAAGGGGAGAGTTTTGAAATAGACAAGAAGGATGTAGTTGGAGACCCAAACCATGAGACTTTTGCTTCTTGCCAAGAGGGCTCTCCATCCTCCTTCTGGCCAAGGCTGATGTCAAGGACACGCGCTGGCCACCAAGGGAAGCCATGAATCTTACCCCACACGACGTCCCCTACGGCCACCGTCCTTCCGTCTTCGGTAACGCACTTAGAGACGCTCTGCGTGTGCAGCTTGACCGTGAGCGGGGGCACAGTAGGCCGCGCGTCTCGGGTCGGGGAGGCGGCAGAGGCAGGGTCCCGGGAGGAGGGGTCGCCGGTGTCCAGAGAGGTCACTTCAGAGCCGGCTGACGTAGATTCTTCCGGGCCGGGGCGGCCGTGCGCCGGCTCCCGGGGGCCACCTGTTCTCCTCTCGGGGCAAGGAAACGCCAGGGCCTCGCGTTCCTGCTTCCCTTGGGGACGCCTGTGGACATCCTCCTCCTCACCGGAACTTCCAGAAGACATGTCCTCCAGCCTGTGGCCAGAGCCGTCTGGAAAGAGAGCGGGTGAGCAGGCGCGGGGCCCCCGCGGGCCTCCATTCAGCTCCTCCACCAGCTCGGCGCGGTACAGGGGCTCCTGCTCCCCATCGCCCGACCGACGAGGCTTCAGGCGGATCTTGGGCGGAGGCAGGTCCGGGCCAGGGGGCCCGGGCCGTGTCAGCTTCAGCTTGGGGACGGAGGCCGAGGACCCACAGGGCACCCAGTCCCCGCTGCCCCTGGGCTCGGAGTCCCGCGGCCCCTCGGGGGCCAGGCTGCCGTTGTGCGGGGCCTGCTGGGGGCAGAAGGGCTCCAGGGAGCCGTGCACGCGGGAGGGGATCTTGACCACTTCGCCCTTGCCCTGGGGCGTGCTGTAGGAGATCTTGATGACTGGGCTCCGGGGGACCCGCTCCCGGGGGGCCCGGTCCTCCTCCCGCCTCTCCCTCTTGCTCCTCCTGGGGGTGGCCCCCGCGGTGAGGTCGGCGTCCTCCTGCTCCTGAGGCTTGCGGGGCTCTCTGTCTGGGCCGCTGCCCAGCCTCCGGCGGCCCCTGGGGGTGGTGGGGGGGCTGGGGCCAACTTCCGCGGGGCTCACGGTGCTTTTGCACTTTTCACAGAGCACTTGGCGCGGCCGCAGACGGATGCTGCTCAGGATGAGCCGTCCTGGGTCTCGGTTCCGGGACAGACGCCTTCGAGTCCGCTTCACGGCCCTGGGCGGCGGCTGCGGCACCCACTGCTGGTAGGTATTCCTCAGCCACAGTGGGTGTGGAAAGGGGGCGCCTTCAAAGTAGGGCGGGAAGGGGGGCAGGCTCGTGGCTGGCAGCGGCGGCACTGGCGGCGGCGGGGGTGGCGCGGGGCCGGCGGCCTTGAGCGGCCGGGTCTCCTTGGGGGACTGGCCCTTGCAGGGAGGAGGAGGGGAGCCGCTCCCCCCCTCGGCCACTCTTCTTCCCCCCTCCTCGGGGACCGGGCCGTGGCAGCCGATGGCGGGCGGTTCGTCAGCCAGGGGCAGCGGTGCCAGCGGGGGCAGTCCAAAGAGGCCGGACCTGGCAAGGGAGAGGCGGCAGTGAGGGAGAGGGCGGTGGCCTCCGGGTCCTGGTGTGGCCCCAAGGCTGCAGGCCCCATCTAGGGGTGGGGACCTGTGCATGGCCCGCGTTGGGTGTCTAGGCAGACTTGTGCCATTTTGTCCCATGATCTGTGGGCTGAGGTAGGGGAGTGTCTGCATCTCGGCCTGTGGCCCCAAGAGGAAGGAGGGCCCAGGGCTAGAGGGCTGCCGGGAAGCCTGAGCACAATATCTGTGTTCAGAGATGGGGCCTGGCCAGGCCGGGGAGGGGATCCTGTTGGTGTATGGCCAGAAGCCTCAAAGCGCTGCTATGATCACAGGTCTTACCTGTCTCCTCCCCTCCAAGAGACGCTGGGGCCCACCAGGGGGCTTCAAGGATGGGGTGTTGCCGGGGAAAGAGGAAGCTGGGAATCCCCAATCTGGGGAGCAGTGGGGTCCCTGCTAGAGTGACACCAGAACCAAGCCCTGCAAGGAAGGTTCCAAAAGCCCCCGGGGAAGGCCTTGGGACCAGGAAGCCACCCCAGAGGCTGGCCGTCCATCTGCGCCCCACTAGGCAGCCCCTCACAGGGCTGAGGGCTGGGGTGAAGATAACCAGACAGCAGAGAGGAAGAGGCAGGTGGCTGGCCTGGGAGAGAGATGAGGGGCCTGGCCAAGGGTGGGTCGCCCCGTGCTCACGGCCCCCAGGCCTGCGAGGAAGGACTCCTCAAACCCTGGTTCCTGTCTACACGGCAGCCTTCCACCTCCTGCTTCCCTCCCTCCCACCACCCCAGCCCCACCCGCCTTTCAGCCAGTCATCCTTCCTAGCCCCCACCTGTCTCTGGGCCTGCAGCTCTGTCTTCCGTGTGGATCCCACCCCATGGCTGCCCGGGGCTCTGCCACCTTCCCCACACAGGCACAGCAGGCTGGTGCCCATTCCTGGCACGGCCCCCTCAGGTGGGCTCGGCGTGTTCCGGATGGACCGCAGCCCTCCCCTGGGTAGGGCCCTGAGCCGTGACATGGGCCGGCGCCCCATCCCACCAGGCCCGTCCCTTCCCAGGCTGGGCAACTGGGAAGCCGCCCAGGCGGCCGGCCCCTTCCCCGTCCCAAGCCACAGAACTGCAGACATGGTGGCAGCCTGGCAGCCCCGGCCATTCTGCCCTCCTGGAGCTCCCGGGCCACGCCCAAGGCCAACTGGGTGGATCAGGAGCAGAGCTGCCCAGGCGGGGCAGGGCGGGGCAGGGCTGGGCCTGGCCAGCTAGAAGCAGGTGGCTGCTGGGCCCCTCAACTTTCAGGAGTCCCCCAGGATTCTCACGACTAACATTCTCACTTCACAGACAGGGAGTGAAAAAGACCAAAGGTGCAGACACAGTCCCAGCCAGGCTGTCCTCTCTAGGAAGACTCCCCAGCCCACTGCTGGACCTGGGTCCATCCAGAGCACCATGGCCTGCATCTGTCTCCTCGCAGGCCCAGCACCTGTGGCCCCAGGACCTATGGCCCTGGCCTGACAGTGCCCACAGGCGACACTATGGGTAGCCCTAGAGCCCAAGCCAGCCCGCCTTTCTGGACTGAGAGGGCTCTGCCCCATGGGACGGGATGGCCTTGTGGGGAGACCTGAGGACAGGGCTTCCAGGGCCGGGTGGACGCCTCACGGTGGAAGCCCAGCCTGGTCCTCCAACACTGTCACAAAACAACCCTCAATAGAGCATCCTGGGGAACTTGGGGCTGGCTAGAGAAACTGCTTTGAGGAAAACTAGAGCAGGGATGACTGGGGCAGGGATGACTGAGGCAGGGATGACTGAGGGGATGACTGAGGGGATGACTGAGGCAGGGATGACTGAGGCAGGGATGACTGAGGCAGGGATGACTGAGGGGATGACTGAGGCAGGGATGATGAGGCAGGGATGACTGGGGCAGGGATGACTGAGGGGATGACTGAAGCAGGGATGACTGGGGCAGGGATGACTGAGGCAGGGATGACTGAGGGGATGACTGGGGCAGGGATGATTGAGACAGGGATGACTGAGGCGGGGATGACTGGGGCAGGGATGACTGAGGCAGGGATGACTGAGGGGATGACTGAGGCAGGGATGACTGAGGCAGGGATGACTGAGGCGGGGATGACTGAGGCGGGGATGACTGGGGCAGGGATGACTGAGGCAGGGATGACTGAGGGGATGACTCGGGCAGGGATGACTGAGACAGGGATGACTGAGGCGGGGATCACTAGGGCAGGGATGACTGAGGCAGGGATGACTGAGGCAGGGATGACTGAGACAGGGATGACTGGGGCAGGGATGACTGAGACAGGGATGACTGAGGGGATGACTGAGACAGGGATGACTGAGACAGGGATGACTGGGGCAGGGATGACTGGGGCAGGGATGACTGAGACAGGGATGACTGGGGCAGGGATGACTGAGACAGGGATGACTGGGGCAGGGATGACTGAGACAGGGATGACTGGGGTAGGGATGACTGGGGCAGGGATGACTGAGGCAGGGATGACTGAGACAGGGATGACTGAGGCAGGGATGATGAGGCAGGGATGACTGGGGCAGGGATGACTGGGGCAGGGATGACTGAGGCAGGGATGACTG
>NW_012267274.1:471097-474633 GCF_000151885.1 Dipodomys ordii
GGATGACTGAGGCAGGGATGACTGAGGCGGGGATGACTGGGGCAGGGATGACTGAGGCAGGGATGACTGAGGGGATGACTCGGGCAGGGATGACTGAGGCAGGGATGACTGAAGCAGGGATGACTGAAGGGATGACTGAGGCGGGGATGACTGAGGGGATGACTGAGGCAGGGATGACTGGGGCAGGGATGACTGAGACAGGGATGACTGAGGCAGGGATGACTGGGGCAGGGATGACTGAGGCGGGGATGACTGGGGCAGGGATGACTGAGACAGGGATGACTGAGGCAGGGATGACTGGGGCAGGGATGACTGAGACAGGGATGACTGAGGCAGGGATGACTGGGGCAGGGATGACTGAAGGGATGACTGAGGTGGGGATGACTGAGGCGGGGATGACTGAGGCGGGGATGACTGAAGCTGGGATGACTGAGGCAGGGATGACTGAGGCAGGGATAACTGAGGGAATGACTGAGGCAGGGATGACTGAGGCAGGGATGATTGAGGGGATGACTGAGGCAGGGATGACTGAGGCAGGGATGACTGAGGGAATGACTGAAGCAGGGATGACTGGGGCAGGGATGACTGGGGCGGGGATGACTGAGGCGGGGATGACTGAGGCAGGGATGACTGGGGGGATGACTGAGGCACTGATGACTGAGACAGGGGTGACTGAGGCAGGGATGACTGGGGCAGGGATGACTGAGGCAGGGATGACTGAGGCAGGGATGACTGAGGGGATGACTGAGGGGATGACTGAGACAGGGATGACTGGGGCAGGGATGACTGAGACAGGGATGACTGGGGCAGGGATGACTGAGGCAGGGATGACTGAGGCAGGGATGACTGAGGCAGGGATGAGCAGCTCAGGAGGCTCTAAAATGGAGGCCATATCCAGAAGAAATAGCACCCCCCTGAGGGGTCCCAGTGACTCCAAGGTTCTCTCCCCTACAGTGCCCAGCAAGGACCTCATAGCCCACGGACACGTGGCCTGGCCCAAGGCTCAGCAGGACACCGGTTGGCCACGCCACATCTCTGGTGACTTACCTGGTGGTCTGTCTCAGCCACCCTCCCAGGGCAGACCAGGCCAAGGCTGGCCATGGACAGGAAGAACAGTCCTGGCCACCGGCCAGCACTCTAGGCTGCCCCTGTCTACAGCTGCCTGCATTCCTGACGGCAGGCCGACCAAAACCCTATGGATGTGGGGTCACCTCCCCCCCCAGGTCTCCTCCAGCTGCCCCTGACCTTCCTTCCCAGCTATCCTGCTGCTGTCTGTGAGGGGCTGAGTCACAAACATGCGGATGTGCCCAGCTGAGCGGGGCCTCTGGAAAACCTCTGCCTGCAGCCTAGGTGCTAGCAGCCCACAGCCCCCGGGGTCCCCTGAAGCTGGTCACCAGGACTGGTTTAGAAGGCACTTGCAGTCTGTCTGGCCCCACAACCAATCAGCTGTAGGAAATGGTGTGGGACTCAAGCTGGGTGCACAGAGGCCTCCTGGGAACAAACGCAGGCAGGGCCGGGGGGGGGGGGGCAGACGGCTGGGTCTCACCATGCTGAGCTCAAGGTCTGTTAGCTCCAGCTAGGTCAGTCCCATACCCTCTGCCCTGGGGGAGCCCCCAAGACCAGCCTGCCAGCCAGGGCCCCTGTATTCTAGCCTGCAGCGCCTGGGCACCTCCAGCTACTTGAGAGCTACCTGGGATGTCTTGTCCCCTTATAGCTCACCCTCCCTCCAGATTACCCACCCTCAGTACAGCCTCCACGGTGACTCGAAAACGGGCAAGTGTGAGCTACACTGGCTTAGAGGTCAAGGCTGGAAGCCCTGGGGTCAGAGGTCACCCTCACTGGTTTCCGATCACTTCTCAGCCAGAGCCACAATACTTGGTGTCAACTAGACAATTCCCATTCACCACTCCTTTGTGCATGGCGTGGCTCAGCAAAGCTTTGGAAGGAACCTGAATTTGCTGGCACTTGTTAGAAGCAGCTCGCCTTGGGCCACTCCCAGCACAAGGTAGTCGCTTAGTGAACACACGTGAAGGAGTGGACAGGCAGGCACGCGGCGGCAGAGAGCTTGCTTCCACCCATACAGCAGTCTGGCAGCAGGCTGCAGACGGAAGCAAGAGGTGTGCGGCACTGCGCCAGGCCGCTGCGCTGCAAGACCTGCGCCCAGCCCCCGTCTGCAGACAGGGGCGAGAGGCAAGGGAGAAAGACACCATCTTCCCAAACGGGCCGGGCCTCAGCCCCTCTGCTCAGGAGCCGGTGTGAGCTGCGCCAAGCCCGGCAGGGGAGCTGCAGTGCTACACAGACAGCCGTGTGGTCGGGTCTGCGTTAATCTGGGTGCTGCGGGGCCCTATGAATACTGTCGGCCCCCAGCCCTGATGACCACTGGCCAGCTCGCCAGCCAGTTGCTCTGAGACCGAAAGGCGTCCCCAAGGACGCTTCCCTGCCACTCAGAGCCCACACAGGATAACTGGGCCCCTCTGTGGAGACAAAGGCACCCGGGGAGGACGGGGCAGGACCCTACCACCTGACCCCACTGCCCCCCTGCCTGCCACGAGGCTGGAAACATTAGCTCTGCAAATCACAACACCGTGGGTAGAGAACTGGAAACAGAAACCAGGGAGACAAGCCCAAGGTGGGCAGAAGCTGGGGCTGCCTCAGGCCAAGCCTTGGGCAAACCTGGCTAGGTTTGTCTTGAGGGTAAACGTTGTGTCTCCTCAGCCACACAGAGCTGCAGCAAGGCAGCGCTGTGCCCACCGGGACTCAGCCCTGGCCCGGGGGTGGCTCTGGTTACAGCTGAACGCTTCCTCACCAGCGCTGGCTGGCACCCACGCGCCCCTCAGCTGCCGTTCCCAGGCCTGGGGTACTGACAGACGGCATCTTCCCACAGAATCTGCACAACAGACCAGCCAAGGGCCTCCGAGAGTGAGCCCAAGGACACTGCACAGCACCCTGCCCTGAGCTGGTGCCTCTGCTGCAGTCCCTCTCCGAAGAGGAGACGGGAGCCACCCACCAGCACGGGCAGAGCGGGTGCAGCCCTGCAGGCCCAGGGCTGGCCCAGCGAGGAGGGAAAACCGGCCCGCCCAGGGGCCCAGGGCTCAGGCTGCCCTGAGGTCCTGACCCTCCAGCAGCTCCCCAGGTAGCTATCCCGCACTCGCAGGGCGGCGCTGGGCAGGGCTGGAGTCTGCACTCCAGGGTGGCCACGCTGAGCAGGGCAGGACAACAGTCACCCTGGAGGCCATATGTTAAGTCACATGACTTGTTCATAAATGGCTCCTGGCACATCTAATGAAGATGTGGAGTGGCGGGGTAACTGTCAAGGGAGATGGGCCGCTGGCTCGGTGCCCTTGTGTGTGTGTGTGGGGGGGGGGGTCTTCAGGGAGGGAAAAGTTGGGCCTTGCAGGGACGGCAGGGCAGTCGGTTTCCAGGTCCAGAGTGAAGCCTGGCAGGGGCAGGGCGGCCAGGCCCGGCGCGCGCCTCGTCATGTCTGGGGCAGTGACACTCGCTACCGCGCGACGGCTCTGGCGGAGGCACAGGTGGTC
>NW_012267274.1:476328-492853 GCF_000151885.1 Dipodomys ordii
GGGGCTGTGGGCGCAGGGCAGGATGGTCTGGGAAGGTGCTGGAGGGCAGGGGCTGTGGGCGCAGGGGGCTGTGGGCGCAGGGGGCTGTGGGCGCAGGGGGCTGTGGGCACAGGGGGGCTGTGGGCGCAGGGGACTGTGGGCGCATGGGGCTGTAGGCGCAGGGGGCTGTGGGTGCAGGGGGCTGTGGGTGCAGGGGGCTGTGGGCGCAGGGGGCTGTGGGTGCATGGGGCTGTAGGCGCAGGGGGCTGTGGGCACAGGGCGGGGTGGTCTGGGAAGGTGCTGGAGGGCAGGGGGCCTCCCAGCTGCTGGGTCAGTACAACCTGGCAATGTGGAGGGGTCTGCAGGAAGGGCTGCCACTCGGTGGTGTGAACTGGTGTCTGAGGATGGGGTCGCCCTGACCCAGTGGGGAAAGGCTTCCTTGTAACCACCGGAGGGAGCGGAACGGGTGGTGCAGGTAGAGCAGCGGCGGGACACTGAGACCTGAGCACCTGAGGCTGACAGCCATCGTGTCCGCCTGTCGGGTGGAGAGCGGGAGAACTGGCCGCTGGCTGTGCCTGGGTGCTGCTGTGTGCTGGGTCTTTTAAGTGGACTGGGAACCATTTTTAAAAGACTGCTCTCTAGGTAGAATATGTAAAAGGAGTATCAGCCAGCGCCTAGCAGGAGAAGGCTTAGCAGTGTGAAGAAGTGACAGCCCCCAGGGTCTCAGCAGCCCTGCCTGCCCACTCCCCTTTGGCTCTCCTCACCCCCTCCCTGTTCCTGGCAGGCTGTGGGCGTTTCTTGAGTACCCAGCTGTGTGGGGCCCAGGGGGTGGGGGGCGGTATATCTGTGTGCCTCCTCTAGAAGCAGCCCCCAAGATGCGTGTCGCTCAGGAGGAAGGCCCGGGCAGGATTTGGCCTTGTGCACAGCTGCTGCCATGAGCGTCCCACAGCCTGCCCTGGGCAGGAGAGCAGCGCTGTGCGTAAGGCCTCCTTCAGACTGTAGACCTCACCTTCAGGGACTTGAATCCTTAAAGTCTTCAGCCCCAGAGCCTAGGGAAGGCCTGCCCTGTGCCGGTCTGGCCGGACCCGAAGTAAGAAGGAAGACAGTGTGAGGGCTGAGGGCAGCAAGCTGTTTGGAGCTCTGGGTTTGGTGACCAGGACGGACAGGCTGGGATACAGCAGAGGCTCCGGCCTGAGGGAAGGCTAGCTGCCACCTCTCTCCCTGTGTTATGGGCTCTGGGATTCACCCCTCTCAGCTGGCCACCAGCTTCATGCCTGCCCTGGTCTTTTTTTTTTTTTTTTTTTATGTCAGTTGTGGGGCTTGAACTCTGGCCTGGGCGCTGTCCCTGTGCTCTTCAGCTCCAGGCGAGCGCTCTATCACTTGAGCCACAGCGCCACTTCCAGTTTTCTGAGTAGTTTATTGGAGATAAGAATCTCATGGACTTTCCTGCTTGGACTGGCTTTGAACCTCGATCCTCAGATGTCAGCCTCCTGAGTAGCTAGGATGACAGGCACGAGCCACCAGTGCCCTGCCCACTCTGTCTTTTTAGAGCGGCATCCTCCTGCAGGTCTGGCTCGAACACCGTCCCCATTAGGCACCCCAGTGGTGCAGTGGGAGGGGTCCGTGGCATGCAGGCCTCCCCCACAGTGTGTCTTGCAGACAGTCCCAGCTCTGAGGCTGCCCGAGGCCACAGGTCTGTCCTCTCTGAGGCAGGATTTTAGGGAATCTGCGGCCTAAAAACCTGGACCTCTCCCAGGCCACAGAGCCTTGGGAGCTTCTGTTCTGTTCTGAACTGGTAAGACCAGCTTTGTTCCTGCCAGACTGTGGGGTCTGCTCCGGAGGCAGCCAAGACCTGCGGGCATCCAGAGAGAGGGCTTTCCCAGGAGAGAACGCTCAGACCTGGCTGGGAACAGAACTGCCTGGATGTGGTGTGGAGAACTGGCTAAGGGCATGGGCTCTGAGCCAGAATGACAGAGGGGGGGCATAATGGGGGAGGGGGAAGGACATGCCTAGCCCCCCTGGGCCTCAGTGGCCTCCATGAGGTATGGACAATTCCTCCGCTGGCCCTGTACTGGGCTTCTGGGAACCCCAGTGCTGCGGGGGCTCTGTGAAGGGAGGCCTTGCCGGACGGGGCTAGGAATTCCATGGCCAGTGCTGCGTGGGCCCTGTGAAGGGAGGCCTTGCCGGACGGGGCTAGGAATTCCATGGCCAGTGCTGCGTGGGGCCCTGTGAAGGGAGGCCTTGCCGGACGGGGCTAGGAATTCCATGGCCAGTGCTGCGGGGGCTCTGTGAAGGGAGGCCTTGCCGGACGGGGCTAGGAATTCCATGGCCAGTGCTGCGTGGGCCCTGTGAAGGGAGGCCTTGCCGGACGGGGCTAGGAATTCCATGGCCAGTGCTGCGTGGGCTCTGTGAAGGGAGGCCTTGCCGGACGGGGCTAGGAATTCCATGGTCATGGAAGCCACAGGTCTGTCCTCGGACCCCGTGTTCACCCCTGCCCACAGCAGGCTGCTCCACCTGGAGGGAGTCTGCGCTTGCTGGGTGCGGCCGCAGGGAGCTGCTGGCCGCCACAGGGGCCGGTGCCAGACCAGGGAGGGCGGCCGGGGCCGGCAGGGTGGGGCCGAGCAGCCCTTTGCTTGGGGCTGGTGCCGCCTATTTGCTCCCACGTGGATGGAAGCAGCTGCTCTGCTCCCATGAGCCTTGAGCGGCTCAGAGTCCCACAGTGAGTCCCGGCCCGAAACGTGCCTGTGCCCCTGGGTTTTGGCAGGCTGGTGCTGTCAGCCCGGACCCCTGGGAGACCGCAATGCTAGGCCCACACAGCGGAGTACAGCAAGACAGCTAGCCCTGGCCCAGCCGCTGGAGCCCAGGACCGCAGCCCCCTGGTCTGTCGGACAACCGCAGGCCTGGGCCTGGGATGTCTGCCTGGCTCGGCTTCTCCCGCGGTTGCAGTGTGTTTGGCCAGGGCCACATCTACTTGAGGTCTGCACCGCACCCCGGAGCATCACTGGGTCCCCTGGATTCCACTTCCAGCCACACGCTGGGGCTTCTTGGGACAAGCCTCTAGGTTCTAAATGCCCAGGAGGGCTGCCCACGGGGCTGTGTGCTTGGTGCTCGTTTGGGGGGCCCAACTCTGAGAAACCAGGAGCCCAAGCCGAGCCTCCGTGGGCAAGGCTAGCACATGGGTCCTTGCTGGACGTGCGTCATACCGACACACGGCTCTGCACGGTGGGCCCCGCACTGGCAGAGTGGCCGCTGCTGCGGTGGGTCCTGTGCCACTGGTGGCTTTAGGCCCATGGTACTCCTGCCCTGAACACCCTCTGCTGGGGACGGGGGCTCGGGGGCTGATGGCCTGAGTCAGTGAGTTCAGGGCTGCGAAGGCAGCTCAGCAGTAGAGCGCTGGCCTCGCATGCATGAAGCCCCGGGTTCGATTCCCCAGCTCCACACACACAGAAAAAGCTGGAAGTGGCCCAAATGGCAGAGCGCTGGCTTTGAGCAAAAGCAGCTCAGGGACAGCGCCCAGGCCTTGAGTTCAAGCCCCAGGATTGGCAAAATAAGTAGGTTCACCCTTGACCACTTCTACCAATCAGCGCTCCATTTTGGGGGGAGGGCACTGGACTAAAATCTGAACTCCGCACCTGTCAGTTGAGTCACACCTCCAGTGCCTTTTTCCTGGGTTACTTTCACAGGAGAACGTCAGTGTGCCTGTGCAGTCTGGGAAGCTTCCTGCCAGGGCTTCCATGTGGCCCAGAATAAACGGCACGAGCCACAGCACCCAGCCTCTGAATGGGATGGAGTCGAGAACTCTTATTTCTGGGCTGGCTTCTATCACCCTCCAGTTTCTGCCAAGGAGTGACCATTGCAAGTGTGAGCTGCCGGGCTGAGTACCGACCACTCGACTTCACAAGGAGCAGCCACCGCTGGCTGAGGCTGCCATTTCAGAAACCTCCTGTCACTGGGAGCCCAGGAGCCCAGCCTGCCTGTGGCGGCAGGACGGGAGAGGGGAGGTCTTGCGATGCCAGAGGGTTTCTCACTGCAAAGGTGGGAAGGAGATGTGGCAGCAGAGTAGAAGCCGAGAGAAGCACCCATGACACAAACGCACCCGCCCAGACACCCCAAATCTGCCACCTGTGGCCTCCTCGTGTGCAGGAAAGGGCAGCCCTCATCCACTGTGTGTTGAGGGAACCAGGGTCCAGAGTGGCGAGTTAGCTGGCGGCTGGGCTGCGTGAGGAGCAGGCCGGTTGCCCCTCAAACCGGCATAAGATGGCCAGCGCTGTCCCAAATCTGTGAAGGCAGCCTGGCTTAAAATCCAGTCACGCCCAGGCCGTCAGAGCCTGGGCCTCGCAATCCTGAGTGGCGGAGGAGGTGGGCAGCCGGTGGGTTAAACAGGTCAGGGGCCGGGGGCTTGCAGAACGGTGGGTCCTGGGCTGGTGAGCCCTGGGCTGGCGTCCTGGTGCAAGCATAAGGGTCGACAAGAGCAGAGGACACTTTTGTGGAGCGCGAGCAGGATGCGTGGCTGTTGCCTGCTCCCCGGGCGCCCTCCCCCTGCCCACATGCAATGCAGAAGTTAATGAAACTCAGAGCTGAGCTCATCTGTGGTCGGGGCTGGTAGGGTTGGGAGGCGCTGACAACCCGGGTGTGGAAGCGACCAGGACACAGCGTGTTCATAGTACTCTCGTTTAATGCGGCCTCGCAACAGGGCCGGAGCTGTGAACACCAGGGGCTGCCCAGCCCCAGCACGCCGGGCAGCGCGCTCCCGTGTGGATGCTCCCCATTGGAAGGGCCTGTTTCATACTACTTTCTGTCAAAATAGATATTTTGAAGTTGCGGTTCCGGTGAGTGAAGCGAATAGCCTCTACAAGCAAAGCTAGTGCCCTTTGTTCAAGGTCGACTCCTGCTTCAGTTTCATCACTTCCTCCTGCAGCTTCTTGGCCTTTGTGGAAAAGAGGAGGGTTGAGCATGAGACAGGCAGGCCCCAAGGCCCACGGCTGGGGAGCCAAGAGTCGGCGCATGGGGCACCCCACAGGCTGCATCTTGGCACGGCCCTTGTTGGGGGGACTGTGCAGGCTGTTCCAGCCTGGTCTCATTTATTCCTCTGCCCACAGACAACTGTGGGCCACTTACCTCGGTGTCCTCAGCTAGCCCCAGACTGTGTGAACAGAGTCCCTCTAGCTCTGTGCCAACCCCCGCCCCCGCCCCCACCCACCCCCCAGCCGCGGCCTGGGGAGCAGACGAGCCGGGATGCTGCGGCACTCAGGCCCAGAGGAGGAAGGCCTGGGCCTGAGTCACGTGTGTGCTCCTGTCTCCCGTCCATCCCATGCTGTCCGGCTGACTGGGCAGAGTGGAGCGCCGGGGAGCAGGCACGGGCCTCAGGAGCTCAGCTCCCCAAACCACCTCTCCAGCCCCGTCTCCTGGGCCGCCTCCTTGATGAAGCCACAGCCCAGCAGTGGGTCCCGGAATCTCACTGTATCGTAGGATAAACAGTATTTGCTATTGATTCAGCAAACTCTCAGCCTCTGCCTCCTTTCCGAAGCGTTACTTTTTTGTGTGTTCTTGTCATTGGATGAGAGCAGCCCTGGGCTCTGCTCCTGGCCACTTCCCTCTTCGTGGCACGATGGATCCTACAATGGCTCCCAATGAAACGCTGTGAGGGAGGGAGCATTTCTGCTCAGGCCTTTGCTCTGCACAATCCCTGGTGGCGGGCAGATTACTGCCTGCTCCGCAAGGCTGCTGGGGCACACAGCGGGCTCCGGGCTGGGTGTGTGCCTTCTGCTTTTGATGACCTTCGCCCCTGCAATTCTGGCCTCTTAGATCAGTCCTCTGGGGTTTTTCTTTCTTAAATCTTGCCTCTATTTTCACTTTCATCCGTTGGTCTTTTAAGTTTTACCATTTTTTTGTCACTCTGTACCATGAAGCGATCCTCTGGGCGAGCTGGGCGTGGCCTTCATGGCACCTTGCCATGATGCACGGTGTTGGCACGCAGTTTTCCTTTTGGCCTTCACGGGGGGGGGCCTCCCCTGGGCCCAGGCCCACTTCCTGGCCAGTCTGGGTCTCAGCACTGTGCTCTCTGGCTCCCCACACTGGCAGGATGGGGCATGAGACCACCACCACCCCTGTGAAGGTGCCCCGGCAGGCTGCACCTGCCTGGAGTGCTTCCTAGAGCCTGGAGAGGCAGCTCGGGGCAGGGGTGGCAGTGGGGCTGGTGCACCCAGCACACGCCGGCGAACACCCCCTCCTCAGAGCTCAGGAAGCAGCTGTGGCCATGGTCCCCACACTGGTGAGGCCTGCGGGGTGGGCGCCACAGGGCGACCAGCTGTTGGACTGACACCTGTGTCCAGCTTGACCTGCAGACTCCTCCGTCCACCCGCAGCACCCGGCTGCTTGCTGTGTCTGGGTCCTGACGCAGGGCTTTCCCCCGGCTGGGCGTCCCTGGCTCAGTCCTGCTGGCACGCAACGCACTCTGCACTGAGGCCTTTCTCTGAGGTTTCCCTGGGAGAGCCGTGCCGGCCGTGGAGACACGCACTCCCTGCGGCCGTCGCTCACCCTCCAACCTGGCCTGCACCTCAGGGTCTGGGACACCTGCCCCAGCGCTCGCTTTCGTGTCTGCATTCCAGCTGGGAGGAGAGAAGACAGGCGCTGGAGCACGTGTGTTCTCATCCTGTTGATCAGAACATGGTCACCTGCGCGTATCCATCTGTAGGTGGCTAGGAAGTGTAGCTGGGGGTTCCTGTACCCCGCTAAAACTTAGGACTCTAACACAGAGACCAGTGGGAAAGCCGATCTCGCCTACAGCAGAGAATGGCTCTGGGGCCCAAGGAGTCCATGTTGGTTTTGTTTGCATGTTGTCCTCCTGGTGGGGTGACGGTGAACCAAGGTGCGTGAGGGCTGTGCGGACCCTGGGTGGTGGACATGGCAGATATGGAGGCCAGGGCCCAAGGACATCCACCTGGGATGGTGCCCCGGCCTCAGCCCAGCGCCAGGAGCCGTGTGGCCACACGGGGGTGGGCGTGCTGGTGAGGATACGCCACGGGAAGGGCCTGGCTGGCCGGGGGGGTGCGGGGGTGCAGACCGACTCCGTGGCTGTGAGAAGGGCGGATGGCGTCTGCTTCCTCGGCTGTGGCTGGGGCTGGCCATGTCTGTCGGCAAGGCCTCTGCTTCCCATGCTGACCACCGCCGGCCGGCAGCAGGGGAGGCGGGGAGAATGCACACAACCCAGAGGGAGGCTAGCTTGCTATCACTGCAACCCACATGACTACAGGGGCAGAGGCCACAGGGCACAGTGCCACAGCCCAGCCCCTGGCCCAACAGCAACCCCAGGGCCAGGCCTGGGCCCTAGTCTGCTCTTCTGGCTGGGAAACCTCAAGTAAAGACCCCAGTTTCCATCCCCATCCTGTCCTTGTCTCTGGGGCTGCTGGGGTGATGCTGGACATCAGCCCTGGCCAGGCGGTGGGCCTGATGCGGCTGGACATCGGCCCTGGCCAGGCTGCGGGCCTGACGCGGCTGAGCGTCTCATCTCAACAGCAAGGACTCCAGGGCATCTGCACGGCAGACCGGGTGGACGCGGCCCCATGGCAGAGGGTGCTTTGAGGGGGACAAGTTCCTTAACAAGGTGGCAGCACTCACGGTCTCCAGGTCCTGGACGGCCGTCCTCACCTCCTGCAGCAGGTCGGTGCCTTGTAGCCTCCTGTGTGCCTGCAGCTGCTTTATGTGCTGCCGAATCCTCTCTTCCAGATC
This sequence comes from Dipodomys ordii, assembly GCF_000151885.1. NCBI lineage: Eukaryota > Metazoa > Chordata > Mammalia > Rodentia > Heteromyidae > Dipodomys > Dipodomys ordii. Next base: position 484,036 of record NW_012267274.1, read on the forward strand.
CGCCAGCCGAGCGGCACTGAGGACAGAGAAACCCTGAGGCGGGATCTCGTCTGGCCGTCCCTGTCCCCACCCAGGACAAAGTGGACCGCTTCTCCACAGGCCGCGTACAGGCCCAAGGCCCCATGGCTGAGGTGGGGCTCGGGGCGCCTGCACCCAGCCACACTCCTATCGCTGCCCGGGTGGTTTTAAAGCTGCAGTACCACGCTCCACCGAGAGGGAGGGACCGGTGCAGAGGATGCTGCACGTGGCACACAATCACGTGAAGAACATGTTTGTGTGTGAAAAACATTTTTTACCACATGGTTAAACGGAGCAACAGAAACTCAGACTGAGGATGCAAACTGCTCCCTCCCTCTGGGGCGGGTGTTCTCTGTGAATGTGACTTACACGGCAGAGCAGGCCGTGGAATCTGAGCTGCCAGCGGCCCCTCCTCACTAGCTGTCCTCGCCTGCGCAGTGTGACCCCCGACTATGCTGTCCTGAGCTCCCCCTCCTTCCAATCACTGGGTGGCGCCCCACTTCTCCAGTGCACTCCCGCTCTCCCAAGCTCCACCGGCCAGCTAACCTCTCGGTGTAACAGCCCTACATGTCTAGCAACCTGCCAGCTCTGCCTAGCGTGTCTGCACGCCTATGGCCAGGGTGGGTCACCTGAGTCCTGAGATCAGGTCCAGGCAGACCAGGGCTGGGGACTGGGGGCAGAGCTAGGGACAGAGGAGCTGGGGTGGGTCAGGGCACCTGCAGAGGGCCCAGGGAGCCTTCAAGGCCCGGTGGTCACCTGGCAGAGGTTGGCTACAGGAAGCCCCCAGGGTGTGGGCCCTGGCTCCCAGGCCCCCAGGGTGCGGCCCCGACTCCCAGGTCCCCCAGGGTGCGGGCCCTGGCTCCCAGGCCCCCAGGGTGCGGGCCCCGACTCCCAGGCCCCCCAGGGTGCGGGCCCCGGCTCCCAGCACATCAAGGCCCTTCGGGGCACTCAGCATACTTAGTGTCTGTGCTCTCTTGCATGGGTTTCTCCTTCCTGTGTTTCGTCCTCTCAAGTGGGTTAGCTGGAACTTGCCCCTGATTTGCGAGGTTTGTGCTCAATGAGATCTTGGATGCCACCTAGGAAAATGGAGAAGATGTCTTCCGAGGGAAGGCTTTTGCCTGAGCACGTGTACCAGGTGCATCAAGTGGTTCTCAACCCAAAGGCCAGCCAGTGGCTGTCCAGAGGGTCACGCCTGATGCCGGCGCTCTCGCCGCACTCCTGGCTTGCCCAGTTCCCAGGGGCTGTCCGACCGCTCGTGCAGAGGGAAGCCCAGAGGGAGGCGCCCTCCCGTGAGCCTGAGGCAGCCTTATGGCTCACGTAAGCTACATTGCTGACAACAGTCCTCCACAGTTGTGGCCAAAATTTTAGAGCATGAATTTTCAAGCTAATACAGGAGACACAAACAGGCGAGAAAGGAAGGAGAAGCTTTGTACTGGGTGAGTCTGCCTGCAAAGATCACCGGCCAGGGACACTGCAGCTCCCCACAGAAACCGTCGTAGCCCCAGGGACAGCAGACAGTACCCAATGTGCCAGGGACACAGGCGGATGTCTGAGGCCCAGAGCTGGGCTGACAGAGGTCGAGGCGGCTCTCAGCACTGCCACGGCCCCTTGCCGTGGATGCCCCTCCTCCTCTCTACAAGGCTTCAGTAGTGGTCCTGCCCACGCCCGATGTGGTGGTGTGGGAGCATCCTGGGGGTGGACAGAGTCCTCACAAGCTGCGGCGAGCGCTGCAGGCGAGACGCTCAGGGTGCTCTCTTCCTGACCCGTGATGTCACCCGGGGTTTCTGCCTACCGGACATGCCTGCCTGGTCTGACTTCCTCACCCAGCTTTGGTTGGTGCATAAACTCAGGCCTCCCTGCTTACTAGCCCTGCCCCGCCCCGCCCCGCTCACCAACACAGGCTGTGGCTGGGCAGCTGCTGGTCCCTGGCTCTGCCACATCTGGAGCCTCTCCACCCCATCTGTGAGGGCTCCCAGACGGAGCCAGCTTTGCCCCACATCGGGGCTCCGCTAGTCCTGCTCGGTACTACCCTGACTCCCTGTCCTCTGGGGGCTCCTTGCTCTGCTGAGCCAATCCCGAACACATTCTCGTCTGGTCCCTCCGTGCCCTACACAGCACTCGCGCCAGCTTCCCGCAGGGGCTGTTTCTGCAGACACCCCGACGTGAGGCACTAGGCAAAGGCACCGAGGGGGTAGCAGCCAGTGCTGCTCACTGCGGCCCACAGTGGCTGAGCTTGAGAGCCAGCTCTGCCTTGACCTTGGGAGCTTTGGGTCTGTATGGATGTAAGCATGTGTGTGCATAGCTGCACGTGCTTGTTTGCATGGGGACTGCAGGCTCTGTGCATAAGCTAAACAGGGCTTGTGGCAGGTACGGGATGTAGAGAGGCAGTGAGCCTTTGCCAGAGCTCCTCCCATCTGCGATCTGGAAGGGGCAGCATGGGCAACGTCGGGCACTCTTCAATCTGCCACTCCCTCTAGGTGGGTCACCAGTGCCAGGGCCTCGTCTAGCAATGAAGCACCGTACCCTTCTCCTGTATGCACCCCGTTCAGCTGCTAGGGCCCGAGCAAGCCAGGATGAAGTGTCTGCTGGCTGGGCGAGCTGATGCACCGTCAGCAAGGCAGGACTGACCCAGCCCTCCCCCACTCCAGCAGAAAGAAACAGCATGCTAGCTCACCGTCAGACATCGAGTTGGCTTAAATCTTAAAAACATTATTTGGGAAGAGGCCCGATAAGACATGCTTTACTATTACTACAAACCGTAGCCCGCTCCCTAATGAGAATCAGAGTGGGTGCGTGGCTGTGGAACGTGGGCAGCGTGGCACGGCGCGAGCCGTGGCAGCAGCTGCCCGGGGCCCCGTGCCAAGCTTTTCATTCCCGTGGGAATGTCGAGCATGCCGTGGCACACAGAGGTCGCTGGCACACTGCTGGCTCCACAGCCAAGTGGAGCACAGAGACACGGTTCTGCAGTCAGGCCCTGGCTCCGAAGGCTCCCACTCGGCACCCAGCCCTGTGTGGGCTTCCGGCAGCCAGGCCCTGGCGGGCGGGCGGGCACTGTGGGAGCCAGGCTGCAGGGCTGCCTGTGGCCGCCCAGGCCCCGCTGCAGTGGCCACAGCAGCCACACACAAAGGGCCCTGGCGCCCTCTCCTGTCCCTGTGCCCAACTGCAGGAGCCAGTATAAACCGGAAGCTCTCTTCCCCTCAGCCCACGGCTGCTCTAATGTGAATCCTAGTTTTATTCCTGGGTGCCAGCCTCTGCAAACAGTTCTGAAACACACAAATACTCATCCTTCTTCCTAAGTATGTTTGACCTAATAGCCTTGATCTCTGCTAAATGGTGGATGGTTCTCCAAGGTGCTCAGGGCGCAGGCAGGCTCAGATGAGAAGGCTCTGCAGGAAGCTGCGGCTGCCAAGGCCTGGACTTCCCTGGGCGCACCCCCGCCCGCTCAGCGCTGCCCCCCTCCGGCCGACCGTTCCTTCACACAGCGTGCTCACATGCACTCACAGCCCTGCTCTTCCTCTGTCACCTGCCTGTCACCTCCTCTGCTTATTTTCCTATGAAGAATCTCAGAGTTCTCCATATCCGTTTATAGTCATTTTTACATATAGACACCGACATCTTCTTACATACTTGGACTGCAGCCTTGGCCAGCGACTGGAGGCGCACCAGCCACACCTCAAAGGGAATCTGTAACTGATGGCATCTGACGTGGGCCTTCTGCGGCTGCCTCCAGCATGCTGACCACAGGGATTCTACTGCCTGGCCCCCTCCTCCCTCCCTCCCGGCCTCTGCCCCCTCCTCCCTCCCTCCCGGCCTCTGCCGCCTCCTCCCTCCCTCCCGATTCCTGTGTCCTAGCAGTATTTTGAAGGGTTATATCCTTTTGAGGGGCTTTGGGGGGTATAAATCTAAAATATATAGGCATTATACTTCCTGAGCAGATTCCAGCTTATGAGTTTAACCAACAATCATGTTCTCCGCTCCCCTCAAAGTCAGTAGATGTGAGACCCAGCTCGGCAGTTCTGCTAGCCACATACTTTGGTTTTAAACTATTTTTCAGCTGTTGACACCTATGACATTTAAACTCTTCCCTTTCTGGTGAGAATAGCCACATTTCACTCTGGAAGCCCTCTTTGTTGTGGCGGTGGCTGTTGTTCGGCAGTACTGGGGCTTGAACTCAGAGTCTTGTGCTTGCTAGGCAAGCACTCTACCACTTCAGCCACTTTGCCAGGGAGTATCTAATTGGACATATATTTTGAGTCCTGGAAGTGACAGGATAGTGTTAATTGTTACATACGCAATGGTGACTTACCCAGGCTTTGGCTCTGCTGGGGTCCCAAGGCCCTGACGCTGGCATGGGTCCCGCCCATGGCCAGCAGAGACCGAGATGGCTCTGCCACCCTGAAGCCTGGCCTCTCAAGGCCGCAGCGCGGGATGACGGCCCCTCCCGGCCCCTCTCTCCCAGACAGCACCTGCTCTTGGTGTCACCTGCTTCTTCCTAAAGAGGACTTTCTCAGGGATAGAACGGGAACAGTTTATTCCCGAAATGAGTCTTAGATGGAAACCGTGTCTCCTCTATTGCTGGACAGATGGAAAGTCGGCTGCAGCTTTGAGACCCGCCCTCTAGTGCTCAGTGGCTGTGCAGCGGCCTTGCTCAGCTCTCTACCGCTATCAGAAGACGCTCACGCTCTTTATCTACTCACATTATTGTTTCCTTTTGGTAGTGGGGCTTGAACTCATGGCCTGGGCTCTGTCACTGAGCTCTTGTACTCTACCACTTTGAGCCACAGATCCACTTCCAGTTTTCTGGTGGTTAACTGGAGGTAAGTGTCTCGTGGGGGCTTTTTTACCTGGGCTGGCTTTGAACTGCAATCCTCAGATCTCAGCCTCCTGAGCAGCTAGGATGCCAATGGCACCCTGCCATTCCAGGATTTTACTTTTGCAACCCTCCTTCTTCTAGCTTTCCTCGTGTCAGGCGGCAGAGTCACTGTGGCCATGCCACCAGGCAGAGGCCAGGGACCTTGGCAGCACCAACGCCTGATTAGATCCACCTTGTAATTCTACCACTCTCCCAGGACATTCCAGAAGGCAAAAGGTCCCGTTGTTTTGTTCTTTTTTCTAAAGCTAACGAATCATTGTTTTGGTTGGATGAACAAAGACAGTTTAGGGATGGTGAGTGGTAAGAGGACTTGGTGACAGAGACCAGACAGGATGTTCTGTCCTGAGGGCCCACCTGACGGGGACACGCTCTTGCCAGGCAGAGCGGCGAGCCTGCTCGGCACCCAGGGAAGGCAGCAAGCCCCAGGGGAGAACAGCGCTTGGTGGGTCAGGACGGACCGGCCACAGGTGGCTTGGAGAAAGAGGACATCCAGCAAGACATTGCACAGAGTGGCCGGGCAGGCTGCTCAGGGCGCCGGGTCAGGAGGGGCAGGACAAACAGGATCACGTGGGGCTGCAGACACTGCAGGGACACCAGGACTGTGTGCCACAGGGGCCAGGCCAGAGGAGCCGAGGACGGCGTCCTCACAGCTTACCACCATGGACACCACTGGGGTACCACTTGGTGGTCACGAAAGACGTCCTCTGGAGAAGTTGGGCAAAGAGCATATGGAGCTCTCGGCACTGCTCTTGCAACTTTCTTTTTTTTTTTTTTTTTGGTTGGTCGTGGGGCTTGAACTCTGGGCCTGGGCACTGTCCCTCAGCTCTTCAGCTCAAGACGAGCGCTCTACCACTTGAGCTACAGCGCCACTTCTGGTTTTCTGGTGGTTTATTGGAGATAGGAGTCTCACAGTCTCTCCTGCCCGGGCTGGCTTTGAACCGCGATCCTCAGATCTCAGCCTCCTAAGTAGCTAGGATTACAGGCGTGAGCCACCAGCGCCCGGCTGCTCCTGCAACTTTCTATCGGTCAAAAATTAGCGTGACACAAAATGTTTAACGTCTCAACCTGTGCAAGCTTCCCTGAGATGCAGCCTGCCTGGCACCCGCTGCTGGGAGTAAAGGCCAAGGTCAAGACAGTCAGAGCACGCCCCTGGGGACCTTCCCGGCTGAGGGGTCACAAGCTTAGGTCTAGTCAGGGAGCCTTTCCACAAGGGCTCTACCCGTGACCCATCCACAGACACCCTGCCCACCCCATGCCCAAGGACCCACCAGCCTGCTCACCACCGTGCCCCACTGGGCAAGCCCTCCGAGAGGCTTGAGGGGAAATAAGGGTGCTGTCCCAGGAATGCCTAGCGCCCGGGCCAGGGACAAGGTCACGATGCCACGCTCCTTGCTTCCCAGGCAACTGGCCTTCCAAGGGTTGGGGTGCGGGTCTGGAATGCCAGGACAGTAACCGGAAACACAGCGATACCACAGCAGTGTTTGATCCTTTCCCTTCAACCCTTCTTCCCCTCCTTTGTGGAGTACCTAATTTCTCAGGGTCTACGGTTCAGCAAGCCAAGAGCAGCATCAAAGGCCAGAGCCAACAGGCAGTGAGCTCCAAGCAAGCCAGCCCCATCAGCCAGGGGCTGTGGGCAGGGGGCAGTCGTGTGGGAGTTACTGGTAGCAGACCCTGGCCGTGGAGTCACGGTGAGCCCTGTACACAGCAGACCCTGGCCGTGGAGTCACGGCGGGCCCTGTACACAGCAGACCCTGGCCGTGGAGACACGGTGAGCCCTGTACACAGCAGACCCTGGCCGTGGAGTCACAGCAGACCCTGGCCGTGGAGTCACGGCGGGCCCTGTACACAGCAGACCCTGGCCGTGGAGTCACAGCAGACCCTGGCTATGGAGTCACAGCAGACCCTGGCCGTGGAGTCACAGTGGGCCCTGTACACAGCAGACCCTGGCCGTGGAGACACGGCGAGCCCTGTACACAGCAGACCCTGGCCGTGGAGTCACAGCGAGCGAGCCCTGCCCGGCACCTGGTCCTCACACAGGCAGGTCCAGCAGGACCATCCAGACAACATACCAGGTTCCTCTGCAGAGGCAAGAGAACGCTGGGCTGCTTCTTCCTCCTCTTCATTTGGGCCTGCTCTCTCCACTCCTGCAGGGTCCTTCTATCCCTAGAGGAAACATCAGTCATATGGAAGTCCCAAGCTGTGCACAGCTTCAAGCCAAATTTATAAGGCTTCCTATCTGTCGATCTCTGCTTCACAGACAGCTTTTCCCCCTGTCTGCCCAGTCCCTGAAGGGCAGCACTGAGCAGGGCGAGCAAGCCTTCCTCTCAGATTCCCCACACACTTTAGGCAGAGTTAGGAGCTGCAGATCCCAAGCCAAGCCCCTCTGTGTGTCTGCATGTGCTGCCATCAGCAGCTAACAGCCAGCCAAGGCAGGCCAAGGCAGCAGGGTGCCTCCAGCCCCAGTGCCCAGAGCCGGGCACAGCACTGACCGCCCTGGAGGGAGTGGGCCAGGCTACGGGTGCTGCACTGCAGCCCTGGGGCACGCAAGGCTGGAAAGACGCTCACTCACAGTTCGCTGCCTCCGCCTTACGGAGCCCCAGGCAGGCACCCCCTCCTCCCCGGCCTCCTGTGGTGGCCCCAGAGCTGCAGGTCCGTGGGAGGCGGCCCACCCACCAGAGCAAGTCCCTCAACGGTCCAGTGTGGCTAGGGGCGGGATAAGACCTTGCCCATCACCACCATGGCCTCAGCGCCCCTACCTATTGGAACAACTCCTTATCTGCCGTCAGCTCCTGTGGCCGGCACCCACCATGCCCCCAGGGGAGCCTCTGCCTGCTTCCCCTTCACAGGTGTCCAGGCTCTGTCCCAGCCCATCCGCCCTGGGCCTGCCGCACCCCTCCTGAGTGTCACTCTGCAGGGTCAGAGGCTCTGCCTTGTTGGGATCAGCTCCTGACTGGTGTCCTCACACCTGACAGCATTCTCCTTGGGCTCCAGCATCTCCATGCTGCATGCATGCAGCATCTCCCCAAGCTGCCCAGAGGGGCTCTGGAGCCCAGCTCCAGTACACCGTTATCCCCGGCTTCCTCCAGTCGGCCCCCAGACACCGAGTCTGCGGTCTCTCCATCCACGGGGCAGGAGGGACCTACCATGACCAGAAGAAGCCCCAGGGGGCTGTGCCCCAAGCATGAAGCACATAGCAGGCCTCCCGAGCTGCGCAGGAGACACTGACAAGGTCTCAAGACTGAGGTGAGTTTTTATCTGCTGTTTGTACTCCAAGTACTAATTGAAGAAAGACAAACAGCCACAAGTGTGTCCAGCTCAGAGGTCAGCTGGCCTCTGACAGATGCCACCTCACAAGCAGTCTATCCTGCTCAGGCCCCCGGGAAGCGACATGCACCCCCACAGACCCTTCAGAAGGGTGTGTTCACAGCCAGACCTCAGAAGGAGAGAGGCAGGAAGTCCAGGGTAGGGCAGAGCCCAGGTCTCGACATGGCTTGGCCATCCCAGATCTGTGGCCCATCATGAAAGAGGTGTCTGCCAGAGCTAGGAGGAAAGCTGGGTCAGTGTGTGGGGGGCTGGCCAGCCCCAAGGAGCTTGCAAAGGGACCAGACACTGAGTTTGCCCTGGCTCTTCCCGTCTCCCCAGTGCCTGCGGGACCCACGCCCGGCTGAGCGCACGCAAGGGGAGAGCACCAGGACACTGTGGACATGGTCCGTGTCGGCCAGCAGCTGGGGCTGGCAGCCGGGCGAAGCTCGCGGCCAGCACGGCCAGCAGGTAGAACACAGTGGACACTGAAGATGGGGCCTGAGCCACCTCCCAACAAGCTAGCTACCACGAACCACGGGCACAGTGCTGCTGCCCCCACAGCCCCCTCCCCCGCCCCGCAGACGCTGCCCCCCACGGCCCCCCCCAGACGCTGCTGCCCACGGC
>NW_012267274.1:493409-497851 GCF_000151885.1 Dipodomys ordii
CCCCCCCCCCCGCAGATGCACCTTCTCCGCTGCTCCGCCAGGGTCTGCTTTTCCTGGACCTCCCTGAACACGCGGCTCTCCTCCAGTCTTCTCCCTCCCATGGCCGCTTGGTAATGTGATGTGAGGGCCGGGAAGATGCTCTTGAAGGGGGCAGTCTTCCTCCTCAAATCAAAACGTTCGCAAGTGAGTACTCCTGAGCGCACAGGGTGTTCTTACGTGATTTCTTTGGGAGACCCCATAAGGGCCCCGTGTTTTCATGTGACCGATTAATCAACAATTTAACAGCAAGGCTGGTGGGTCAGCTGCACAGTGATTGTGACTCGCTTCCCATCCAAAGCCATTGTATTTGTGTTAATTCAGAAAGCAGTGCCATCCTGGGCAGACTGGCAGGACACCACACCCTGAACAGCCCGTCAGCTGCTGCCCTGCAAGGCCACAGGAAAAGACCTCCTTAAATCACTGCAGGCTGCAGCCCTGGGGCCTGGCTGCCCCACCCCGCCAGCCTTGGCGGCCCGGGTCTCCACCGTGACTTGGGCAGGGCGACAGCCTGGTAAGTGCTGCTACTGAGCTAACTGCAGTTGACTCAAGTCAGCCGCCATTACTGTGCATCACGGGGGGAGGGAGATGGGAGGCTGGCGTGTTCCTGCACGCCGGGCAGGTGACTTTGCTCCCTGAGAGCCACACGGGTGCCGGAAGCCCACGGAAGGCTCTGAGAGTGGTCACTAGGCTGTAACCTGTCAGTGATGCCTTGAACGTGGGCTGGCCACGCTCTCGGCCTGCCTTCTTACCGCCTGCCCCTCGGCCTTCCCCACGCAGTGACCTCCTGACATCGCCCACCGGAGGTGGCTGCGGCGCTGCTCCTGCCGCCCTGAGTGCGAGGATGTGCCCGGCCGCTTCTGAGATCTCCGCCTCCCCGGACACTGCTGCGATCCCCAGGGACCTCACGACACTCCCCCCGAGAGGGTGCGAGCCAGCTCATCATGTGGCAACATTCTCCTTCTCTCCCATACTAGTTACAGAGACCTACCCGCCTTCCCCTCCCGCGCAGACGCACTGGATGCGTGTGCTTTCCACACACTGCCCACGCGATGCCTCTCCCAGTGGTCTCTGTTGGACCTGTTCTCTGGTCTGCTGCCATGCTAAGCCCAAGCAGGAGCAGCTTCAACTCGGACCTTGGGTTCTAAGATAATTACGACTCTGCCAAGGCCCGTGTGTCCTACCTGAGCACATCCCTGGGCGGTGGGTAGTCCCTCTCCTTGGTCTTCAGAGTCGCCTGGATGTTGGGAGGCAGCTCGACTGGCAGGAGCTGGCTCCCAGCAAGATTGGCTTTTCCGTTCTCCACAATCTCCTGCCTCAGCTTCCAGAAGCGCCGGATCTCCTCCTTGCTTGGCCAGTGTTCTAAGGAGTGTAGGGACACTCGGTCCTGGTCCTGCCTGTCAACAGGTGGGAGGAAGCTATCCTTCTCCTTCTGCACGGCCTCGGGCAGACTGACGGCTTGTTTGGCAGACGCGGGGTCCTGGGGTGGGGCCACTCCGAGGGCTGGGAGCTCACTGAGGCCTGTCTTCTTAACCGGTGCGGCCTCTGGTGGAGTAAACATCGTCTGAGCCCAAGACCAACCCATCAACCCGACGCCTGTCCTTTAGCAAGGTGCTGAGGTGGCACTGTCCATCCCGGTCCTCCAGGGGAGGGGTGTGCAGGGGGCAGCACCCCACCCCGGGCCCTGGAGGCTGCCACACACCAGGCAGGGCACAGACACAGTGCTTGAAGGCTTGGCCTCCTCACACAGCTCTTCCATTTGGGGTAACCTTCTGCAGGAATCAATGCGGCCAGCAGGCCACATTCACAACATGTCTGTGTCTCCCCCTGACCCCATCTCCTGAATCTTTTTTCCTGGCTAGTTGCTGGCTACTTTGCCTGCTGTCCCTGGGGCTTTGTCTCTGGGGCTTGAACTCAAGGTGCTCCTCCACTTGGTCCATGTGTCTGTCAGGTAGGGCCTCCCAGGTCTTGGTCCATGCGATCTTCGCACCTATGTCTGCTGTGTGGCTGGGAACACAGGCACAGGGATTGCACCTGGGCTCACGTTGGCAGCAGGTGTCACTAACGTTGCCTCGTTTGACCTCAAACTACGCTCTTCCCATTCTCGACCTCCTGAGTAGCTGGGATTATAGGTGTAAGATACTGCTTTGGGCCTGCTTTGTTAGCTACTGGAGACCTCAGAGCTATGTAAACTATGAGGCAACAAAGGCCACAGCACATTCATCACGGTCTCGAGCTGTGGAGTGTCTCTCCCCCTACTGGGGACATGGGCTGATTAACTGCTCAGGGACAGGCAGACACTCAGAACCGTGGCCTGGAGGGTCTGGCCAGGACAGGTGTGGGCACGCCAGGCTAGTGGGAGCCAAGGGGCAGGGTGAACAGAGAACCTCACTGTCATCTCCCCCCTCTGACCTTTCTATCCCTACACTTCCTCCACTTGGGAACTGACCTCAATGATTCCTCTTTGGAGGTAAGAACACAGATTAGCTTCCAGAATGTTCCTACATTGGGTCTGTCATGGTATCTTTAATGATGGTGCATGACAAGATCCCAGAGGCTGTCCAAAGGCCCTGCACCTGACCTCCACAGGACAGGTCCAGATCCTCACTCCTGCGGTAGAGCGTGGCCTTTCATGGGATCAACTACCCCCGCTCGAGGCATCCAGTGTCTTCCATACTGCCATCCTGTCTGTCAGAGCTGATGCTGTGTACATGCGTCTCACGTGCTTGTACAGCCCTCACACGCCTCTTCCTTACACAGACACTGCATCGTAAACACCCGGCCGGCCTGGGGACTTGTGTTTACCACATGAGCTCAGCAGGGAAGAGTTGGATCTCCATGACACCACCACACTCTGCCCTGATCCTAAAACCTCTCACTTTGGTTTTTGTGCAACTGGCAGTAAACAACTGTCTTCAAACCTGGAGGAGCTGCATCTTTAGAGCTGCGATCCACCGCACACATCCGTAGGAAGGTCAGGATGGCTAGCAAGCCCTTCTGCACAATCAGCTGAGGAGGGAATTCCAGAGGGCAGTGTCTCAAGTTCAGCGATTTCAGTGTGGACACACTCCCTGCACGGGAGAAGAGCGGCTTCAGCTCTCTGCATTTGTCTACAGAATGAATGCAATCATGGGAAGGAGGCAACAACTCTCATGTCTCAAAATGACTCCCCCGGTATTTGATATAAGAAAGGATCACGGACATCTTGCTTTTTAAAATCTGCAGAGGGGCTGGGAAGGTGGCTCCGTGATAGAGTGCTTGCCTTGCATGCATGAGACCCTGGGTTCAATTCCTCAGCACCACATAAGCAGGAAAAGCTGGAAGTGGAGCTGTGGCTTAAGTGGTAGAGCGCTAGCCTTGAGCTGACGAGCTGAGGGACAATGGCCAGGCCCAGAGTTCAGGCCCACAACTGACGAAAGAAATATAGAAAGAAAGAAAGGAAGGAAGGAAGGAAGGAAGACTGCAAAGGAAGACTGCAAAGGAAGACAGGCCAAGAACAAGCTAGTAATGAAAAATAAGTAAAATTAAATGACAGCAAAACCTTCAGGTAAAATTCATAGACCAAAGCTGCTATATGACCTAAAATGTCTATTTGCAACCCCAAAATAACATGACATGCAAAGGAAAGGCACAGTATGTGACCTGAACTCAGGAGGAACCAATAGGAACTGCTTGAGGGCAGGCCCAATGCCTATTATGCACATTATGAATATGTCCAGAGAGATGACAAAAGTGCTTGAAGAATTAGAGGACAATAGAATAAAATGGTAACAAATGAGGCAGAAATTATCTGGGAGAAACAGGAGATACAGGGTAAAGCCCCCGTCATATCAAGGTAAACTTACCTTGAGACCAAATAGCTTGGTAGGTAAGAATTCTAAAGTGACTATAATAACTATGTCCAAAAGTGTGAAGGAAAGTGTGTCTGCCCCAAATTAAAAAAGAGACCTCCTCACTGGGCACCAGTGGCTCACGCCTGTAATCCTAGCTACTCAGGAGGCTGAGATCTGAGGATCATGGTTCAAAGTCAGCCTGGGCAGGAATGTCCATAAGACTTTTATCTCAACCACCAGAAAACCAGACGTGGCGCTGTGGCTCAAGTGGTAGAGCAAAAGGAGCTGAGGGATCGTGCCCAGGTCTTGAGTTCAAGGCCCACAACCACCAAAAAAACCCAGAAAAACCCCAAACCCAAAAAAAGAAACTCACAGACAAACAGAAACCATTTTTTTAATAAATGAAAACTAAAAAGACTGTGCCAAAAAAGTTACTAGACAGCCTTTGTAGCCTTTTGGAAATGAGAGGGAAAAAGACTCTGAATTTGAGGACAGTTATCTATCTTCTGAATTTGAGGACAGTTATCTATCTTCTGAATTTGAGGACAGTTATCTATCTTCTGAATTTGAGGA
>NW_012267274.1:497901-504423 GCF_000151885.1 Dipodomys ordii
GAGGACAGTTATCTATCTTCTGAATTTGAGGACAGTTATCTATCTTCTGAATTTGAGGACAGTTATCTATCTTCTGAATTTGAGGACAGTTATCTGTCTTCTCTGAGGAGCATAAATGAAAACCATCTTTTTTTCCATGAGCAGCACCTTTGACAGAATGATGCTGTCTGCGTCTAAGTGACAACAGTTCTAACTGCACGAGTGGCAGGACACCATGGGCAGTGCCCGCGTGACAGAAAAGACCTGACAGACCATGAGACATAGCAAGATTGAGAGGCGGAAGTGACAACAGAGCCACCCAGGTGACAGACGAGTGTCTGATGACAGAGCCACTCAGGTGACAGACGAGTGTCTGAGTGATGACAGAGCCACCGAGGTGACAGACAAGTGTCTGAGTGATGACAGAGCCACCGAGGTGACAGACGAGTGTCTGAGTGATGACAGAGCCACCGAGGTGACAGACGAGTGTCTGATGACAGAGCCACCCAGGTGACAGACGAGTGTCTGAGTGATGACAGAGCCACCCAGGTGACAGACGAGTGTCTGACGACAGAGCCACCCAGGTGACAGACGAGTGTCTGAGGACAGAACCACTAAGGTGACAGACGAGTGTCTGAGGACAGAGGACAGAAGGAAGCGAACACTCCACAGTGACAGACTAACACCTGACGTTAGTGTCCCTGGCCGACAGAATACAATGCCGAGGTCACAGAATGTTCCAGCACCCATGGGACAGAATGGCACTGGCGGCATGCATCCAGGAGACAGAAGGCCCGGATGTGAGATGAAGGGCTGTCATGTCCTGGGTGGCAGCGGCTGCTGACTGCGCCGGACACCACGCTCTGCAGCCACTGCCACTGCGCCACATTTCCTCCGGCAAAGCCTGTTCTATGTGTTCCCTTTCAACCTATTCAAGCTATCTGTGGTTTAATACATTGCTCCAGGTCGTATGTAGATTTTGCTTTTCTCAAATCCAGTCTGACTTTAAAATGGTGACTAAAGGGAACATTGCTACAGAAGATAGTTGGAAAGTCTCAGTTTTTTGTTTTATTTTTTATATAAATTAAACAGCATACTCATGTATAGCCCAATGAAGTGATTACATCAGAACATTTTCATCTGCATGATAAAATCACTTGCAAGTCAAAACAGGAGGAAAATACTAAGGCAGTGTGTAGGGCAATATTGTAGTTGTAAATTAGAAAAGAACATTAGAAAAGAACATTAGAAAAGAACAATTTAAAATCAAAACCCAAGCTTTCAACTCAATTAAGCTTGAAAATATGGAAAATCAAATCCAAATGAAGCAGACACAAATAACAAAGAACAGAAAACAGAGACAATTCAAATGCAAAACAGAGAAAGTTATCTTCCTCCTCAAAGACAGGAAAATGCACACAAACGAGCAAGTTATGTTACACGGTCATGTGGACAAACCACACACACACACACACACACACACACACACACCAAACAGGGGTACAGGGGCCCAGACTCAACTTATTAACACTCTGAAAGAGGGTGCTCAGACAAGGCTCTGGGGCTCCAGGGAAAGCACACAGGCCCAGGAGGTGTGAGCCACGCTGTGACCAGCAGCTCAGGGGAGACAGCTTGCTGTACACAGAGCTCTACGTTCTCACCACTTGTCACACACATGCACAGGTACACCTTCCACACGGGCAACATGTGTAACTGCAGTAGCCACCTGACCCCCAAACAGACCCCCAAACAGCGCCCGCCTGCTGCCTTGTGGCTGGTTCTGCAATACTGGTAGTATTTCTGTCGTAAGGCCTAGAAACTTCACAGACAGCGCGGCGAAATCACTCATTTAATTATTCCAGCACTTACCCAGTTCCACAGGTAACGTTTTGATAGGATTTTTTTCTAAAAGCAAAGTTTTCAAATGCCTTCAAAACAAAACAAAACAAAAATAATTTCAGAGGCAGAAAATTAAGTGACCATCTCTACAGTTATGGTGATTCTTTCATCTGTCTTTTCTGATGGGTCGTTTGGTAAGGTATATTACAGGAGTGTGTCTCGGGACTCCAGGAGGCTCACTCTGCCAGAGGCCCAGCAGCTCTTCGTTCTGAACTTCCCACACCTGGAGTGTATCCTGTGGCACCCCCGCCCCAGGGTGATGGCCACTAATGTCTCTGGACGTCACCAGTAGATCCTGGGTGCAAATCCAAGGCCTGTTGCATGCCCCCTGGCGGGCTCCCCATCTCTGTTCAGACCTCACAGTTGGTGGTTTTTCCTGGGACACACTAGAGGCAATGCTGGTATTTCAAGATGGTCTTTGAGAAGCATCTATCAGAAGCATTTTGGAGTTCTCTGGGCAGGATGTCCACTCCCCCAGGAGCCAGCTGTCCACCCCCAGGACTGTAGACTCAGGCCAAGAGTGCAGTCAGGACAGTGTTTCTGGAGCATGTGTGACCCTGGATCCCGTCTTTCTCTACCTAGTAACAACCCTTAGAAAACTTAGCATCCACATGGAGTATATATAAAATAGCTGGACAGCACAGATGAATGGACATGCTACCTCTGCACGGTGCAGTGCAGGTGACAACCTCTTATTTCCAGGTCAACTCCCTCCAGCACCTTTATGCTACTTGGCTTCTTATTTTTCACCGTTAATTCTTTTTTTTTTTGAAAAATCACAAATTTATGACAGAACCAATAGACAGAGAAATCTTAAAGACAATTACAAGATTTTTATCTTTAAGGAAAATAAAATGTATCCTCTGAAAATTACACAAACTATAAGCAAAAGTAAAGTTTATGACTGTTTTATGGGAGGAAAGTATTCTGAAAGATTAAAAACAGACTGACAGCATTTTTAAATATCTTTATGGTTACATATCTTAATAGATGCCTATGACCCGTGTGCTTAGACTTTAGGCTTACACATTCTTTTCTATAAGAAAAGCAGAATAATCTAAGAGAATACAATTTGTTTTACTAATGAAAATGCATTTCTAAAACAGTCTTAAAATCCTTCCAAAATGCTGAACAAGGACACAATAAAATTTTATTTCTTTAAATTATAAATTTATGTAATGTTTTTACTCTTTCGCAGAATAAGTATATCCAATTTAGGAATTATAAAGATAGTACAGATGCAATTAAAAGTGGTAAATTATAAAGTGCACTGCCACAGTACCATGATAAAATTGTTACTCTCAAGTGTTCACGTGTAAACAGTACTCCATTTGCGTGTTTCGAAACAACTAATAATAGTACTTGATAGCAGAACTACATGGTAAAAAGTTTAGAAAAGTAGTACTTCTTAAAACATTATATAAAATATCATAAATAACATCAGATTCATATATAAACATCATCTGAATCTAGAAAATAAATTCTCAGTGCACACAGAGACTTGCAAAACAACTGACCAACATTGAATACAAAAGAGACCTAATTTAAAAATAAATAACGTAGATGCATGGGAAGGATTGGTATACATATACAAGGCAATATACATATACAAGGCAAGGTAGAAAGGAAGCAGAACAGACAGAAGAACATTTATTGATTAAGGTGGAATAGAGCAATGATTATAAGCAAACTGAACATGAAATTCACAAGGGTAGAATGGGAGAGGTAATTGGTATTGAAGGGAAACTCTGTCTTGGTGTGCTTTTGTGACCATTATTACTTTTCTTGTGCTTTTAATTCCTTCCTCTAAGGGGAGAAATTCACATTATATGAAGTCATAATTTTGTAGACAGTAAAGTTTTATAAATGCTAAGAAGAAAGGAAGGGGATTATTCCTTGTTTTCTTTTCATGTAACGTTGCCCACATGTCCATGTGATTTGCTTGTGTTCACACTCAAAGTCATCTCTGGCCCTGTGTGTATAGTCTACTGTTCCAAGAAAATCTGGGAATTGACCAGTGGGAAATTTTCTCCCCTCTGCCCTAGAGAGATCACTGCTGGCCTCCTGTGAAATGAGAGACTTTGTTTGCATTTTGCCTAGATTGTATCTTCCCTTACATGAATAATGAATTTTCCAGATTATGTACAACTTTCTCACTTAGCATATCTGATAATCACAATCTTTTAAGGTAGTTATAGCAGAGTCAATACTACTATTGATTTTAAAATTGATATGACAAATGGATTTTAGTACATATGTGTGTGTTGTATGTGTATGTGGTATGTACATGTGTGTATATATGTATTATATGTGTAATATATATATATATATACCAAAATTCTTTTTTTTATTGTAAAGATACTATACAGAGGGTTACAGTTACATGAGTAAGGTAATGAGTACACTTCCTATTGAGCATTGTTACCCCCTCCATTGTTTTCCCCCTACCATCCTTTCCCTCCCTACCTTCCCCGAGGTTCTTTTTTTTTTTGATTGTGATTAAGTGATTACATAATTTCCCAAATTTCACAGTATTGTGGAATAATGATGCTCATTTAAAGTCACAAGTTCATTCTAACTTTCCTGGAGCAAATTGTCTATCACAGTCTATAACATATAACGGTGTTCACATGTTATACACCATACATGTGATCAGCAGCATGGGGATATTTAGTAGTGGTTTGACCAGATGAGTGGGAGTTCTTTGTTTCTTAAGTCCTGTTAGTTTTGTCATATCACCTAACATTTTGGATTTAGCATCCACTTATCAGGGAGACCATGTACCGTTTGTCTCTTTGCTCTTGGCTTACCTCGCTCAACATGATTCCTTCTAGCTCCATCCATTTCCCTGCAAATGCCATTATTTTGTCATTTCTAATGGCTGCATAATATTCCATTGTGTATAGATACCACAATTTTTGGATCCATTCATCTGTGGTGGGGAATCCGGGTTGTTTCCACATCCTAGCTATTGTGAACAGTGCTGCAATAAACATGGAGGTGCACATGTCCTTGTATATTGGTTCCTGTTGTTCAGGGTAGATGCCTAGAAGTGGTATGACTGGGTTGTAAGGGAGGTCAATCTTTACCTTTCTAAGGACCCTCCAGACTGCTTTCCAAAGTGGTTGTATAACTGTACATTTCCACCAGCAGTGTAAAGGGTTCCTCTTTCTCCACATCCCCTCCAGCATTTGTCTTTGGCTGATTTGTGGATGTGGGATATTCTGACTGGGGTAAGGTGGTATCTCAGGGATGTCTTTATTTGCATTTCCTTCACCACCAGGGATGATGAACATTTCCTCATGTGTTTCTTTGCCATTTTTATTTCTTCATTTAAGAAGTCCCTCTTTAGTTCCCTTGCCCATTTAGTAATTGGTTTGTTAAGTTTGGGAGGGATTAGTTTCTTGAGTTCCCTGTATGTACTGGATGTTAACCCCTTGTCTGATATATTGCTGGTAAATATGTTTTCCCAATTAGTTGGTTGTCTTTCTAGCTTAGTTGCGATAGATTTAGCTGTGCAGAAGCTTTTTATTTTAAGGTAGTCTCATTTGTCGAGTGTCTCTCCAATTTGTTGTTTCACAGTTAATTCTAAAGACTAACGATCTGGTTCTCTTTTCTTTCTTAGAGGTCCTCCACTCGAGCTGGCGCCCGTCCCTCTCCACCAGTGAGAGCACCTCCTCCAGGGCACAGCTCCTGCGGCTCCAGGCCACACAGCACTGAGGAGCAACTGCTGACACTCTGCTCCCCTCACCGTGAGGGCGGGGCGGCCGCTCTGGGCGGCTGTGCTGCACAACAGGTGTGCTGGGCACACCAGCCCCCCGGGGTCCTAGGGCCGCAGCAGCTCCCACCCTGGGTAAAGCTCACACCCACTTTCTGTTCACTGTGGGACCATTAACTCATTTCTCCAAGTCTTCTTACTGTTTGACATGTTTAAAGAATGAAATTCTGAAGGAGACTGTTCATGATTGCTACTTCACTCATTTATCTTTGTTCATAAGGAAATAGCCCAAAAGTTGGAGCCAGCACTTTAAGATGAGCAGGGCCTCCAGACCCTGAGGGGGGCAGCCCCGGGCTTCTCCCAGACCCTGAGGGGGGCAGCCCCAGGCTTCTCCCAGGTAAGGGAGAAGGATGGGCTTGACCCGGGTCTGGGTTTGTGGGTTTTTTTGGCAGGGGAAATGGTAAAACATTTACCAATATTAAATTGGAAGCAGGCAGGAGATTTTCCTACTGTAGGCAATGATACATTAGAATATTCTTGTGTACACCTTAAATGATCCATTTCTGAGTGCTAATTCATTGTGTGCTATCTGCAACGCAAAGTTTACTCGCTGCCAGTTTCATTTCACTGACTCTCAGCTGCATCTGACCTACACAATGCACGGGGCTTGTGTGCCTCAGAAGGCAAAAGACCTCGATCCACCTTTCAAAAACCTCCTCTGCCAGGCAAATCTCACATCCAGGACAGGGAGAGAGGGAGAACATCAACATTGTCATTGTTTTGTACTTTTTACATTTAAGGCTTTAATAAGGCATCATTCCTTAAAGTTTTTTTTTTTTTGGGTCCGGTCGTGGGGCCTGAACTCTGGGCCTGGGCGCTGTCCCTCAGCTCTTCAGCTCAAGGCTAGCGCTCTACTTGAGCCACAG
>NW_012267274.1:506419-512570 GCF_000151885.1 Dipodomys ordii
GCTGTGGCTCAAGTGGTAGAGCGCTAGCCTTGAGCTGAAGAGCTGAGGGACAGTGCCCAGGCCCAGAGTTCAGGCCCCATGACCGGACCCCCCCACCCAAAAAGAAAAAGAAATATAAAAACCTGCTGCTTTACTGCCGAGGAGAAGCCAGGCTGCCAGAGACCCGGAATTAGGCACTTTGAAACAATGCTTTCTTAAGATCTAGAAAGAAAAACCCACCACTTACTTATGAGATCCAATCCCAACGGGAAGCGCTCTAATCTTGTTAAAGCGAAGGTCAAGCCAGGTCAGGCTGGGCAGCCGCTGGAAGAAGTCTCCAGGGATGGTGCACAAGGCGTTCCTCTGCAGGTACAGTTGCTTCCACAAGAGGGGAACCAGAACGTGCTGTTAGCAGCTGCATCTGAAATGGCTATGTCCAAGAACACTGCAAGAGGCCTGCCGACAACCACAACTACAGACGTCACACAGAAAAGTTTTACACTTAAGGAGCTAAAACAGCAGACACAACGTGCACACCTTGGGCAGGGGGAAAAGCCACTTTCAGAGCTGCGAGGGACGGCACACACATCACCTCCACATCAAGCATCTTGAGGTTTTAACCTCCGGTTTCTTCTTCCTGCCACAGGAAGGCATCATGACTCTCAGAAGCCCTGGCAGTGAATAGTCAGAAATCACGACTAAAGCCAGGGATTCAGTCTAAGCCTGCAAGACTCAAGGACAGAGGCTCTTGAGAGATTTGCTGTGGCACAATTTAGGAGGAACAGCCACATCAAATAACCCTAGAAATGATCATTCCAGAGCATGACACATCATCACAGCCGAAGCTTACGTCATCATCGTAAATAAGAGAAAGGAGTATGCACACTGCTGACCTGAGCCATCTCCTGTGGGTGCTGGGACCACAGAGCACCGGAAGACACTGTTTCCAGTGTCCCCTATAAGGTGTAACTTACATACTTCGCACAGTAAGAACAATAACTAGTAAAACTAACCACAGATTGTAAAAAGCTATTAAAGCATTAATCACTTCTCAATTTTCTACTTAATCTTTCTGGATAAGGCGGAACACTGTGTATGTAATTTATAGCCATACCATGGCTGACTTAAAGGTAATTAAAAAAAATACCTTACTTAATGCTGTTGCTATATTGTGTATCTATTTGCATGATCACACATATTTGCACCAATATTCACATTCAGCTGGGCCCTAGAAATAGTTGGAGCGAGCACTGACCAGACTCTAGGTTGTCTGGGCTCAAAGTCAGATTTCAAAAACTATTAGCTATACAACCTTCAGCAAGTTCTTGCTGTACTCTGTGCCGTGACTTACCTGTAGGATGAGGGTCTGGGACCTAAGCTGCAGAGCAGCACCAAATGAACAGAAGACCAGGAAGTGCCCACAAGTGCTCGCCATTATGACTTCCTAAATTCCAGTTCAACTACCAGCCCTGTCTTCCAAACCAAAATTACTTGTTGGCTTCTGGGAACCACTACACCTGTCTCCTGGCAGCTGATATAATCTCTAGAGAGCAGTGGCAATTAAGGTACAGAGTACATGCTTCCAGGTACATGAGAAAGTGCTCACGTACATATCCAGGTACATTGAAACACCTGTCATGTACATCTCCAATTGTCCCATGTACATACATGTATGCCTTCCAGGTGCATGAGAATGCACATCACACACACACACACAAATACACACCTCCAGGCATATGAAAATGCATGCCCCCCTGCATGGATACAGGGAAAGAACCCTTGAAATGCACGAGCACATGTCCCCACACACGTGTGTGTGCCTGTGAGCATGGCAGACAATGTCCCCGTTCACAGGTGTGTGTTTCCTCCATCATGGCCCTTCCTGTTCCTTTAGTGGAGATTTTTCACCTTTTCAGGCCTTTTCTTTTCTTCTACCTGTGAGCTAAGTCTGGTGTTCAGATTTGAAGCCACGGGTCCCTCTGAAAGCCAGTAAATGAGCTTAGAAAATTACACAACTCCCTTTCCCTGCAAGAGCAGCCAATGCTTTGCATCTGAAACTTTATCTGACTTTTGTTGGGGTTCTGCGTGGGCGAAAGGGGAAGGTTCTTTATATCCACAAGTCTGCATGTCTGGTAGGGTTGTTTGTGGCTGCTGGGATTGCTACTGCAGCTGCATAACTTAGCTTTCAACTCGTATGGTCTGCAGCTCAGAGAGAGGCCCTCCCCACTGTGGTCTGCAGCTCAGAGAGAGGCCCTCACCCCTAGGTCTACAGCTCAGGTAGAGGCCCTCACCCCTAGGTCTACAGCTCACAGATAGAGGTCCTCACCCCTAGGTCTACAGCTCAGGTAGAGGTCCTCACCCCTAGGTCTACAGCACAGATAGAGGTCCTCACCCCTAGGTCTACAGCACAGATAGAGGTCCTCACCCCTAGGTCTACAGCTCAGGTAGAGGTCCTCACCCCTAGGTCTACAGCTCAGATAGAGGTCCTCACCCCTAGGTCTACAGCTCAGGTAGAGGCCCTCACCCCTAGGTCTACAGCTCAGATAGGGGCCCTCACCCCTATGGTCTACAGCTCACAGTGGGGCCCTGGCCCGGTATGTTCTGCCTTGCCTACTGACTTCTGTTGTGGTAATAAAATTCTAACTGAGGCCTGTCCTCTGGAAGGCGTACGTTATGAAGATCTGTGTGAAATCTAAAGTGGAGTCACCTTCTTCCTCTGCCTGTGTAAGAGCATCAAGAAGCTTAAGGCTGACCAGACCCCTTTGTTAAAAGTGTAAGCACTCACTTCTCATAAGTAACATGTGCGTGACAGGAACACAGGTGAGGAGTCCCTAGGCCAGTAGTGTGGCCCTAAATGTTGGTGTTAATGAGAGGAGTGCACTGGGGGGCGGGGCTTAATGCGGTTGAAATTATATAGTGAGACCCTGACTCAAAACAGGAAGGGAGGGAGGAAGGGAAGGAGGGGATAGAAAAGAAAAGGAAAAAGGAAAGGTCATCTGCATGTTTTCTGGCTGAGACTTCCTGGTCGAGAAAGGCAATCTGCAGACAGAGAAGGTGCCATCTGGCTAGGGATCCATCCGGGTTGCTAGTGCTGCTTCTGCATTGCTCTTTGCTATCATCAGCATATGAAATCCCATGAGCTTCCTGTGCCTCAGTCTAGAAGCCATCCCTCCTACGAAGACAGAGGCCTGGAACACAAGGCCAGTGCCCTCATCTCACGGCATTGTGCAACACCTCAGGACCTGACCACTTACTTGAAGGTTGGGGACTTTGAAGGCCTCTCCAACATGACTCAGACCGCTGTTACTCAGGTCTAAAATCAGTTCAGGAGGACAGATGACCGCCTCAGTGTCCTTGTGAAAGTCTTCGTAGGGGGAGGCCGGCAGGCTCCTGGTCTTGGCCGGAAGCTCACAGGCCTCCATCTCATGCACAGCCCAGGGGGCGGCTGGGGAGGCGTTGCCTTCCTCCATCTGTCGGCCTCCAGTGGTCACCACTCATCCTTCATCAGGAGTCCCCTGGAGACACAGGAAGGAAACATAGCAGCACACACCCCCGCCGGCAGCCAGCATCTCCCAACCCCGCGACAAGGCCACCCACAGCCCAGTGCTGTCACCTGCCCCAACCCCATCCTTTCTAATAGGCACTACCCTGGCTCTGACTTTTAAATTTGTTAAACATTTGTTAAGTTTGTTTAAAAAATGCTTCATTTGTCTAAAATATTTGTTAAATTCGCTCAGACATTTGAACTCTGGGAAGATGCAGAGCTGCCAACAGAACCACCTGCATTCAAGATGAAGGAATGTGGGTAAACATGGTCTAAGCATTCCACACGATGCCGGAATGAGGGGATGACCAGGACAACAGGGATGCCGGGATGCCGGCGGGGATGCCGGGATGCCAGGGATGACGGGATGCCGGGGATGACGGGATGCCGGCGGGGATGCCGGCAGGGATGCCGGGATGCCGGCGGGGATGCCGGGATGACGGGATGACGGGATGCCGGGGATGACGGGATGCCGGCGGGGATGCCGGCAGGGATGCCGGGATGCCAGGGATGCTGGGATGCCGGCGGGGATGCCGGGATGCCAGGGATGACGGGATGCCGGGGATGACGGGATGCCGGCGGGGATGCCGGGATACCAGGGATGACGGGATGACGGCGGGGATGCCGGGGATGATGGGATGCCGGGGATGATGGGATGCCGGGGATGACGGGATGCCGGGGATGACGGGATGCCGGCGGGGATGCCGGGGATGATGGGATGATGGGATGCCGGGATGCCGGGGATGACGGATGACGGGGATGACGGGAGCCAGGGTGCTGGCGGGGATGCCGGGGATGACGGATGACGGGGATGACGGGAGCCAGGGTGCTGGCGGGGATGCCGGGGATGACGGATGCCGGGGATGCCGGGATGCCGGCGGGGATACCGGGGATGCCAGGGATGCTGGAGGGGATGCCGGGATGCCGGCGGGGATGCCGGGGATGACGGGATGACGGGGATGCCGGCAGGGATGACGGGGATGCCGGGATGCTGGAGGGGATGCCGGGATGCCGGCGGGGATGCCGGGGATGCCGGGATGCCGGGGATGCCGGGGATGACGGGATGCCGGGGATGCCGGGGATGCGGGGATGCCGCCGGGGATGACGGGATGACGGGGATGACGGGATGCCGGGGATGCTGGGATGCCGGGGATGTCGCCGGGGATGACGGGATGACGGGGATGACGGGGATGCCGGGATGACGAGGATGCCGGGATGCCGGGGATGACGGGGATGACGGGATGCCGGGATGCCGGGGATGACGGGATGACGGGATGCTGGAGATGCTGGGATGCCGGGATGCCGGGGATGACGGGATGACGGGGATGACGGGATGCAGGAGATGCCGGGGATGCCGGGGATGACGGGGATGCTGGGGATGCCGGGATGACGGGGATGACGGGATGCAGGAGATGCCGGAGATGCTGGGATGCCGGGATGCCGGGATGCAGGGGATGACGGGATGCCGGGGATGACGGGATGCCGGAGATGCCGGGGATGCCGGGATGCCGGGATGCAGGGGATGACGGGATGACGGGGATGACGGGATGCCGGAGATGCCGGGGATGCCGGGGATGCTGGGGATGCCGGGGATGCTGGGGATGACGGGATGACGGGATGACGGGGATGACGGGATGACGGATGACGGGGATGACGGGATGACGGGGATGACGGGATGACGGGGATGACGGAGATGACGGGGATGACGGGATGACGGGGATGACGGGGATGACGGGATGACGGGGATGACGGGATGACGGGGATGACGGAGATGACGGGGATGACGGGGATGCCGGGGATGCCGGGGATGCCGGGGATGACGGAGATGCCGGGGATGCCGGGGATGCCGGGGATGCCGGGGATGCTGGGGATGCCGGGGATGACGGAGATGACGGGGATGACGGGATGACGGGGATGACGGAGATGATGGGGATGACGGGATGACGGGGATGACGGGATGACGGGGATGACGGAGATGACGGGGATGACGGGGATGACGGGATGACGGGATGAGGGGATGCCGGGATGCCGGGATGCCGGGATGCCGGGAGCCAGGGTGCCGGCCAGCCGCCCTGTCATCCCCAGGCGTCCGCTAGGGGCTGAGTGATGCCAGCAGGCCGGACGCCCTGGCCGGGGCCAGGCCTGCGAACTCTGCGTCTGCGCTCGACCCGCCGGCCTGGGGCAGTGCTCACGGTTCAGGCTCCTCCCGCAGTGCTCACGGTTCAGGCTCCTCCCGCAGTGCTCACGGTTCAGGCTCCTCCCGCAGTGCTCACGGTTCAGGCTCCGCCCGCAGTGCTCACGGCTCGGGGCTCCGCGCACAGTGCTCACGGTTCAGGCTCCGCCCGCAGTGCTCACGGCTCGCTCGGGGCTCCTCCCGCAGTGCTCACGGTTCAGGCTCCGCCCGCAGTGCTCACGGTTCAGGCTCCTCCCGCAGTGCTCACGGTTCAGGCTCCTCCCGCAGTGCTCACGGCTCGGGGCTCCGCGTACAGTGCTCACGGCTCGGGGCTCCACCCGCAGTGCTCACGGCTCGGGGCTCCGCGCACAGTGCTCACGGCTCGGGGCTCCGCGCACAGTGCTCGCGGCTCGGGGCTCCGCGCACAGTGCTCGCGGCTCGGGGCTCCGCGCACA
>NW_012267274.1:512899-513440 GCF_000151885.1 Dipodomys ordii
CGATGGCGGCCCCGGCCGGGGAGGACGCTCGGCTCTGTCCGCGAGCTCGCCGGCCGCGGGGCTCTACCGAGGCTCTCTCCGAGTCTCCGAAAAAGGCTAGGGGACCCTCGGGCCTCTTACGGGGTCTTCAAGGGAGGACGCGGGAGCCAGGGCGCGGGGAGCCGAGGGGCGCGGGAGCCAGGGCGCGGGAGGGGCTGCCTGGCCCGCTCGCCCCCTGCGACCCCGGCTCCGCCCCGCCCCGGCCCCGCCCCCGGCCGCCTGAGGCCCCACCCCTGGTTCCCCAGCCCCGCCTCGTGGGCGTGGCCACGCACCAACCAACAATGGAGGCCACGCGGCCCTCACGGTCGCCATGGAAACCCTGCTGTAGGAAGCCCGCAGGCGGCGCGACGCGCGTGCGCACTCTGTCTCGTCTGCCCGACGTTGTCCGCTGAAGCGAGCGGGTCTTGGTGCGGGAGGACCGGCCAGGGCAGGGACGGCCACCGTGCACGGAGACCGCGCGGACGGCAGGCGTTCCCGTGGCCTGCGCGCCAGCCTCCGGGGA
>NW_012267274.1:515103-522021 GCF_000151885.1 Dipodomys ordii
CCCACCCCGCCGAGCAGCCCCGAGGAGGCCCAGCGCGCTGAGCAGCCCCGAGGAGGCCCAGCGCGCCGAGCAGCCCCGAGGAGGCCCGAGGAGACCCACCCCGCCGAGCAGCCCCGAGGAGGCCCAGCTCACCGAGGCCCAGCTCCCTAAGGGCCACGCTCGGGGGACCCGCTGAGACAACTCGGCTGCCCTGTAGCCTACAGGAGGAGGAGGACAGTGGAGTCAAGTTCAAAGGTGATGAATTCCAGGAAATGAACCGGGCTGTGTGTGCCAGTCACTTTTCTCCCATTTGTCAACCAGAAGCAGATAGAGAGGCTCAAACCCGGGCTTGTAGGAGTTGGGTGAACCACCGGTAGGCCCGGCATGGTGAGGACTAGAGCCTGGCTGCGGGCTCTGTGGACTCTCCCGTGATGGCAGGGGGCGTGGGGGTGCAGGGGGCAGCTTCCACCCCCACTTGCTGGAGGACAGAGGAAATACCACCTAAGATATGAGATCTTAAGTGAACCCCTTGATTATTAAGGTGTAGAATACCACACAGAGGGCAACTGGAGCATTTGGTTAAATCCAAGTAGACAAACTGGTCTGGGGAGATCCAGAGAAGAGAGTCAACAGACATGCTGGGTTTTTGTTATTGTTGTTTTTGGACCGTTCTGGGGTTTGAACTCAAGTCATGGGACTTCCCAGATAGCGGTCTGTCCCTTGAAGTGCTTCCAGCCCTGCTTACTGCTGGTGATTTTGGAGAGGTAGTCTCTCCAGCTTTTTTGCCTGGGCTGTTCCAGAATCGTGGTCCACCAGATCTCAGCCTCCTGAGTAGTCAGCATCATAGGTGTGTACCACCAGCAGCTGGCTAAGCGTGTACTTTGTGATTAACATGTTTTGTCAGTAAAAGCAAGACTGATACTGGAAACTATAAAAAGGAACCAAAGTGGAATTCTAGAAGTGAAAAATACAATTACAAAACATTTCACTGGATTGGTTAAATAGCCACTTGCTTAGGATTGAGTAGAGAATTTGGGGGATGGACAGCATATCCCAAAGCAAGCCAGGGATAAACTTGACAACTCAGGACATGGGGACACAGAGAATGAATATGATGTTCACATGGCTGGGCGGCCTTGATCATCCACTAACATTACTTCCTAGGTGTTAGTGAAATGGAGGAGAAAGGAAAAGGAATAGGCCAGACTTGATTCTCAATAGGCTAGGACTGTTTATTGAAGAACAGCAAGGGGCAGCAAGCTTCCTATGGGATCTGAGTTTGTGTAAGGAGGTGGGGTTGGAGATGGGCTTTTATGGCAACTGAGCAAGGAGACAGAGGTTATGGGAAAGGCCTTTAAGGCTGGGGGGAGGTGGAGACTTTAGTTAGGCCCACCGTAGAATGTTGACGGCCAGGCTTAGGTCTGATTGCTCTGCCTGCATGTCAAGCAGGTCCATGTATACCTGGGGTTTTGCCTGGCATCTGTATGCACCTGAGATAGTGGGGTGGGGGGTGCAGTCAGTTGCTGCAGTATGGTGAGCATCTGTATTTCCACAGTGCATGCACAGTGCAGAGCTGTTGGCAACTGAATACTTTTCCCTGAATGTGTTTCTGTTTGGTTACAGGTTGATAGTTTTTTGGCTTCAAGGTTCTTACAGGTGTTTGAGGGGAGAGAGAGGAACGGGCTACCTCTGTCTGGCAACACTCAGTCACTTCCAGGTGACTCACAGAGGAGTATGGACCTCACATGAACAGTGTAAAGGTTCCCAGGCAATAGGCAGGAAAGAGGCTCAGGAGAGTCACTGACACCCAGTTGGCAAATCTGGAAGGTCTTGATTAAATCTTGAGGCCCTGAGCTCTTTCCTCCTAGTCAGATTCTCTTAACAAAAAGGTAGGTAATATAGGTTTATAGAGACACCATCCAGATAGACGTTTGCACCATGTAGGAAACATGCTTCTCTCTAGAGGATGAGGCTGGAGCCAAAGGTCAGCACGTGGGGTGGGAGCAGGGGTCCTGGGTGGAGAATAGCTCTGAAGGAAAGTGGAAGGCCACGATGAAACTCAACATTTCTCACAAATAAAGCAACATTTCCTAACCATTTGAGCCCATTTCCTCCGATTTTTATCTAACTTTTTTTTTTGGTTGGTCGTGGGGGCTTGAACTCTGGACCTGGGTGCTGTCCCTGGGCTCTTCAGTTCAAGGCAAGTGCTCTACCGCTTGAACCACAGCACCACTTCCAGTTTTCTAGTGGTTTATTGTAGATAAGAGTCTCATGGACTTTCCTGCTCAGGCTGGCTTTGAACTGTGATCCTCAGCCTCTTGAGTAGCTAGGATTTCAGGCATGAGCCACCGGTGCCTGGCTTTTATCTTAACTTTTTAAAAGCACTGGAGTTTCTGTATTTAATAGTTTCTGTATTTAATATTTTGTATTCAACAGTTAATTATATGCAGGAACTTACTTTACCATGTCTTATGCTCACTTTTTAACCAGCTCACATTCTTTGTAATTCTCTTGGACAGTGGGTATAGAATAAACTCATGTTGGCATGTACCGTTTTTATGAATGTACAGTATTTAGGTGTAATTTTTGAATGATTAGCTGAGAGAGTGCTTTGTTGGCAGATTTTCTAGCAACACTTAGGGGTATTACTCACTGTCTGCTTCTGAGCAGATGCTGCCGATCTCCTTGCCATCTGAGTGAAGGAAACCACTCTCTTTCCATGTTACTACAGTAACTGAGTGCAGGCTGGTTTTCATACGTCATCAGTGTGTGACCAAAACGTCAAAGCAGAAGTAGCTATTTAACAAAAACTTAAGTTCTGTAGAAGTTTAAGTATAAGGGCATTATGCACCTGTAGATAAGTTGCACGAGAACTCTCTGAGATTTAATAACTGAGCCAATGTGTTCAGGAGAGTAATGTGTGGCTGAACTGGCCCCTGGGCCCGTGATCACTGGGTTGAGCTATGGAGGTATTTGTGGAGAGAATCAGCCTCCACCCTAGGATACTAGAGAAAGAGCGGAATGACTCCAAATAGGTGCTTATCGGGTCTTCCCTGGCACTGTGCCCCTCTGCCCACCTCTCCTCACTGCTGGATGGTGTAGTCCCAGGAAGGACTTAGAAATCCTGAGGCTTCTCAGATGCCAATGATACTGTTTTCTGTTGGTGGCTATACAGGTTTGTTTATGTATGCCTGTGCCCTGCCTAGCTTTTCGATTTAGACTTTTTTTGGGGGGTCCGGTCATGGGGCCTGAACTCTGGGCCTGGTCTCTGTCCCCCAGCTCTTCAGCTCAAGGCTAGCATTGTACCACTTGAGCCACAGCGCCACTTTCGGCTTTTTTTTTCTTTTTGCTTATGTGGTGCTGAGGAATTGAACCCAGGGCCTCAGGCATGCAAGGCAAGCGCTCTACCACTGAGCCACCTTCCCAGCCCGTGCCTAGCTTTCCTATCGTAGGAATGTTATACACAAATGCAAGCATTTAGTCTATACCCATTCCTAGGAGAAAATATGAGTGAATTAATTTTATTCTTAGGCTAAGGAAACTATTCTGTTTTAATTTAATTTTAATTTAATCATTCAATAAATGATTTCTTAAGCTATAAAACAGTAACCATAAAAACAAGTGTTGATAAATTAATTCATGGCATTAGAAGTCTCTAGATAAACAGGAGACATCAGAAAGAAAATTAAAAGTCAAGGCAAAAATGATAGCTGTTGTCAATTCTTATGTCCAGATTAATATCCAGGATATATAATGCAACAAAGAATATATAAAAATACTCATTCATTAAGAAAAAGTTAAAGACAATAGATTAAGTTAATAAGTAAGGCATGAACCAGTAACTCAGAATAAAACAAATGGCCAACAGATATATAAAAGGCTGAGAGTTTGGTTCAAGTCATAAAGTGCCTGCTTTTCAAGTGCACGGCTCTGAATTCAAGCCCTAGAACTCCAGTATTGCCAAAACAGAAAGAAATGAATACTTTCCAGATATCAGGAAAACACAATTTTATCCATAGTGAGATGTCACACACTTGACATGCAAAGCAAGAAATCTGGGGTTCCCCATGTTGGGAAGCTCGTACGTTCCACTCTTGGGAAGGGTCCACTGGTATCTTGGGGAGCCCCTAGGCTCTCCTGTGTAGGCCTGAGATCTTTGTGCAAAAGCCCACAGTGTCTCTCTTGTCTCCTAGAGAAGCCGCCAGAGATGCACACTAGCACTTGTGTACTTCATGCATTGTAGCTAAGCACTTGAAAGGCTAAGACAAGAGAATCTCATGGATAATGGCAATCTGTGCTTCACTTCTTACTCAGATTTTACACGTGAGAGACTGCCTCGGGCAGTCACCAGTGAGTTTAGCAAGCTGAGGAGGTAGGGAATTCATCCTGGCACAGGGCCCCCTCAGCCTCCAGGCAATTAGATGTGTAAATAACAAAGTGTCCCATAGGGATCTTGTCTGGTGCCTCAAGGCCAGCAACATTCACAATTCTGAGGGAATCCAACCTGCAAGGATGACACCTGTTGTCCCGGTCCAGGGAGCCTCACTGGAACACTTTGGCTAGGTCAGAGCAGTGGGACTGTATTGCTGAGGCCCTGGTTTCCATGCCTGACGGGGACCTTTGCCACAGGTAGTCTCTAAGCCCGGCCAACCCCTTCCTGACTGGTGTTGAATGCTGGACTTCATTCATATGGGCATCACTGTTGAAGATGACTTGTTTTTGGCCAAGGCGGCAAATGCTGCAAGTTAGCCTTCCTAGTCGAGCATCTACGGGGAGACCTCCAGCTGAGGCAGCAGCTTTTCTCCTGCTCTATGGTACTTCTTCAGTATTTTTTTTAAAAAAAGGCAGTATTTCACTGCAAACGTGCTTTGCTTCACAGCTGCACATGTGAATAAGGCAGCTCTGGGGACAGTTAAGCCTATTTTGGAAAGAGGATTGGTGGCTACCAGATCAAGATGCAGAAAATCGGCTTGGCTCCTTTTCTAGAGATTTTGGTGGTATTTGTGTGGAACATTGAGAAGCAAGGAATGGAATGGTGGGTACTTCTCCCAACTCCCCTCCATGGGTTCTTCAGCTTTTATAAGCCACAGGGCAGACCTTTTTTTTTTTTTTAACTGAACTGTTAACTTGAAGTGGGGAGCATTGCCCCTGAGAGGACAGTGGGTACAGAGGATGGCCCTGTCCCCTCGGCCATGACACAGCACCTAAGTGGGCATGGGGACTTCCCTGGCCAAGGGAAGGAACTGTGCTCTGAACAACCTCACATCCACCTAGAATTTCCCCTACAAATAGCACCAAACCTAAAGATCTTAAACCTAGAGTGTGCCCAAGAAGAAGATGTGGACAGAAGTTGCTTGCTCAGTCTTGGAGCCTCTGGTTGGCTGCACCTCTTCTGGTAGCTGTGAAGACCAGTCCACGTTTTCATCTCCTTGCAGTAAGACAGTTTTGACACATCTGTTGTGGCCTTTTGGTGAATGGAATGTACCTAACCCATTGGAACTTAGGTTTGGCCATGTGGCTTGTTAGGCCAATAAGATATTAGCAGATAGGACACTAGCAGGGCCAGTTCTGATTAGCTCGTGGGATATTGGATGGGGTGCCAGCAAGAGGGGGGGGAGTCCCAGCTGAGTGAGTCCTAGAGGTCCTCCATTGTAGGCTTGTACTGTTCTTCCATGCAAAGCCCATGGTAGCCTGCTGGTCCCCAAAGAATGAGAGCCGCAGAACAGACCTGAACTGAATCCAGCCAAGATCAACCAGATTTCAGCCTCCAGTAGATGCAGCGAGAGTGGTAACTTTGGGGGTGGTTTGTTATGTGGGGGTATTATGGGAAGAGCCTATGAAGACACTGTCCCTCACTGTTAATCCTAAAAATGCCGTTGGTGCAAGGTGGGCTTCATGGTGTGTGACTCACCTTGGTAAAGACATAATGAAGAACAAGGAAGACTTGTCTAGAACACACTGTAAAGGCTGGATTTGCTGATTCCTAGAGCATCTGTGGGATGCAGCCACCAGCACATCTAAACTCGGGCTTCTCCACAGCCCTAGCACTCACGCTCGGTGTGCAGTCAGTCCATGACATGTCTGTCTCTATGCACTGCTTTTCTGGACGTTTCATACAAATGGAATCCTACCCTAGGCCTTCTTTCATGACCTTGAGGCCCAACCGTGATGCAGCAGGGTATCTCATTGCTGAACTGCATCTCATGGTCAAAGATATGCTATTTATTTACCTGCTCACAAGGGGACAGATATTTGGACTGTTCATAGGTGGGGGTTATGAAATAATACTGCTACAAATATCCTCTAAGTTGGCATATATTTTACATTTAGTTTTCCAAAGTGGCTATGCCATTTTATATTTCTGCCAGTGAAGTGTGGGCTGCTGCTGTGACAACATCCAGCCTGTGGAATTGTCCTTCTGCAGCCACTCCCATGGTGTGATTCTCACTTGCATAAAGGTTGGTATCCATCTATCTATGTAATCTGTCTATCCTAACACTTTGCCTAACCCCTAGGCTTTCTTCTAGAAGCTTTGGAATGGTCAGATGCATTGGGTATTTCAGCCAGTTTTTTCCACTGCTATAGGGTATCACAGGGATACCAGGCCTAAGAAGGCCAAGCCTTCCAAAAGCCAGACAACTGCATACCAAACCTAGGTCCAGCCTTAGCCCCAGTCCAGCCTGGGGTATCCCAGCTTCCCGGGGCTAGGGGACTCGAACCCACAATCTGTGAAAGAGTCACTTGGTAGCCATGGTGTCTGCCTCCGCTGTGCCAAGACGGTGAAGACCAGCAGTGGAGTCCCCAGTTCCTCGGGGAGGGGGTGCCCCTCGCAGGTGGCCGGACCCGCAAGGAAGCGGGGCTTGAGTTCCAGGCCCTCCAGTAGCCAAGGCCGCAGGTCACAGGGCAGAGTCCCCGTCCCAGACCTCCCCCGACCCGCGC
>NW_012267274.1:523563-530615 GCF_000151885.1 Dipodomys ordii
TGACGCTGACGGGCGGCGGGCCCCGCCCGGCAGAAGGGGCCGGCCGTGGCAGGGCCCTCGGGCCCCTGCAGACGGCTCGCGGGTCGGCCCGGTGGTCCCACGATGACACACTGGCCGGGCTTTTGACCTTTTCCTGCAGTGGTTGACATAGGCAGCCGGCGGAGAGGCGAGGGGTCTTTGGATGTTCCGTTTATTCCAGTGAATAGCTTAAGCACCATAGGAACCGTCAATAACATAGGAACCGTCGGGCCGGGGCTAGGAGGCCTGGGCTGTGCCGTTGTGGCCCCCACAGACAGCCATGGCGCTGGGCCAGGGGCTTCTGGGGCTCCCGGGAGCCTGGGTACAGGGCGGGGTTAGGTCCGGTTCCTTCTGGGGTGGCCCATCGTCGTGGTGTGCTGAACTGGGGGACAGCGTGACTGGCTGTGGTGGCTGTGTGGTGATTTTGTTGTGAACATCAATAGGCAAAGCCCAAGAAGCCCAGAGTGAACAATCAGGAGTTGACCAGTAGGCAGATTTGCTGGGGTTTCCCCAGGGCATGAGCAAAGGCTGTGAGACAAGCTGATGGCTTGGGGGTGCCAGCCAGGCGCCTTGCCACCGGCCCTGACCCACAGGGTGGAAACAGGCGGTGAAGGGGCTGCGGTCCCCGGCCTGACAGAGGTTTGTCCCCTTGTTCAACGGGCCGAGTCTAGGAACTCAAGGATGGTTGGAAAGGCGAAAGGGTCCCGAGTGTTTGCGGTGCTCATGGCTGGATCCAGGAGTCACTCCGTGCCTCCCCACCTCCTTCCTTGCCTCTCGTAGGCCTGGAGAGGAACCAGCTGCTCTGGGCTCCGGTGAGGGGATTAACGGATGTCAGCGCTGTGTGACTGTCTCTGCGCCTCACCAGCGTCACTAGGACTTGAGGAGGGCCAGCAGCTGAGAACGCACAGACGGTTTGACAGTCACCACAGGGGAGCGTGTGCGGCCTTCGGTGGTGAGTGTGAGGCCCTGGCACTCACTGAGATGGGGAGGGTGCAGGCGTGAAGGGAGTGAGGCCCCAGGGCCCTCTGGTTCAGACTGGAGAAGTATCTCCCCATTACTTCCCACTGCCAGGAGGCCCACAAAGACAGACATGCCACGCTGGTGCCGTGCGTGTGCTGGAACTGCACAGTTGCCATGGTAATGTGAGACCTCTGGTGAATTTTTTAGATTAAAACACCTAATTAATGTATCAAGTTTGGTGTGCAGAGAAAAGAGGGGAAAAGAGGAGAGCAATTTAACAAAGTACCAGGTAAATTTCAACTGAAAAAGTATATATAGTTATGCCACGAAAGGCCTTCAGGGTCCCCTGTCCTGTTGGTCCGTGGAATCAGCCGTGTGGCTCCCTCAGCAGAGGTTGTGCATAGGTGGGGCTCTCTGCACTTCTTCCTCGTACCAAGAGCTTCTTGACCCTTGTATCCTCTACCCTTTTCTCTGACTGCCACGGGGGGTTCGTGTCCAGGGGGTAAACTTGCTGTGGGTTGTGTCTGGCCAGAGCTGTCCGCAGTTGGAGGACTCCTCATTTCTTGCCGCCTTGGTGTCTGGTGATGCTGGTGGTCGTGGGCTCTTCCCACTGGCAGTTGGGAGATGCCAGGTGGGGTGTTGGCCTGTCTCTGGGCCGTGGCTCTCCGTCTTCATGGAAGACATCTCGGAAGATCACTGGGAAGTCTGCAGGGTGCAGTCCCAGAGTGGGACGGGGCCTCCAGTGCTCGTTGTTGCTTTTATTCTAAATTAATTGACTTTGTTGTTAGTATAGAGGTGGCGTGCAGAGGGATTACAGTTACACGAGTCAGGTCGCGAGCACGTTTCCTTTCGTGCAGTGTCTTCTGCTCCCCCACGCTCTCCATCCCTCCCTCCCGTCTCCACGAGTAGTATAGCTCACTTTCACCAGTCCAGTGAGCGCTGCCCCTGAGTGTGCCCTCTTCCCACCCTCCTGAAGACGTACACTTGAATGCATTATACGTAAGGTGAAGAATACAGAATCATCAAAAATAGAAATATAAAAGATAAAAAGAAGGTCTCTTGTTTCCCTATCTAGGAATACATATATATATATATATATGTATATATATATGTATATAATTTTATGTTACCATGAGGTACATAGGCTTTGTGCCTTTGTGTTTCTCTCCTAAGAGTATCCCCCTTTTGGTCTCACTGGGTGAGTATCTAGAATCCTGTATAATTTATTATATCCTAGTGCATTTTAGATCTGATTTCTGCATCTCAGAGAGAACATGTGCTGTTTGTCCCTCTGCGCTTGGCTTACCTCACTTAACATGATTTGTTCTAGTTCTATCCATTTTCCTGCAAATGGCATTATGTTATCTATCTAATGGCTGTGTAAAATTCTGAGTATAGGTACTACATTTTTGGATCCACTCATCTATTGTGGGGCATCTGGGGTGTTTCTGTATCCTGGCTATTGTGAATAGTGCAGCAGTGAACATGGAGGTGCAGGTGTCCTTGTTATCTCCTGACTACTGATGGTCAAGGTAGATGCCCAGGAGTACTATGGCTGGGTTGTAGGGAAGGTCTATGTTTCGTTTTTGGGGAACCTCCAGCCCCTTGTCCAAAGTGGTTGTGCTAGGTTACGTTACCAACAGTGCCGTAGGGTTCCTTTCCCCCACATCCCCACCGGCATTTGTTGCTTGAATTCACAATGCTGACCGATCCAGCTGGGGTGAGATGGAATCTCAGAGTTGTTTTGGATTGCATTTCCCTTATGGCCAGGGACGATGAGCATTTCCTCATGTGTTTCTTTGCCATTCTCACCTCTTCTGGGAAGTCTCTCCTTAACTCCCCAGTCCACTTAGTCATCACTGCTTTTTAAATCAATGTAAGAATGCTTTGTTGTCCAAGTACAAAAAGCACCACAATGTATAAATTTGAAAACATTCTACACTTTATGCCAAGATATCTGTCCTGTGAGGTCTCGTAAGCAAACATCTGTCTGGTGTGCATCTCCCCAGCCTTCTAGGGGACCTAGTGATATACTCACATGCACAGCCACAGAAATACATTTTCCCCTTTCTTTTTCACAGAAATGGGACTGTGTTCTGTATACCATTTTCTTGTAACCTGCTTTTTTACTTAGCAATCTGTCATCAATATCATACAAGTCTAAAGCATCGATTGTTGGCTAAATTTATATAAGCAGTTCACTTGGGCTGGGTATTAGATACAACGGGTACCATTTCAAAATGCCTGGGCCCCTTCCTTAGGAAATTGCCCTTGAACTTTGGGGGAGGAGTTGATATGGGTTAGAGCTCCAGCATCTAATTCTTTCTTCTTTTCTTTTCTCTTTTTCTTTCTTTCTTTTTGGTGCTGGTACCAGAATTTGAACTCAGGATCTGGTGCTCACGGTGGCACTCCACCCCTTGAGCCACACTTGCAGTGTTTTCCCTGGTTAATTTGAGGTGGCTGCCCAGGCTAGCGTAGAACAGTGATCCACAGAGCTCATCCTCCTCCCTGAGTGGCTGGGATAGAGGCATGAGCCCCTGGCTCCCAGAGCAGCCTCCTCCTGGGCCTCCTGTGCTTCAGTTGAACATCCAGAGCGGACAGGTCCTCTGTGTGGATTTAACTTCCCTGTTGACTTAATTTACTACTGAAGGACACTGAGGTATTTTCAATTTTAATATACTGTCATGTGTCTGTCCACGAATACCTTTGTGGTTCATCCTCGTGCACTTGGCATTGTTACCGTGGGATTTCTAGGAATGCCAGAGCTCAGCCAAAGAGTGTCCACATAAAGTCGGAGACACAGCAGGCTGGCACCCTGAGATGGGGAGGAGGCTCTGTGAGCTCTCCTGGATGACCCCTGCCGTCGTGGGGTGATTAGACACACAGGCTGGCAGAGAGCCCGACCGTAAACACTGGAGAAGGGAGACCTGGCTGGGAAAGCCAAGGCCAGTTTTCACTTGCTGCAGGATTACATGACATTTCTGCCCCAGTGCTCACCCACCAACTTCAGTTGTTAGCAGTTTCCCTCCCTCCCTTTCTCCACCTCTCTGGTCCACTTTCCTGCCATCTTTTCTTTTCTTTTCTCTCAACAATCTAAGAAATAACAAGATGACATCAACATTTGACTTTCTTTGATTACTGAAGAGAGTAATACTCTTTTATGTTAATGTTTCGGGTAGTAGCTTTTTGTTTGTCTTTTCTTTCCTTTGCATATGCAAGCTTATCATCTTTGCTGGTGTCTCCTGCTGGGGTGGCTGCTGTCTTTCCTATGAACTCTTCCTTAACCTTTAGCAGCCTCCCACCCACATCTGTCACCCATCTTTTAATGTTGCTAAAATCTCTCCTCTTTGGATGTGTCTAAATGTTTATTTTTAGCAGTACTGGGGTTTGAACTCAAGGCCTCTCTACTATTTGAGTCACACCTCTAGCCCTTTTTGCTTTAGTTATTTTCACATAGGGTCGCAAGTTGTTTTCAGGGCTGATTCTTCTTTGTCTAATTTTTGTGTGGTCAGCGTCATCACTGTCCACTTCACATCAAGTGCCAGGCACAGTTAATAATACTTCAATTTATAACTTGTCATTTGGACTTTTTCTAGTACTGTTATTTTACTTTAAAAAAATGTCTTTAAGTAGTTTAAAAATGTCTTTACTGCTGGACGCCAGTGGCTCACACCTGTAACCCTAGCTACTCAGAGGCTGAGATCTGAGGATCACAGTTCAAAGCCATCCTTGTTAGGAAAGTCCATGAGACTCTTATCTCCAATAAAACACTAGAAAACTGGAAGCGACGCTGTGGCTCAAGCAGTAGAACATTTGCCTTGAGCTGAAGAGCACAGGGACAGTGCCCAGGCCCTGAGTTCAAGCCCCACAACTGACAAAAAAACAAACAAACAAAAAAAGCCTTTACTTTTTATATTGAAAATTTCAAACTATTGGAAATATCACAGAGTTTCATCTTGCAAGTTCTGCACTCATTTAACTTGAATATGTTGAAGGTGTTAGAGTACATTAGACTTTTGCCAGAAAACCTCACAGACATCCAGGTACAAGGAACAAAGAAAGGGTTTATTGCCAGCAATGAGACTAGCAAGACCCCTTCCCACAAGGGGGAAGTGAGGAGAGGTGCTGGCTATTGTCTGAGGTGACCTATGTAACCTGGAGGTTTAGGAGGCGCTAGAAGGGGCTAGGAGGCGGAGACCTGGTGTGGACTAGGGTTGATGGCTGCTCCCAATAGTAGATAAGGGGTCTGCAGCTCCCTGGTCTGAAGGTCACTCTAAGGGGCTCTTGCAGCCTTCTATGGTGGTAGCTGCCCCAGAGCAGTGCCGTCCCAAGGAAAAGGGGTCGGAGGCTGATTATTTACTGCTCTTACTTCACGGGCCTCGTGTTGTGTAGGGAGGGAGCGTACGGATCTGTGGAGGGGGGAGCAGCGTGCTAAGCCATGGGAAGGTAGTTCCAAGGTTAACTTTATTCCGTATTGTATGTTGGTTGCTTTTTGTTTCTGTTTTTCTATTTTTCTTTTATTAATTTTAAGTAGTTGTAGGGTCTCACTTCCAACATCGTGACTGGTTTGCCCCTTCCATCATGGCCGCCCATCTTTCCCACCCCATCTATACCTCAAGTTACATAGCTGCGTTTTCTTGCGTATGTTGAAGATGACTGCATTTGCCCACCTTCCTCTCTCCATTCATCTGTCCCCTTTCCCCTGAACTCCCCTCCACAGACAGGTTTCATTTTCCTCATATTCACTTGTTAAACTGTTCCTTAGTGTCTGTGACTTGTGGTTTTTGAGTGTGGGTGGCACTTTTTTTTAACTGATTTTGTTTCACACTGGCAATGTGACATGAAGGAAAACCATTTGTTAACATACTCATCTTGCTGGGTGTGGTGGTGCACACCTATAATCCCAGAACCGAAGAGATTGAGACAGAGGATCAAAGGTTCAAGACCAATCTGAGCTACATAGTTGAGACATTGTCTGAAGACCAAACCCAACCCAGACCAATCAAAACAAAAATCGTTTATCTCGAGTACAACCTCCAAGTCCCTTGCTAGTGCTTGAGGGTTTTGTGTACTTTCCTTGGGGGTGTGGGAGAAGACATATTACCTGTTCCCAGTGGTCCCTCTCTTCCTGAACTTCACGGTGCCTTGCTGCTCTGTCCTGGGGGGTCACCCCTAGCGGTCAAGCAGCAGAGGATGGCGAGTTGACCTGCCCAGGTGTCCGTTTGGCCCCTGAGGAAGGGTGGAGGGTGGGGGCATGGACTCTGTGTGGCCCAGGCCTGTGCGACTTCCAGCCCCCTGCAGGAGCAGGGCAGGGCTTTAGTGGCTGAAGACCGGGAGGACCCTTACCAGCTGGGGGGCACTGGCAGGACTTGTGGTTCATGCTGGAGGAAGGCCTAGCCCAGGCCTCACCCTCCACCTGCCTGGATGCTTGCCACTGGATCTCCTGGTTCTAGGCTCAGCACTTCATGTCCAGCTCTGCTTGGCGTCCTGCTGGCTTCCTGCCTGGCAAGGTGCCTCTGGAGGGGACTTGGACCCACCGCTGTACATCTTTTATGTAACAAGTGTCGTCTCTGTGTGCCTATCCATCTGCTTGTGTATTTTAAAGTGCTAAAAATAAGCCAGTTTTTATTTTAAAATTAACCATCCAACCTTCAGTTGAGAATAATAAGAGGATGCACTGTGGCAACTTTTGTCCAGGCCTCTCGGCTGAGGAAGCCCACAGAGACACCGAGGGAGAGCCCAAGCCATAGGAAAGCAGGAGTCTAAACAGTTGGCTTGGCTTGACTCGGGTTCCCAGAGTGTCGCTGGGCCCTGGTTCAGTGGGTCTGGGGCCTTAGAGTAAGTCTCCACCCACTCCTAGTGGGAGCTGCTGGTGCTGCTGGTCCTCAGACACAGGTCACATAGCAGGAGCTCAGGAAGCATCAGTAAGTGTACAGCAGGTGTACACAGTGTGCTCAGGGAGTATACAGCAGGTGTACACACTGTGCTCAGGGAGTATACAGCAGGTGCACACAGTGTGCTCAGGGAGTATACAGCAGGTGCACACAGTGTGCTCAGGGAGTATACAGCAGGTG
>NW_012267274.1:537410-542821 GCF_000151885.1 Dipodomys ordii
CTTGAGCCACAGCGCCACTTCCGGCTTTTTTCTGTTTGCTTATGTGGTGCTGAGGAATCGAACCCAGGGTCTTGAGCATGCAAGGCAAGCGCTCTACCACTGAGCCACCTTCCCAGCCCCCGGAACATCTTTTTGAACACAGTTTCTACTTCTGTTGGTCTTCTCAGCCTTTTTACCAGGCAGATCCTTTCCCATGAGTAACCAAATGTGAGGGCACTGCCCGGTCCAGGTGTCGTAGCCCTGCAGTTGCACTTCACCTCTAAGTGGGCCCTGGCACTTCTCAAGACCCACACCTCAGCCGTGACTGCTGAGGGCTGCCAGCCTCTTGGTTGCTGTGTCCTTGCGTCTCCGAGCTGAACACAGGATGGACCATCTCCCAGCAGGCCCATCCACCAGGCCAGGCAGGGCCCTGGAAGGAGCAGGTGTCCCAGGGAAGCCCCAGGCCCTTGAAGCCTGCTGGTTCACATGCGTATGGCTTGGGGCCGCCCCTGTACTCCTACCTGTGAGGAAGCTCAAGGCTAAACGTGGAGCTTACCTTAGCGAAGGCCCAGGGCCTCTCCCTGGGGTCATGGTGTGTTTCTGTGGCTTCCTCCCTCCTCCCTTTCCTCTTCCCTCTACTCTGTGTCAACACATGACAATGACATCTCTCACTGAGTCCCATGTTGGCGGTGGCTGCACGCTGGTGCTCTCACCCATCTCCCAGGGGGAGATATCTCTTCAGACTCCTGGTAAAAGTCTGGGTGAATGGCTCTCTCCTAGAAGACATGCTGAATATATGATCAATATACAGGGGAAGCTGTTAGTACCATTGTTGTTACACACACACACACACACACACACACACACACACACAAACACACACACACACCAAAATGCTACCGTACCAAAAAATAATTTTCCCATAGGCTTGAAGACTGAAGGCTGGGGCAGATTCCGGGTCACGGTGGCCGGCTCTGTCGAGCTGGGAGGCAGGCTGGTCCCCGAAGCTTGCTCCCCAGACATGACCTGGGAGCCCAGGCTGCTCTCTAACGTGCTTCCTCGCTGCGAGGGGGCAGGGCGGAGATGGTGTGAGGCCTGGATAGATCGCGTGAAACGCGGCTTGATGTTATTTCAGTTAGGAAGCCGCGGGATGGTGTGGTGGGAGTCAGTGTCGCCCCCAATTTATTAAAAATAGGAACCAAGCACATTCCATTTTCGCAGCGATTTTATAAACCGACTTTGAAAGGTTTCTGAGCTTTCAGAATTCCTGTCAGCTCCTCGTGCTTCGAATGCAGAAGGCTTAGCTTGGGTAACACTGAAGGGCAGTGCCTTTGGCTTGGGGCCTTGTCTGTGTGGCCTTTGTGCGGCCGTGAGGTGAGTGCGGGGTCTTGGATCCCTCCTGCTCTGGCACGCTGCCTCCCAGGTGCCCAGGTGCCCTGAGCCCCCTCTCCTGCCCCTGAGCCAGGGGTCGGCTCCCGCTTCACACAGCGTGAGGGCCTGGCACTGTGGTTCTCAAACCAGGCGTGCTGTCTGTCTTAAGGGCCCACTATTCTATTCCTTTTTTCCCCCTCCCATTGGTCGTGGGGCTTGAAATCAGGGTCTGGGCACAGTCCCTGAGGGTTTTTTGTTGTTGTTGTTCAAAGCTCGTGCTCTAGTACATTGAGCCATGGCACCACCTCTGGTTTTTGAGTGGTTCCAGTGGAGAGAAGAGTCTCATGGGGTCTTTTCTGCCTGGGCTGCCTGGCTAGCCCCGCACACTCAGGTCACTGGTGATCTTCAGAATGGGTTGTCTGCTGCCTCCATGCAGCAGAGTCTCCTCTTGGCAGCACTGACCTGGTGCCATGCAACCCTCCAGTCCAGCCTCACACCAGCCACCACGCCCAGACCCCAGCTTCAGGCCCCCAACGCCAGTCCACACACAGGGTGTTCACTGCACCAACACTCAACAGTCTACTCCTGAAGTAGACCGTCTTTCTTCCTCTTCCTGAGTTTGAAGAGCGAGGGGCTTTCTGCAGCTCTGTCCTCACTGGACTGGAGCACTTCTCCAGGAAAGTCTTAGGAATCTACCCAGGACTGTCCCAGGGTCTTGGTTATTTGTTTGGCACCGTTTGTTCTTTCTCTTCTAAAAACCAAGTTCATCTCACATTCCGAAAACCACATTTTAAGCTCTGGAGGCAGGAATGACAAGTCAAGTTAGCATGTAACCAGGAGAAAGGAAAGAAGGAGAAGCTGAAAGAGAGCAGAGCAGGACACACGGGAAGAAGGGTGGGACCCAAGCCTGGTGTGCGCTGCTCACCCCGAGCTGGAGACATGCACTGCGCAGTTGGAAAACCAGGTTGATGAGCCAGACACCGCCGAGTCTGGCCTTCTCTGGCTGTGGTTGCTGCCAGCAACAGGACCTGAGATCCAGAACTGAGTTGGCAGGGTGGGCTGCCCTGTGGGTGCAGGGCAGCTGTGAGGCCCTGAGGCCCTGCAGGCTGAGGCGGTGCCTGGGGGTGACGGCGCATAAGTCCCAGTGGATCCTTGGGCTGGGCTGCGGTGCCCCTGAACCAGAGCCCACAGCAGAAAAAATGGTGCTTGTCCAGAAGTGAAGGCATGGGGCGGACACTGTGCCAGGCAAGATGGGGATAAACTGTACGAGAAGCTTCGTGGTTCTGGGAAGGAATTCCAGATGGCACGTGCCCCGTCCCTTGCCCCACTCCACAGGAGTCGCTGCTCCTCCCGTCCCCAGCCCTCCCTCTTGCCCACATCACCCCACCTGGCCTCTCTGCTCGCACAGGCTCTCCTCACAGGGTCACTGAAGCTGACAGGAGCCCCATTTCTCCACGGAGATTGGACACCCAGCTCACCTAGGACGTTGGCTTTGTGCTGCTGGCCCAGCATGATTATTAATAGTGTCCCCTTTCACTCATAACAGTGTCCTGGTTTGTTTGGATGATAAATTATGTGGATCTTCTACCCAACTGCCACACATTGATGCCAGATGATCTTTTTTTCCTTTATAGCTTTTTATTATGTAATGTAAGTGACAAGAAAAACATTGAGAATCCAGTATCTTATGTAATCTCAGTGCTAATGTAACATTTTTGTTTATCATGTTACTGTAACTCACACTTGAATACACACACACACACACATACACATTGTGTGTGTGTGTGTGTGTATATATATGTATACACACAAATATTTCTTTTGATAAACTTTTTTCTAATAAATTTACTTGAGGATATTTT
Organism: Dipodomys ordii; assembly: GCF_000151885.1. Classification (NCBI taxonomy): domain Eukaryota; kingdom Metazoa; phylum Chordata; class Mammalia; order Rodentia; family Heteromyidae; genus Dipodomys; species Dipodomys ordii. Next base: position 540,623 of record NW_012267274.1, read on the forward strand.
AGATTTCTAGAAAAGCTGTGAAGACGATAGTGAGTCTCCATATATTTCACACCCACTTTTCTTTCATGCTAGCACTTGATGTTCGTATGGTGCATTTGTAACTAGGCATGGTGGCACTCACCTGCACCCAGCACTCAGGAGACAAAACAAAAGGATCCTAAGTTTGAGGTCAACCTGGACTACATTGTGAATTCTAGGCCAGCCTGGGCAAGCAAACAAAACCCACCCCAAACCAAAACCAACGAAAACCCCAAATAAAACAAACAAAAGCTGGAAAAACTGCTCATCTTCCCCCCAAAGCCCAAATATGGTGCATTTGTCAGATAGCAACCCTCCTCAAGATTGGTTTGATTTTCCCTTGGGATTTACGCCAGCCTCACTGACTGTGAGGAGTGCGAGGTAAAGTGCTGTGTGATGATTTTGAGTCTCTCTGGCCGGGCTGACCAAGAGGAGCACAGACAACACACGGTGCTGCTGCACATGACCCGACCGCGTGTGATGCTGCTCGCCAGCCACAGCCTCAGTCAGACTCGCTTCCTTGCGTCTACCGCCTGTGTCAGCGAAGACGCTGGCCTGGAGCTCACACAGGCTGACTGCATTGGCCCTGGAACCTCTAGGCTTCCGGTAGATCACCTGTTGCAGACCTGTCTCTTCCAGCAGCTTCTTCCTGAAGTACACAGCTTCCCTATGGTTTGTGTTCGTCCTTGGCAACAATGAGCCATGGACTTCAGGCTGTTTCTGGTGGCCCTGTGGGCGCTGACATGTAACCAGAGCAAGTACACCCTGGGAATAGACCTAGCACAATGCATGAACAGGAGCCAGCAATCCCAGGGGACACGGAGCACTGGATCCTCCCGGTGATAGGGCGAGCCACCGCGCTGCATGTCGCGCCCCAGACGCGCTGCAGGGAGAGCCAGACGGGCTCACGGGCAGTGCTGCTTGTGCCGAAGCACAGGGCAGGGACCTCACTGCAGGACCTGGTCATGCTTTATGCAGATATGCATGTTCTACATAGCATGTTAGGCTGTTTACATGTGTGTTACATGCTAAGTTCCAGGCCTGCCCGGAAATCCTGCTTCAGCCGACTGTGCTGTCCTCGACATGTGACAACCGGGTCTTCAGGATGTCAGTTTGTCCCACGGCCGCTGACCTTGAGTGACTGCTCACACGTGTGACCTCTGCTTGCCGCATCTGTGTCTGCTGAGGGTTGCTGCTCCTCTCAGCTCTTCAGGTCTGTGACCGGCATCCACGGGAAGAGCTGGGGTCCCCAGAACCCCACTGAAGAGGCTCTGGCAGGGGCTTTGTGGAGAGAGAACATGGGGCTGTGGATGAGCTGTCCAAGGTACCTGCGGTTGGTTGTTTCGGCTCGTGCTGAACACTTAGCCGAGGGTGTGCTAAGTTAATAATGGGTTTAGTGGGTGACTTGTCATGGCCCAAGCTCTTGATAATGAGAATGAGCCACACATTTATATGTCCCAGAATAGAGCATGATACCAGGCACCCTGGTGACATGGCACCCTGGTGACATTCTGTGTGTGCCTGTGTTAAGTGAATAAGCGACATGCTTTATTTTCCTTATGTTAAGAACATTTTACTTGATCCTATGAACCTGGTCTCAGTCCTTGTTCTTAAGAAAGCTAGAACAAGTTCAATAAGAAATGTACTCACTACCTTACTTACGTAACTGTAACCCCTCTGTAAGATGTCACCTTAACAATAAAAAAGGGGAGAAAAGAGAAAACTAGGGTGCTGAGAGCATTGTGGTCCTTGCTGTCCCCACCATCCGGTCATCTCCCGAATGCAAAACAGTCAGGGTCAGTTCCCCTTTCCCTGAGCTGTCCCACTGCCCCTGAGCTGTCCCTTGCCCCTGAGCTATGCCCCTGTCCCTGAGCTGTCCCTTGCCCCTGAGCTGTGCCCCTGTCCCTGAGCTGTCCCCACTGCCCCTGAGCTGTGCCACTGCCCCTGAGCTGTCCCTTGCCCCTGAGCTGTGCCCACTGTCCCTGAGCTGTCCCTTGCCCCTGAGCTGTGCCCCTGTCCCTGAGCGGTCCCCACTGTCCCTGAGCGGTCCCCACTGCCCCTGAGCTGTGCCCACTGCCCCTGAGCTGTCCCCACTGCCCCTGAGCTGTCCCTTGCCCCTGAGCTGTGCCCCTGTCCCTGAGCGGTCCCCACTGCCCCTGAGCTGTCCCTTGCCCCTGAGCT
>NW_012267274.1:544964-547662 GCF_000151885.1 Dipodomys ordii
CCTGTCCTCCACTCCAGTGTCCAGCGCAGGCCCTCCCTCCCTCCACATTCCCACCTGTCCTCCACTCCAGTGTCCAGCGCAGGCCCTCCCTCCACATTCCCGCCTGTCCTCCACTCAAGTGTCTAGCGCAGGCCCTCCCTCCACATTCCTGCCTGTCCTCCACCCCGCTGTCCTCCACTCCAGTGTCCAGAGCGAGCACTCCTGCTGCTCTGCATCCCGCTCTCCCACACCCTGGCTCAAGGTTTCTTCAGATCCAAGCTCATGACATACTTGCCATGTCTCCTTTTCTGCTGTCTTTGGGCTGACTCTACATCTCCTTGATAATAAGCGCCCCCCCCTGCCCCACTGACAGCACCCTCTGGCTGACAGCACCCTCTGGCTGACAGTACCCTCTGGCCGCAGTCACCTCAGTCAGGCAGAGCGCTCTCTGCCTCTCGTGGCACACCATCTTCAGCTACCAGGACACTTCAACATGTCTTTGTTACACTGGCCCAAGCAGAGACCTGGCCTCTGTGATAGAACAGAGGAAAGAGAACTCTGGAAGGACTCAGGCCAGCAAAGAACTTCCGGGCCTAAGAGTGGCTCACAGGTGTGACAGAGTGATCACTTGGCTCCGGGCATCTCAGAGGTCGGGAAGGAGTGTCCTGCCAGGGCCAGGCCGCAGTGGGGCTCTCAGGTTCACCCCTGCGTCAGGCGATGTGGGCCAGGTGGGTGATGGGCATGAATCTTGTACATGACAGGGTGACTCTGGTCCAGCTTCTTGGTGGTGAAAGGCTGCGCCCGATGTCTTTCCTTTCCTCTCAAGGCCCTGTGGGCGGCTATTGGTCAGGTCTCTTCCTTGGCCCCTCCCGGGTGGTGTCCTGCTGAAGAGCAGCACACTGCACATAGTTCCCCATCGCTTCCTGAAGCTTCACTCCAGCTGTGATGACAGGTGGAATGGGGCGTGGATCAGGCCGTCAGCCACGCAGGTGGCTGCAGGGCAGGTGCCCAGGCCGTGTTGGAGATCTGCCATCCAGCCCTGCAGGCCTGCTGGCTTCTCCGGCTGTTGTGTTCTGCTCTGTGCTGTAGGGCACCCCGGGCAGGCTCGCGTTACTTGGAGAAGCTTGGGAAACCTCAGCTTTGGGATGAATCTGGGGAGTAGCTGGCTGGGTGGCACTTTTGGAGACACTCTGGGCTGGCTGACACATTCCTTTAGCCTGAATGCCATGCATAGATCTTGGTAGCCACAGGGACAGATTCCTAGACATGATCTCCTTGAGTAGGGCGGGAAGCTCCATATGCAGGTTGGCTATGAAATTCACAGGCAACACAAGCTGAAAATTTGCTTTGGTGACTATGTCCAAACCTTGTGCCGATGGCTGGGTGGCTTCAAAGTGACCAGAGGCTTCCTTGGAGGGACATGGCGTTCGGTTCTTCCTGGCTGCGCTGTGCCTGGGCCCCTGGACCTAAGAGTGGAGTGGCCATGATTGCCAGACCTTTCTGGACTCCAGCAGGCTGAGCCAAGGCCGGAGCTGAAGCGCGGAGCTACGGGTGCTGGTGGGCCTGCCAGGCTCAGCTGGGGCTGGCTCCATCTAAGCTCTGGAGACTCAGGGCTCGGAGGTTCTATGGTGCTGGGCTGTCCCTCATGCTCTGGTATGTCAACAGTGTCCCTGCCTTCACCCCCATGTGACCACACATCTGTGCCACACATCTGCAAGGGGGAGTCACCCCAGAGCCCCCGTTCAAAAGTGAGGGCTCTGAGGATGGGGGCTGTGGGAGGGGGTGTGGTGGAGGCCGTGGCTGTGGCTGTGGTGGAGGCTGTGGCTGTGGGAGGGGGTGTGGTGGAGGCCGTGGCTGTGGGAGGGGGTGTGGTGGAGGCTGTGGCTGTGGCTGTGGGAGGGGGTGTGGTGGAGGCTATGGCTTTGGGAGGGGGTGTGGTGGAGGCTGTGGCTGTGGGAGGGGGTGTGGTGGAGGCTGTGGCTGTGGGAGGGGGTGTGGTGGAGGCTGTGGCTTTGGGAGGCGGTGTGGTGGAGGCTGTGGCTGTGGTAGGGGGTGTGGTGGAGGCTGTGGCTGTGACTGTGGGAGGGGGTGTGGTGGAGGCTGTGACTGTGGTAGGGGGTGTGGTGGAGGCTGTGGCTGTGGGAGGGGGTGTGGCTAGGGCCCAGGAATTCTGGGGTCCATGGCTCCTAGTCTCTGTCTCTACGAGGCCTTGCAGACAGAGAGTCTGGCAGGAGACCCTCCTTTGCAGCTGGGAGGAGGAAGCTGCACAAAGCGTGTGGCCTTGGTGGGGCTCAGGGTCAGGATGAGGACCAGGCCTCCAGACTTGTACCCCAGGACTGCCTGGCCCAGCCTGCGCTCACTGGGGCGTTGGCTTTGGAGCGGGTGATCATCCTTCAGGGAATGGCGGCTGTCCTGAAGCTCCGTGGGGGGCCTATGTGAGTGCAAGCAGGAGCGTACAGGCATGAGTGTGCATATACCAGTGAGTGTGTGTACATGTGAGTGTACAGGCATGAGTGTGCATATACCAGTGAGTGTGTACATGTGAGTGCACAGGCATGAGTGTGCATATGCAAGTGTGTGTACATGTGAGTGTACAGGCATGAGTGTGCATGTACCAGTGTGTGTACATGTGAGTGTGCAGGCATGAGTGTGCATATACCAGTGAGTGTACATGTGAGTGTACAGGCATGAGTGTGCATATACCAGTGAGTGTGTACAT
>NW_012267274.1:548333-561714 GCF_000151885.1 Dipodomys ordii
AGGCATGAGTGTGCATATACCAGTGAGTGTGTACATGTGAGTGTACAGGCATGAGTGTGCATATACCAGTGAGTGTGTGTACATGTGAGTGTACAGGCATGAGTGTCATATACCAGTGAGTGTGTACATGTGAGTGCACAGGCATGAGTGTGCATATACCAGTGAGTGTGTACATGTGAGTGTACAGACATGAGTGCATATACCAGTGAGTGTGTGTACATGTGAGTGTACAGGCATGAGTGTGCATATACCAGTGAGTGTGTACATGTGAGTGTAAAGGCATGAGTGTGCATATACCAGTGAGTGTGTGTACATGTGAGTGTACAGGCATGAGTGTGCATATACCAGTGAGTGTACAGGCATGAGTGTGAATGTACATAGGTGTGTTCCTATGTGATGTGTGTGTGAGCACACAAGTGTGTGAGTATACATGAGGACCAGTACACATTGCCTGGGGCGGGAAGTTAGGCTGGCGTATGGGCACACAGATGGGCATGGCCTGTGTCGTCTGTGCCCACCCACTCTGCAGACAGAGCCTTCACTGTGGCAGAGGCATGTGGAGTCGGAATGAGTGGGTTCCGCACACCTGCAGCCCCGGAGTGGCTGCTTTGCCCCCATCTGCTCTGAGCAGAGAGCTGTGGAGCCGGTGCCGGAGCCCCTGGTTATATCACGAGCTCCCCGGAGCCCCTGGTTATATCACGAGCCCTCCCTGGAGCCCCTGGTTATATCACGAGCTCCCTGGAGCCCCTGGTTATATCACGAGCCCTCCCTGGAGCCCCTGGTTATATCACGAGCTCCCCGGAGCCCCTGGTTATATCACGAGCTCCCCGGAGCCTGTGGTTATATCACGAGCCCTCCCTGGAGCCTGTGATTGTATCATGAGCCCTCCCTGGAGCCCATGATTGTATCATGAGCCCTCTCTGGAGCCCGTGATTGTATCATGAGCTCTCCCTGTAGCCTGTGGTTGTATCATGAGCCCTCTCTGGAGCCCGTGATTGTATCATGAGCCCTCTCTGGAGCCCGTGATTGTATCATGAGCCCTCTCTGGAGCCGGGGTGAGAGGAGCATCCAGCCTGGTGTCGGTGTGCGCTGTGGGGCGTGGTGGCAAGGCTCTGGGCACCCCCGTGGGAGGCTGGAGGTGGCGGCAGGAGGCAGGATGGTACCTGGCATGGTGCTGAACGCAGACGTGAAGCGGGTCTGGACTGACAGCTCACAGCTCCACGGAGGCTGTTCTCAGTGACAGCACCTCTGGTAGCCATGGCCTGGGGACTGGATGCTGCACGGGGGAGGTGGCCTGTCCTGAGGGTGCCAGGTCCCTAGAAGGCCAGGCCTGTGCGCCTGAGGCGAAGACCCACATCAGGCCTCTATGTGCACAGGTCAGTGCACAGGTCACTGGCCGATAGATAGACCATAGGGACCGGGGCCTCGTGGAGCCAGCAGGCCCTGCTTGGCCCTAGGGCAGAGTGGATCGGTCCAGCGGGCCCTGAGGCAGTGCCGTTTCTAGAGCTTTTTACCCAAATGAACTCAAATTCTTTTCAATTAAAAATGCAATGCTCCAGAGAGCACAGGCCGGCTCAGCAGCAGAGCGTAGAAAGTTTCCACTAATTACACTTGCCATCCACGGGGCTTGTCCCTTGCAAGTCCCCTTGCTCTCTCCACTCTGCCTTCCTGCATCAGAAAGGTGGAGAAAATGAACCAGGTGGGAGGGAAGATGCAGGAGCAGATTCAGAGGCTGGCTATGCCTGGCTTCTCTTGGGTGCGGGAGTTCCTGGGCCAGGTGTCCCTGGGTGTGGGGGTGTCCCTGGGGCAGAGGGGCCTGGGCTGGGTGTCCCTGGGTGTGGAGACCCTGGGCCAGGTGTCCCTGGGTACGGGGGTGTCCCTGGGGCAGAGGAGCCTGGGCTGGGTGTCCCTGGGTGTGGGGGCCCTGGACCGGGTGTCCCTGGGTGGGGTGGGACCTGGGCAGGGTGTCCCTGGGTGTGGGGGCCCTGGGCTGGAGTCCCTGGGTGTGGGGGCCCTGGGCTAGAGTCCCTGGGTGCGGGGGCCCTGGGCTGGAGTCCCTGGGTGTGGGGGCCCTGGGCAGGGTGTCCCTGGGTGGGGTAGGACCTGGGCAGGGTGTCCCTGGGTGCGGGGGCCCTGGGCTGGGTGTCCCTGGGTGTGGGGGCCCTGGGCTGGGTGTCCCTGGGTGTGGGGGCCCTGGGCTGGAGTCCCTGGGTGCGGGGGCCCTGGGCTGGAGTCCCTGGGTGTGGGGGCCCTGGGCCGGGTGTCCCTGGGTGGGGTGGGACCCGGGCTGGGTGTCCCTGGGTGTGGGGGCCCTGGGCCGGGTGTCCCTGGGTGTGGGGGTGCCCTGGTGCGGGGGGGGGCCTGGGCTGGGTGTCCCTGGGTGTGGAGGCCCTGGGCCGGGTGTCCCTGGGTGGGGTGGGACCTGGGCAGGGTGTCCCTGGGTGTGGGGGTGCCCTGGTGCGGGGGGGCCTGGGCTGGGTGTCCCTGGGTGCGGGGACCCTGGGCTGGGTGTCCCTGGGTGCAGGGACCCTGGGCTGGGTGACTCCAAAAGAGCCCTGGGGAAGCAGTGTCTGGCACCTCAGGGCTGCCTCATGATGACCCCGCTGCGGCTGCCACCACCTGGACCGTGGTGGTGTAGTGGCTCTGGGATTGCTGTACTAAACACCAGGACAGAGGGCTGGTCACCCAGCAGCCTTTTCTGTTTTGAAGCGATTCCTCATGTGAGCGCTGTGCTCATGCCCACACCTGGCCGGAAGGACCTGGACCGAGGTCAGGACCCCGGAGTCCTGGCTTTGAGACGTCTGGGGTGTGCTTGTTGATTTATCCCAAGAGAGCAGAGAGAAAATGAGCCGTGGTATGGAGGCACGCGGAGCCCCCCTGCGAGAGCTGGCATGTCCCGGGACAGTGTGAGGAGGTGGCAGGGGCCTAAGGTGGATAACGAGCTGAGCGCTGAGGTAAACCAGAGAAGCCACTGTCGCAACCCAGCTTTATGGAAGTAAGTCATTCTCATTGAACAGCTCGTTTAGTAAAGTATCTGTTAAAAGCTGTTTGGGGTGTGTGTGTGTGTGTGTGTGTGTGTGTGTGTGTGTGTGTGTGTGTGTGTGTGTGTGTGTGTGTGTGTGTGTGTGTGTGTAATACCGAGTTCTGAATTTTTTGTGTGTGATATATGATTTTAGACTCAGGGCCTTGTGTTTGCAGAACATTTGCTCTACCACTTGCACTATACCATTTGTTGCTTTAGTTATTTTTCAGATAGGGTCTTGGGTTTTTTGTTGTTGGTTTTGTTTTTACATGGGACTGGATTTAGATTATGATCCTTTTACCTATGGCCTCCCATAGCTGGGATCCAGGCATGAGCCACTGAGCCTGGCTCACGGTGTGTCTCAACGTTTTTGCTGGGTTGGCCTTGAATTGTGAACCTCCTGAGCAACTAGGATTGGAGACACGAGCCACCACGCCCGGTCAAGTTGTAGGAGTTTTCAAAACCTCTGAGTTTTTCAGTCCCTGGGGAGTATGCATGCTGTGTGGCGCTCTTCCCGCTTCCGCTCGCCCACCCCTCCTCCCGGTACTCTTTTAGTGAAGTCTGTCTGATTAGTGATTTCTTCATCTTTTCTAAGAAATCATGTCTAACCTCGAGTCAGGTTGATTGGTTGGTTGACTGTAGTGCTGGGCTGGAACCCAGGGCCCTGTACATACTAAGCACATGATCTGCTTCAGTCTGCACCCTACCCTTCAGTCAAGCTGAGCTCCAAGAAGTATTTCAAACGAGGTTTTGTGCATATGTGAAGTAAGAGGGGAGGCACCTGTGCACAAATCAGTACAACTTCTGCAGTTCTGTTTCTTTCCTTACACTAGTGGCACACTAGTGATCTTTGTAGCTTAAGAGTGGATCTCAATCTGAGATAGTGCTTGCCCTTCACCTGTGTTCTTTCTCCAGCGTTGTTTTGGCAATTCTAGATTCTTTGTGTTTGCATTTAAATCTGGAAGCAGTCAATTTCCACAAAGAAGAGCTGCTGGGATTTTGATTGGTCTATGTTCAGTATGTAAATCGAGCAGGGTGCTCTCCTGGCCTTCCCACTGGCGCCTGGCACACTAGCTGGGGTGGCACCCAGGGCTCTTGTTCAGTGGACATCTGTTTTGAATGCTGTGTTCCTATGGTCCCTGGTGTTCTGTGTAGCTGATCAGCTGGGGTCAAAGACCACTGGATCATGGAAAAGCCTTGGTCTGTAAGGCCAGCTGCCTCAGGTGCCGGCTCCAAGGGGCTGGGATGGCTGTTGGCTCTTCTCCCAGGGCCACTGCTCCTTCTCTCTCGAGTGGTAGATGGGGTACCGCAAAGGGCTCCAGCCCTGCTTGCTTCCTGCCCCGTGGGGAAGCGGCCAAGGAGCCTCCTGGAGGAACTCTGCCAGCTGCTCCAAGGTAGGCGAAGTCAGCGTGATGGCCTGGGAGGCTCCCTGGAGAGGGGCGGCTGGGGTGGGGGACTGTGCGAAGCCCCGGGGTGTGGCCGAAGCTCTGCCTGGGTGCTCCTCGCAGCCCCAGCTCCTGCGCAGTGCCGCGCGGCTGAGGTGTTATGCAACCCTGCGCCTCTGCCCCCGAAGCTGTGTGGTGCAGCCCTCAAGGGAGGTTCCCGCCCGCAGCCGGCAGCCGGCCCCCAGCTCCCACCACAGGTATCTCGGAGGAGAGCCGGGTCCCCTCAAGGTGCCAGTCTCTGAGCCACATTGGGTCTCACGCTTTTGCCCGTGTCAGCACTGGCCTCCTAAAGGGCCCGGTGTTACAGATGTGTGCAGCCTCAAGCTGTCTTTTTTCTAACATTTATGCAACCGTGTTTTGAAGTCTTCCACAGTAAAGTAGCTGCACCCAGGGTGGGCACTGGCTGTGCGCACTGGTCCACGGGTGTTCAAAGTAGTGTCCCCATGGCATTTCAGCTGCCATGAGTGGACACAAGTTCCTGAGGGACACACAGCCTTTACAGAGAACGGTCCTGCTCTCCACTGACTTTGGTTTCTCACTAGTTTGTACAGGTTTATTGTGTTTTAAAAGAAATTCAACATGGTGTGTCCTATTTATTGCCAACACCTTTACCTAGTTTGTAAGATTTTAAAAAACAATTATGAACAGCCGGGTGCTGGTGGCTCACACCTATAATCTTAGCTACTCAGGAGGCTGAGATCTGAAGTTTGTGGTTTGAAGACAGGCTGGGCAGGAAAGTTGTTGAGATTCTGATCTCCAGTTAGCCGCTAAAAATAAAAAAAACTGGAAGTAGTAGTGTGGATTGAGTGGTAGAGAGCTAGTCTTGAGCAGAACTAAGCTCAGTGAAAGTTCCAGGCCTTGAGTTCAAGCCCCAGAGTCCCCTCCCCGCACAGGAGTTATGAATAAAAGCTTGTCTGGCTCCTGGTCCTGGAGGAGCCCGCAGCCAGTGCGGGCATCGTGCTGCGTGTACACTTGTGCGGATGCCGTGCGACAGGACAGCAAGCCTCAGGACTTGGATTAAAGACTGTTTCTTTTTCTTCGTTCAGAATGTTTTTACTTTTTGTGTGATTCTGCGGATTCATCTGCATCCTCTTCTGAGCCAGGGCGATGGGCTGGCCTGCTGGAACGCCTCTCGCGTGGAGTTACGTACAAGCCCAGCGTCTCCCTCCTGCTCATGTCTCCAGTGGGTTCTGAACGTATGAGCTGTGCTGTGTTGGGATTAATATTGTCACCAGGTGTGAGGCACGCACACAGCTTCAAGTGTTTCCTCCCGGATCTGGAAGGCCTCTTTGTTACATGCTGTATTCCCAGTGCTTCTGGGTCTTTCTGGATCCTGCGCATGCTGTTGCTGGCCTGCCTTTTGGGCTCGGTAGAGACTGCTTGGGTTTGGTGCCTCTTTCTAAAGGGCCGTGGAGAGCCAGGTCAGTGGGTGGGGTCTGCAGCAAGGGCGTCTTCATGTGAGGGAGCTGTCCCTCAGCAAGAGCCTCTTCACGTCCCTGGCTGTCCCCTCTGGCCTACCACTCTCTCGGGTCCGGGAGGACCTGGAAGCTCTGCTTTGCTGCCCAGCTTCTGCCTTCTGCAAGATGCAGTGTGGGTTCCGCGGTGGCTGGGGGGTGATGAGAGGACCCCTCCCCGGGCTGTTCTGCTCACAGGCTGGCCCTGGGGTGTCTGGCTGTGGTGGGTGAGTAGCTTAGGGGGCACTGAGCGAAGGCTCTGCATCAAAAAGTAGTTGCTACAGCCTGAAGCCCAAGGTTCGAAAAGAATGTGGCCCAGCTTGGGTCAAGGCCAAAGAAAATCCCTTTTAGACCCGGACGTGACCTTTGGGGCTGTGCTAGAGGTGACTTAGCTCTGCCCCATGAAAGTCTTGGACAACGAGCCTGCTGAGGTTTGTCCCAGAAGCAGCAGCAGCTCAGGAGGGAGGAGAGATGGCCGTGTTCTGAAGGCCCGGAGCCCGGGGTGTGACCATTGGCTCTGCCTGGCAGCTGGCTGCACAGTGGAGCCCGAGGACCCAAGGCCAGTTTTGTGGCATGGCCCTGTTGGGGTCTTTGGCCCTGGTGCTTGCGTCACCCCCCCCCCGCTCTGGGGGGACCATCAGCCTGACTCCCTCCATCCACCTTCACACGGCTTCCCTTTGTGGCCAAGATGCCCATCTTGAGCAGACTCCCTGCTCCGCTGGAGTTTTACCTCTTATTTTTGGAAACATCAAACAGAACAGAAGTCTATGCTCTGTCTGGAAATAATGCCTTTCCTTAATTCAATTTGGCGGGTTAAAAATAGGCGTGCCCCTTTCCAGGGCTGTAATCCCGCGTCTTGAGGTGGGAAGGGGGAGAACAAAGGAGCCAGGAAATGAGCTGCACACCTGCCGGGTCCCTGCAGAGAGAGATGGCCTGAGCCGTGGCGGGGAGGACGGAGACTCCTCAGGACCATGTCAACACCCTGTGACTGGCTTCAGGTTCCACGAGCAAGCCTGGCTGGGGGACCGAAGAGTGGGTGTTGACTCCTGAAATTCGAGAGTAAGGTCTTGGGATCTTTTAAGCCCTCATGTTGCTGAGATTCAGAAGAAGAGGCTGAATTCTAATCTCTTGTCTTGGCACCAAGTTTAGACTTTTAGGGCCAGACTGGAAACTGGTTCTTCCTATGGGTAGACTGCATATTCATCCAACAGTCCCAAGCCTGTGGTTTACCCATTTGTACCAGCTTTGTTGATCACTCCAGGCACTGTCTTCTGTGAGCAGAGTTGTATCCTCACGCCCAGCAACCCAAACCTCACCTCTACACCATGGGCTTGTAAATAAAGCGGGGCAGTGCCTTGTGACAGCCTGACCCTGGCTGCGCAGGGGTGGGACTGTGCGAATCCCCCGCTCTGTGCTACTAGACCCCAGGCTGGCTGGGAAATCACACTGCTGTTGCCTTTCCCTTGGCCAACTCACCATCCACTTGACCTGACTTCTCTGCCCCGGCCTCTCGTCCCGCATCGCTCAAGTCCTCTGGCTCACTGTCCAGCCTTCTGCTTGGGGCAGCTTGTCACCCTGGACACAGAATTCACATCTCGTCGGCCCTGTCACTTGGGTCCGTGGAGCAGTCACTGGATGAACTTGTTTTCTGCAACCAAATGGCAAAAATAGACATCTTGAAATGCAGGTTACACACACAGTGCTCCTCTACGAAGTATCTATAGTGTGTATCAGGCATTTTTACTGAGGTGGAGCTGCGAGTCAGCTCTGAAGGGCACAGGTTGGTGCGTTTTGAATTCACGTGACCCTTGGGGTACACGGGCTCAGCACCGCTCTGCAGTGGTCCTGTGTGCTCTTCTGAGTGTCCCTGCACTCCAGACACATATACCGAGGCTTTTCCACCATTGTAGGTTGCACCTGTTCTTGCTCTTGTATAAATTGAGTTGTACAGCGTAATACTTTTTCTATAGTCAGCTTAATCTGAAATTCATCCATGTGGTTGTGTATCAGCGGCTCATTCCTTTAGAAGGTTGCTGAGCGGGAATTGGGCTGAGGGAGAGGGGTCCAGGCCCTGGGTTTGATCTGGGTATATCTTATGCAGGTATGGAAATACCGCAACTGATACCTGCCAGCAAGTATGTTTCAGAAGTTGACAAGCAGAGTTGTGTCTGCTGCAGAAGGGAAATCCGAATCCCTTTCCTTCCCCTCATCCTGGTGGTAGACGGTGGCGGTTTCCAGCCCTCGGCCATTTGGACTCGGGTTGCATTCCTGTGTGGTCTGCTTCGTTTCTCTTGGGCCGATATCTAGGAATTGAATTTGCTGGCTTGCACAGTGGTGTGTTTGACTTTCTAAGGAGCTTTGTGACGTACTGTGGTCTACCATACCTCGCTGCCACGCGTGGCATCTTGGGTGTGTCCGGCCATGCCGGGCTGGGCTGCCGGCAGAGGCTGTGTCTCGTGGTGAATCTTGCTGTGTGCCGTGGTCTCCTTAGGAACCCAGTATACACGCCTGTCCTTTGCTTATTTTTAATTGTTAAAGTTTGCTTTAAAGTTAATGTGCCAGTTTCTCACGTCTCTGGCTGCCTGTGACTGAATTAATTCAAAGTCTTTGGTGAGAGGGACTGCAGTGGACCAAGAAATGGAGTGCAGCACCCCAGAGTCGGCCTTGAGGGGTCCGTGGAGGCCGGCTGGACACTGACTGCTCTTGGTCTCTCAGCTCTGTGATCCTCTCTGCCGGCTTCCTATTCTGTCAGGCACCCTGAGTGTAGTGATGACCCACAACCACCTCCACACGTAGACTGGGGTCCCTCTGTGGCCAGAGGCTAGGCTGGCCCCATGGGACACCTTCACACCATGGCCAGGCCTGGGAAGAGCGTTTGGGGGAGTAGCCCTGCCCTGAGAGTTGTACAGAGGAACGTAACTCCTGGAGCAGGGCTAGTGCTCCAGGGGGCTGCTGGTCACAGGGGCTGGTCCCCTGGCCAGCCCCTGACCCCGCCCTGCTGTTCGGAGATGGAGATGGTAAGTCAAATGTGATGGAGAGTGTGCGTCTGCTGGGCGGGACTGGGCTTCGGCCTCCACGTGGTTGGATAGCAGAGGAGCTACATGTTTGAGTGATGGCTTCAGCATCTGGGATGGCGGACCCCAGCAAGGTCTGTGTCTGTGGTGGAGCGTTGAGGGGCTCTGAGGTCTGAGCTGGTGCCTTCCTCCCCAATGAGGGGGCCTGGCTTGACTGCGTTCCTCACCTCACTAAGACCAGCCTTCACGATACCCTTGGGGCCAGCCCACGGTCCACTCTGTTAGGTGGGATTTAGGTGGGCTCCTGGTGTCTGAACAGATGCCAGGGCCAGTGGCCATGTGTGCACACTGAGGGCCAGGAGTTATTGCCTAGATGGCTTCAAGACAGGTGGTGGGCTTTGAGGGATCCTCTGAATAGCGCTGGTGTTTTCTTTCCTGGACCTAACCTAACCCTGTATGCATTTGCCTTGCTGATGTGTGTTGTGCCCTTGGCCAGCAGCAGGTGTGGAAGATTGGCCGGCCACAGGAAGTGTGGCGACTCTGGAGCAGGTTGGTAGTTAACCAGCTGGCCACACTGAGGATGGCTGGAAGCACCTGGCTCCTCACTTGTGTGACCTGCCTGGCAGGGCACGTGTCCCAGAATGACCGGGCTAGCTGTGCCTGGAGACCTAGGGAGGTAGGGGCCACTTCCCAAAAGTACCCTGAGAGGAGAAAGGGCGTGCTGTGGCTAGGACGGGGAGGCCTCCCTGCTGCCGGAGCTCTTTCCTAGGCTGGAGTACAGGGAGGGGACGGGGGGCCACTGCCAGACACCAGCCTGGAGCCTGGCCACTTCCCAGGTTCTGCAGGGCAGGAGGCTGGAAGTCGGGTGTGCACACACGGACACATGGTCCTGAAAACATTTATGTTTGAGCACACAGAGATGAACATGCATGTACACGCACACAGACACAAAGGTTTGATACAGCTACGCATACGTAGATATGAACACACATGGATGTGGGCACACCCATGTAAGCACATGTTTCTATACATAGAAGTGTATCCGCCAGTGGGCACACGCACACAGATGTGCACACACTTCCTAGACTGCCAGGCAACATGTGGCCTCCTCATGCATGGCGCCTAGACGTCTGGTTGCTCGTGGGTCTAGCCTATTCTGCTCCCTGGAGTTGGGGTCACGATGCTTCCTTTGCATTCTGTGCCCCATGTTCACCCGTGGCAAACCCCCACCCCTGGAGGGCTAGACTTCCTCCTCGCTAGTCTGGGTAGGTGATAGGGTGGGAAGGACACCAGGCGGGAGAGACTCGCCCCCTCTCCCCTGCCAGCCTCCGCTCCAGGAAGCCGCCTCTGTCTCCCCCAGCAGGTTTTGGGGCCCCTCTGCTCCCTGTTAGAACAGCAGTCTGTGCTGCTGTTCAGTGTCTGTCCAATGCACCGTCCCCACTGAGCCCATTGAGGCAGGCTGAGGGCCCCCCCCAGCTCCCAGCAGTGGCCGGCTCCCAAGGCCCGCAGAGTTCTCACACTATCCAGATGTGCTGGGCAGAGGTGGGGTCTGCCCCATTTGACCAGAATATCACAATCACAAGTACACATTTTGAAAAGAGGCCCTCAGAGCAATTAGTCTCCAAATAGAAATGGATTCTTCTGGGCTGCAGTGAGTAATGATGGGTTGGGAGGTGGCGTGCTTCTGCTGATTGCCCACAGCTGCCAGGCAGTCTCTCTGGGGTGAGCAGTGGTGGGCGGGACAGAGCTGGCTCAAGGATGTCACTGCCCACGCCTCACCGGGCAGTGCTGGCTCGTGAATCCAGAGCCCGGGGCTCTGCCACCGCTGCCCACAGTGGGGGGCACTGGGGAGGGCATGGGAGTGGGGGTCAGCTCAGCCTGTGGGAAGCCCTCTGCTGGCTCTGCTCTCCTCTCCAGCCCCTGCAGCTCAAGGGACTTAAGTACAAGTGGTTTAGGGGGCTGGATGATGCCCCAAGGTGACCACAAACAGCCCCAGGGGTGGGGTGGGATGCTAGTGGCTAGGTACATCCAGGAAAAGGAGGCTGTAGGATGGAGTACTAGCTGTTAAGTACATTCCAGGAAAAGGGAGGCTGTAGAAAATGTGTCTTCGCCTGCTGAAGAAGTGCTAATGTGTGTGAAAGTGAGGTGTGAGTTCACACCTGCCCTGCTGTGCCAGGCAGACACTGTGTGCGGCTTGGCAGCCAGCCCCAGCCGGGCCTCCTCCCTGCTGCTGGGAGGGAGGTGGAAGTCCAGGTGTGAGGGCGTTGGCGCTGCTTCTGGTGTGGGTGGCATCTTCTCCGGAGCACCTGGGGGGCCCAGTGAGTGTGGAGCTGCTGGCTTGTCCCCTCAGACAAGCCCTCTGGTAGATGTCCTGTCTCACTCTGGCCCATTCCTGAGGCCTCGGAATGTCCCGGGGGCCGGGGGGTCCCCACTGGCCTGTGCAGCCCCCATGGGCCTCGGCGGTACGGCCTCCCTGCCTCCCTCCCCGCAGCGCAGTGTGCCTCTCAGGGCCTGCGGCTCACTGTGCGCGGCCTCTGGCTATTGGTTGCCGCCTCTTCCTGTGAGGCGTTTGGTCTTCTCCGGTGGATTGAGGGATTGGGGCTTGGCAGGGACAGGCTCCAGGCTGTAGAGGGCAGGTGTGAGGGGGGCTCGGGACAGCCTGGCTTCACACCTCCCCATAATGCCCTGTGTGGGGCATTTCCTACATTCAACCCAGCCCTGCAGACATCCCTGCACCGAGGCCCTGGTGGAAGTCTGTCTAGCTGCCTCCTGCTGAGGGTGTTGCTGATGACATCGCTGCTCCTGGCAGTGTCCTGCTCCCTGCCCAGGACTTCGCTCTCGCTGGGACGCATCCACTGTGTACCTGAGCACCCCAGAGGCACAGGCCTCCCAGACGTGGGATCACATTTGCTCTGGGCGCCTGACTGTGCTGAGAGTGAACAGCGTCAGGCTGGCTCACTGAGAAGGGGCTCTCCAGAGCCCTGGAGGGCGGGGGACCCGAGCAGCAGCGTGGTGATGGGGTTCACAGAGGTAAGACTGTGTTGGCTGGCGGGAACTTGGACTTCTGTTTGCACCCCTGGGCCCATGAGTGCTGGGCCTCTACCTCCTCTGACTGTGGATGAGCCTCAGGGCCGCCTCTCCGCTCAGGGAGCTCAGCTGGGTGCTCTGGTTGGACCAGGTAGGTGCAGCTTCTGCGGAGCGCCTAGGTTCAGAAGCCCCTGGAGCCCAGTGGTTAGATGGTGGGACCTCTGGATGGCTGGGGGAAGGAAATGCTTCCTCATCACAGGGAGCCTTACCGCCTGTCCCAGGCAGCCTCCCAGCCAGAGGTGCTTTACTGATCTGGCGGCTGCCAGTGTCAGGTGGAACAGGACATGATTCCAGAGGGTCTCAGGCAGGTGAGAAAGCTGTTGGAGTCAGTCACCCCACAGGGATTTGATAGGTAGATTTACTGTAAGTACAGGAGGACGGAGTGTGATGGTAAGCTTTATTGTAAATACTAAGATGTGGGTGATGATGGGGATCTTTACTGTAAATTCAGGGAGATGGGGTTATGATGGGGAGCGCTACTGTAAGCACAGGGAGATGGGGTTATGATGGGGAGCTTTACTGTAAATATTGGGGAGATGGGGTTATGATGGGGATCTTTACTGTATATACAGAGAGATGGGGTTATGATGGGGAGCTCTACTGTAAATACTGGGGGGATGGGATTATGATGGGGAGCGCTACTGTAAATTCAGGGAGATGGGGTTATGGTGGGGAGTTACTGTAAACACAGGGAGATGGGGTTATGATGGGGAGCTCTACTGTAAACACAGGGAGATGGGGTTATGATGGGGAGCTCTACTGTAAGCACAGGGAGATGGGGTTATGATGGGGAGTTACTGTAAGCACAGGGAGATGGGGTTATGATGGGGAGCTCTACTGTAAATACTGGGGGGATGGGATTATGATGGGGATCTTTACTGTATATACAGAGAGATGGGGTTATGATGGGGAGCTTTACTGTAAATACTGGGGGGATGGGGTTATGATGGGGAGCGCTACTGTAAATTCAGGGAGATGGGAGTGCGTGGGGAGCTCTACTGTAAACACTGGGGGAAGATCGGGGGGATTTACTCCCTCGGGTCTGGCTAGGCCCAGGCATCGCACTCCACCTCCACGTCCTAGATATGAGATGGCAGAGCTCCCATGTCTCTTGCAGGCAGGCAAGAGGGAGGCAAGGGGGAGGCCCTGCGGTCGGCTCTGAAGTAGCTGAGTGCAAGGACGAGCAGCAGCGGGCGGCCACACTGTCCCGAGGGTGGGTGAGGCCGGATGCAGCTCCTGGGAAAGACCTAGAGATGACAGCACCTGACCAGGGAAGGGGCGGTGACCAGGGAAGGGGGTCGTGACCAGGGAAGGGGTCGTGACCAGGGAAGGGGTCGTGACTAGGGAAGGGGTCCTGAC
>NW_012267274.1:562224-568822 GCF_000151885.1 Dipodomys ordii
CCTGACCAGGGAAGGGGTCGTGACTAGGGAAGGGGTCGCGAGCAGGGAAGGGGTTGCGAGCAGGGAAGGGGTCGTGAGGAGGGAAGGGGTCGTGAGGAGGGAAGGGGTCGTGAGGAGGGAAGGGGTCGTGAGCAGGGAAGGGGTCGTGAGCAGGGAAGGGGTCGTGAGCAGGGAAGGGGTCGTGAGCAGGGAAGGGGTCCTGACCAGGGAAGGGGTCGCGACCAGGGAAGGGGTCGTGAGGAGGGAAGGGGTCGTGACCAGGGAAGGGGTCGTGAGCAGGGAAGGGGTCCTGACCAGGGAAGGGGTCGCGACCAGGGAAGGGGTCGCGACCAGGGAAGGGGTCGCGAGGAGGGAAGGGGTCGTGAGGAGGGAAGGGGTCGTGAGGAGGGAAGGGGTCGTGAGGAGGGAAGGGGTCGTGTTAAATAGCTGTGGGTAGCGGGCAGTCAGTGCCTGCTCCTGCGCTGTGTTGTTCGCTGGAAGACATGAAGGCCTGGGACCCCTGAAGGAGGGCCAGGCCAGAGCTCAAAGCTGTGCTGCCTGGAGAGGGCCAGGGCGCAGGAGGAGGGCCCGGAGCCCGGAGCTTGGGGCTGCGCCCCAACCTCCCCACACAGAAGACCTCCCGGCAGGCTCATTTTGATTCCTGGGCAGATGATGTGTAAAGGCTGGGTAGGGCTGTGGCAAGTCGGCGTCGCTTCTGACCTGTGTGATCATTTGCAAGGTGTCTGTGCACCTTGGCCCTGCATTGCAAGGCGCGGGGGGGGGGGGTGAGTGTGAGCGCCAGTCCCTGGCTCAGCCTCTGGTCTCCCCAGTGACCTTAAGGACTCAGCAGCCTCCACTCCCTCTTACTGTCTCCCCCACAGGCTTCCTCATGCAGAGGCCTTCTGTGCCCTCCAACGGGGGCACATCTGGAAAAGGGCCCCGGGTCCCACGTTCTGTGAGCACAATGGAAACTGAGGAGGACCCTGGCTGCAGGGGGAGGGGTTGGCGGGGCTGGATTCTGGGTACCCTTGGGGGCAGAGCCAGCTGGGATTGCCTGATGCAGGGCTTGTCGGGGCTTAGAAGGACGAAGGCCTGGAGAAAGTCCCTCTGAGCCCCTTGGTGCAGGCAGGGCAGGGCCTCCAGCTTTCCCAGGGTATCTGGGCTTAGAGGAGGCTCCCAGCAGGCAGGCGTAAAGCTAAAGGGTGGCTTTCTGTGGGGCCCACCGGATAGCAATCCTGCCGCAGAGACTGGTGTCCTGGAGCCAGGCTGACTCGTTTGTCCCTGTACCTCCTGTGGACCAGGCTCAGGTCCCCACCCATTGGTTGTCCCATGTCTGGGTAGACAAACCGATCACCCTGACCAGAAGATGGTCCTGCAGGGCGGGTGCGGTGACTGCCGCAGGCCGCAGGGGTGCAAGGTGGACGGACCCGCTCCAGAGCCTTCTGCTCACCTGGCTCCTCTCTGCTTTATCCCACAGTGAACTTTGACCACTTCCAGATCCTGAGAGCCATCGGGAAGGGCAGCTTTGGCAAGGTAAGGGGGGCTGAGGGCAGGCCGGCAGGGGCGGGGGGCGGGCACCCTGCGCTCGGCAGCCGTCCCTTCAGCCTTCTCTTTCCTCAGTGAGGGTAGCTTGGGTCTGGAGAGGGAGGCTCTCGGAAGGGGCGGCGTGGCGTAGCCATATCCCATGGTCCTAGAGCTCACAGGACCGTCAGCAGCAGCCTCTGTCTGAAGTCACCCTGTGTCCCAGAGGCCACACGATGCCTGTGCCCGCTCATCAGGTGCAGAGGGACGGGTGGAGGGTCCAGGCAGAGACCCGCAGCAGCTTCCTTTCCAGCACGTAGTCCACAGGGCTGGAGCCAGCCCTCTGCCTGCTTCCTGTTTTCTCTTGGCCCGCTCTAACTTCCCAGTTGTTGACTTGTGATATCCAGACACTGGGGGCAATTATAACTGGAAGAGGCTGAACGAGAGCTCTGGGAAGGCTGGGATTTGCTGTCGGCTTCTGTGGCAACTGAGCGGCCAGTCCCTTCTGAATGGATGCTTCTTTTCAGCGGTTTAAGGGCTTGGCGGCAGCACGGGCTGCCAGCCCAGCGGAGTCTGCTTATTCAGGCTTCACCAGGCCGTTCTAAAGAGATTGCTGCCAGAGCAGAATGCAGAGGGCATTGGAGTATGATTAATTGCCTCCGTTTTAAGGCTTCTCCAGGCTTTGTGATGGATGATTAAGTCAGAGAGATGAGCACCAAGGAGAGAGGTTCCTAACATCTGTGTCAGGAGGTGTCCCTGGCCCAGGTGCTTTGATGGTTTTGAGGATGGCTGGCCCTGGACCCTCAGGTCCTGACTTTGTCAGGAGTGCACAGCTGGTTGGGAGACCTCTGTGCTTGGTTCCCAGGGCCACAGTGGTACAGGGAAAAGGCGGGGGAGAGGGGGAACAGCTGTGGTTGGGCTCGGGAGGGTGACTGAGACAGGAAGTGGAGGAGGAAGCAGCTGTGGCTGGGCTCGGGAGGGTGACTGAGACAGGAAGTGGGGGAGGAAGCAGCTGTGGCTGGGCTCAGGAGGGTGACCCAGACAGGAAGTGGGGGAGGAAGCAGCTGTGGCTGGGCTGGGGAGGGTGACTGAGACAGGAAGTGGAGGAGGAAGCAGCTGTGGCTGGGCTCAGGAGGGTGACTGAGACAGGAAGTGGGGGAGGAAGCAGCTGTGGCTGGGCTCGGGAGGGTGACCGAGACAGGAAGTGGGGGAGGAAGCAGCTGTGGCTGGGCTCGGGAGGGTGACTGAGACAGGAAGTGGGGGGAGGAAGCAGCTGTGGCTGGGCTCAGGAGGGTGACTGAGACAGGAAGTGGAGGAGGAAGCAGCTGTGGCTGGGCTCAGGAGGGTGACTGAGACAGGAAGTGGGGGAGGAAGCAGCTGTGGCTGGGCTCAGGAGGGTGACCCAGACAGGAAGTGGGGGAGGAAGCAGCTGTGGCTGGGCTCGGGAGGGTGACCCAGACGGGAAGACACTGATCACCAGGCACTCAGAACTTAGGCCGGAGGTGCCATTGCTATAGAGGCCCTGATGGAGGGCAGAGACCACCCTGGGGTGAGCGAGGGGAGGGACTGGCGCTGCTTCCGCCTCCCTGCCTGTCTTTCTACTCTCAAGTGCGGGACACCTTCCTACTTCTGCTGGCCCTTGACCCCTGCCAGATGGGCAGCTTCCTCTACTAGGCTTACAGAGTCTGGCCCTTCTGGCCAATTCTGAGCTCCAGAGAGATACTGGCTCAGAAGTAGGCTGCTACGGAGTGGAGGAGACAGAGCAAGTGTGGTTTTATTTATTTATTATTTCAGAGGCAAGTTAGTAGTGCAGCTGGCGGGCTTCTTTGTACCCGCCGTTTAGCTGTCTAATTAAATCTCCAGCGCTCTGGGCTTTGGTTGCCTGGGCTTCTGGGAGTGAGGCTTGTCTCGGGCCAAACTTGAGTCCTTCCAGTTGCTCTCAGTGACCAGGGCAGTGGCCTCAGACTAGAAGGAGTGGGAATAGGGAAGGGAACCCCCAAGATCTGCTGGGCAAAAGCCAGTTAACTAGCAAAAAGCTGGAAGCGGAACTATGGCTCAAGTGTTCCAACACTAGCCTTGAGTGAAGGGATGGTACCCAGAGTTTGAGTTCAAGCCCTAGTACCTGTACCTCTCCCCGCCCCCCTCACCGAAAATGTGGTAAATTGCATGTAACCTGGCATTGTCCAGCCCATTGGCCTTCAGGTGCACAATCTTTCTTCACGCATTCTGCATAGCCAGGCTGTGTGATAGATTGCTGTAACTTTCCATCTTGCAGAACTGAAGCTGTGCTCCATTAAATCATAGTGCCTGACAGCCAGTGTTCTTTCTCTCCCTGTGCTTTCTCTTGTCGGGGACCTCACAGTCTTACTTCTGACTCCTATAACAAAGATACTGTAGGCTGATGCTTCAGACATAGACATTGCTTTGCTCTTTCAGTTCTGGAGGCTAGAAGTCTGGGAGCAAGGTAGTCTGGGGTGTGATGGGGACCCACTTCTTGGTACAGACAGAGCTTTCTGAGGTGAGTGTGGGGTGGGAGGGAGACTGGACCTCTTTGGGAGCCCTGCAGAGGCACAGATCCCACCTGGGAGATGACCACTCCACTCCTAGTACTGGCAAAGAGAAGGCTAGGATTTCACCATAGGAATTATTTTGTGGGGGGGTGACAGCATTCAATCTGTTGTAGTATTTACGTGAAATCATGTAATACCTGTCTTTGTACCTGGTTAATTTTATGTAGCACAAAGACTGCTCCTGGCACAGCACGTGTCAGATTCCTTCCTTTATAAGGAATGGCATCCTACTGCTCCTCCATAGCATGCTTGTTCTTCCACTAAGCCATGGGCATGGGGGGTGCTTCCATTGCTTAGTCCTTGTGAATAATGCCGCTGTGGGTGTGTTTGGAAACCCCCGGGTCTCTGTTTTTAATTTTGTATATAAAAGAGGAATTGCTGGGGCTGGGAAGGTGGCTCAGTGGTAGAACACTTGTCTTGCATGCTCGAGGCCCTGGGTTCGATTCCTCAGCACCACATAAGAAAAAAGCCGGAAGTGGCACTGTTGCTCAAGGGGTAGAGCGCTAGCCTTGAGCTGAAGAGCTGAGGGACAGCGCCCAGGTCCAGAGTTCAGGCCCCACAACCGGACCCAAAAAAAAAAAAAAAAGAGGAATTGCTGGATTGTAGGGTGATCCTGAACGCGACTTTCTGAGCAAATGCCACCAGACTGTTTGCTAAGCAGATCTTGCCATTCCCACCAGCAGGCTCTCCATGTCCTTGCTGGTTACGTTCCATTGTCTGCTAGTAGTTCTCCCAATAGAGTGAGATGCAGTCTCATGGTTTTAACTTGCTCCACCCTGATTGCGACAAGGCCTGGCTGTGAACCCCCGAGGATGAGACCCTCAATGTGAGTACAGGGCCAGGTAACTCAGACCTGGGCATCTGCTGAAGAGGGCCGACTCCCAGACTCCTGACAGGGGCACTGGAGGCTGGTTTTTGTGTAGCTGGTTTTCCTGAGCAGAAAGTCACAAGGGGAATTCTTGAGAGCAGAATCTGGTAGACCATCTCCTGTGATGAAGGAATAAACAATACTTATATAATGAAGGAATACAGTTGGGTGCTCAAAAGTGTAGATCCAGGCAGAGATACAGAAGTAGATTAGTGTTGGGGGCCAGCATGAGAGTAAGGGTAAGGACTAGCAGAGCCAACTGGCTGAAGTGCCTGTCCCTGGTTACACGTCAGGTGATCTCCATGCTGCACAGCATCAAGGCTGCTGCTTTCTAAGCATTAGCTTCTCAAGTTCATCCCTCATCCAGCATAAGTTGAGTACCAGAAGTCACCTGCAGGGGGCACTAGACCTTGCTGGTACACTTGACCTCATGCCTTTTCCCTACTGAGCCAGTATTCCAAGGGGCCTCCTAGCAGAACCCTGAGTCTTGTGGGAAAGATACCATTTGAGGGCGGAAATGCTGTTCTGCTAGGCTTCCATTCTTTCCAAAATGGTAGCTCAGCCTTGAAGAGCATGGGGCATGTCCACCCCACGGATCCTCTGGAATCTAGAGAGCTCATGTCTCGGAGCAGGTTCTGTTCTCCAAGAGAGAGGGAGATGGGGGCCCAGCCCACAGCCTGTGACTAGCTGCAGGATGAAGTATGCTTCTGTCCCTGGGTTCTGGGTCGTGGGGACCCCTGGCTGCATCTGACACTGCTGCTAGGAAGCTTCACCTTCCCTGTGGCTGTGGGCTGGGCTCCTGAGCCTCATTCGGGGGAGGGAGCCCCACTCAGGGCTGTGCCCAGGCTCCACCATGCATATGGTCTCTGTGCACCTGCCTTTTCCCCAGAAGCCAACGTGGTGCATGGACATACTCCTTCCCTCCCCCAGGCCCTCCCCCCCACCCCGTTCTCTCCACTTTTGCCCAGCTTATATCCAGAGAGTGATGGGGCACAATCAGTTCTAAGACATATAATCTGATTGGGCATAACCAAGACATGGAGGAAATAGATTCAGTTTTCTCTGGACACTAGTCTAGCCCGCAGGTTCTCCGCGTTCCCCCATGCTTCTGACCACTCTACACTGTGATTAAGAACTTGGAGTGGTCTTGGCTCCCAGCCAGGGGTTAGGAAAGGCCAGCCGTCTGGGAAGCCAGCCCTTCTGATTAGGTGTGCTCTAAATCCAGGGAATTGAATTCTGGCCTGTGGCTACCATTATCCCATCCCATGTCTGGGAGAATAGGGGGGTGGGGAGGGGGGAGTAATCTGGTAATCTGCAGGAGAAAAAGTACACACATTTACTGGCTTTTGATGTTACACGTGTGGGGAAATCCTAGGGAACAGAGCTGAATACCCAGAAAGGTGGTGCTACTGGCAGCTGACCTTACTTTACCCCTGTCAGTGGGGGAGGATGGGCACCAATGGGGAGACAGTGGCCTGCAGCAGACCTGTCTGCAGCCAGCCTGCCCAGGCCCCTGTGAGGACTCTGTCCCCTGTGTGGGGGAGAGCTCTGCCCGGCTTGTCTGTAGCCAGCCATGCCCAGGCCCCTGTGTGGGGGAGAGCTCTGCCCGGCTTGTCTGCAGCCAGCCATGCCCAGGCCCCTGTGTGGGGGAGAGCTCTGC
>NW_012267274.1:568872-586286 GCF_000151885.1 Dipodomys ordii
GCCAGCCATGCCCAGGCCCCTGTGTGGGGGAGAGCTCTGCCCGGCTTGTCTGCAGCCAGCCATGCCCAGGCCCCTGTGTGGGGGAGAGCTCTGCCTGGCTTGTCTGCAGCCAACCATGCCCAGGCTCCTGTGTGGGGGAGAGCTCTGCCCAGCTTGTCTGGGGCAGACGAGAGCCACAGCCTGCGGTACTCAGATGTGGCAGAGCTTGGGCATAGTCCCTGCTCTCCTACCCACATGCCCAGACCGGTCCTCCCTCCCTCCCCCACCCCACGTACCCTGACCTGCCCTCCCTCCCTTCCCCACCTCATGTACCCCAACTGATCCTCCCTCCCTCCCCTACCCTGGGTACCCTGACCTGCCCTCCATCCCTCCCCCACCCTGCATACCCCATCCTGCCCTCCCTCCAAGCTGCCCTCCCTCTTTCCCCCACCCCATGTACCCCAACCTGCCCTCCCTCCCTCCCCCACCCCACGTACCCTGACCTGCCCTCCCTCCCTTCCCCACCTCATGTACCCCAACTGATCCTCCCTCCCTCCCCTACCCTGGGTACCCTGACCTGCCCTCCATCCCTCCCCCACCCTGCATACCCCATCCTGCCCTCCCTCCAAGCTGCCCTCCCTCTTTCCCCCACCCCATGTACCCCAACCTGCCCTCCCTCCCTCCCCCACCCCGCGTACCCCAACCTGTCCTTCCTCTCATTCCTCCCTCCCTCCCTCCCCCATCCTGTCCTCCCTTACTCCAGGACAGGCTCCCTGCCTGGGCTCCCGAGCTGCTGGCTGCTCCGTCTTGAATCCCCTGCTGCCCCTCTCTCCGCTCCCAGTCCCTTCTTGGGGAGCCCTGCCAGTGATGAGGCCTCCCCAGACATGCCTGGAGTCTGCAGCTGAGTCACACACCATTTGTTTCCTGAGAGTGTGGCTGCGTGCAGCTTTGGAGCCAGAAGCATATGGGAGAAGAGCCTGTCCACCCGGAGCCCCTCGGCCTGGGTGGACAGTGCCGTTCTCGGCCTGGGTGGACAGTGCCGTTCTCGGCCTCCTTTGGGCTTTCTGTCCTGGCTGGTGTCTGTTGCCACTCCATGTGGTCTGGAGCCCTGAGTGTATCTCCATCGTGACCCTCCAAAAATACCCCGATTCTCACATTTACTTTTCCAGCCGAACTCTGAAACAAGTCTGATAAGATGAAGGACAAGATCCCTGAGGTTGGGTGGAGGTGACATGCTAAGAAAACCGCAGGGAATGCTGGTATCTTACCCAAATAGGGACCCGGTTTTTTGCTAAGAAGTGCTGTTTTACATGTTGATATTAGATGCTATTTGCATCGCTATTGTGCATTATGTTGTTGTGCATGCAGTGTCCTTGTGAGTAGGAATGTCTTTACTTTTGAGACACTATTGGCTTTGTACACACTCAGATGGTCCTGCCTGCCGGTACTCTCCGCCCGTGTCTGGCCCCAGTGCCGGAGGGAAAGCTGTGTCCCACAGTCCGGCGAGGCTGAGTGTGCCCGGCGAGGGCTCACACCACACCCCAGCGAGGCTGAGTGTGCCCGGTGAGGGCTCACACCACACCCGGCGAGGCTGAGTGTGCCCTGCAAGGGCTCACACCACACCCCGGCAAGACTGTGTGCCCGGCGAGGCTGAGTGTGCCCAGCGAGGGCTCACACCACAGCCCGGCAAGACTGTGTGCCCGGCAAGGCTGAGTGTGCCCGGCGAGGGCTCACACCACAGACTGGCAAGGCTGTGTGCCTGGCGATGCTGAGTATGCCCAACCTGGGCTCACACCACACCCTGGCAAGGCTGAGTGTGCCCGGCGAGGGCTCACACCACAGCCTGGTGGCACTGTCTGTGAGTGTGGCCATTCACACTCACTGAGACATGATCCCTTGTGCCCCAGCACCCCAAGCCCTGGCTCCACTCTTCCCCTTACAGCCACCCTGCCCAGTCCACCGTCTGGCTCAAGGCAGAAAGGAGTCTCTACCTTGGCCAGGCAGACGTGGGGCCTCTGCTTGGTGGGGAGTGTGCCCCTAGAGACCTCAGAGCAGAGGTGCTGGTTGTCTGTGTGGCTCTAAGATGCCTTGGTGCTGACTTGCGGGGGTGAGTGTGCACACACATGCGCGCACACGCACTCTGGAATGTTCACTGGTCCGAGCTGCTCACTTGGGACCCAGCAGCTGGTGGCTCTGGAACCCACGGAGGGGCTGTGGAGGTGCCAGAGCAGTGTGGTGCCCAGTCCACATCCCGCCAGGGCCGGGCACTCAGAGCTGCGGAGGCCGGGCGTGGGGGCTTGCCAGCCTGAGACTGCCGCAGAGCGCACGCCCGGGGTGGCTCTGGGATTTAACGCTGAAGCCAGGCCAGACATTGCCTGCTTAGGGCTGAGGTGGGGGCCGTGGTCTCCAGTGCCCAGTCCGGGCACCCTGCTGGCCCCGCAGGCCCCACAGCCACAGACCGCTTTGGAAGCCACACGGGCTCTGTTCCCCCATCCGACACCTTTGCCCTTTGGCTCGTGAGCTCTGTGTGGGGCTGCTGGCTGCAGTCAGGCCTCCTGACCCCGCCACCCTCCTGGCACGCTGAGGGGCTCGCACCAGCTTCTCCCCGTCAGAGTCAAGGACGCTGGCCACGGTGGCTTTGCAGAGGGGCAGGTGGTAAGAATGAACCAGGGCCCCACCCCAGGATCAGAGAGCCAGAGGAGGCCTGCGCACCGCAGGGAGGCTCCGCAAGGCCAGGAGGCCGGCCGGGCCCAGCGCAGAGCTGCAGGGTCTCCTCCCCAGCTGCCGAGGCTGCTCTGCTCAGATATGAGCTGAGGGGTCACGGGGCTGAGGTGTCACGGGCTGAGGTGTCGCGGGCTGAGGTGTCACGGGGCTGAGGTGTCACGGGGCTGAGGTGTCATGGGGCTGAGGTGTCACGGGCTGAGGTGTCACGGGGCTGAGGTGTCACGGGGCTGAGGTGTCATGGGCTGAGGTTTCTGAGGCTGAGGTGTCGCGGGCTGAGGTGTCGCGGGCTGAGGTGTCATGGGGCTGAGGTGTCACGGGGCTGAGGTGTCACGGGGCTGAGGTGTCACGGGCTGAGGTGTCACGGGCTGAGGTGTCACGGGCTGAGGTGTCACGGGGCTGAGGTGTCTGGGGCTGAGGTGTCACGGGGCTGAGGTGTCGCGGGCTGAGGTGTCACGGGCTGAGGTTTCTGGGGCTGAGGTGTCACGGGGCTGAGGTGTCACGGGCTGAGGTGTCTGGGGCTGAGGTGTCACGGGCTGAGGTGTCACGGGCTGAGGTGTCATGGGGCTGAGGTGTCATGGGGCTGAGGTGTCACGGGCTGAGGTGTCTGGGGCTGAGGTGTCATGGGGCTGAGGTGTCACGGGCTGAGGTGTCTGGGGCTGCTGAGGTTTCTGGGGCTGAGGTGTCGCGGGGCTGAGGTGTCACGGGGCTGAGGTGTCACGGGCTGAGGTGTCGCGGGCTGAGGTGTCATGGGGCTGAGGTGTCACGGGGCTGAGGTGTCACGGGGCTGAGGTGTCACGGGCTGAGGTGTCTGGGGCTGAGGTGTCACGGGCTGAGGTGTCACGGGCTGAGGTGTCACGGGCTGAGGTGTCATGGGGCTGAGGTGTCACGGGCTGAGGTGTCACGGGGCTGAGGTGTCGCGGGCTGAGGTGTCACGGGGCTGAGGTGTCGCGGGCTGAGGTGTCACAGGGCTGAGGTGTCGCGGGCTGAGGTGTCGCGGGTTGAGGTGCCATGGGGCTGAGGTGCCCGGTGGCTGCAGCTCCCAGGGAGATTGAGGGCTCGCTGCCTGGGCCCAGCGGCCCGCTGCCAGCCCCTCCTCTGCCATCTGTGTGCTGCCTCTGCCACTCCGAGCTCTGCCCGGCTGCCTCCTCGAGGAACAGCCAGCGCAGGGCGGTATCGACCGCTCCTAAGTGGGCCAGAGCGCCTCGGGGATGTGACCGGGCTTTCTTGTGGGTCACCGGGCGGCGGTGTGCCTTGCACACTGGCCAGAGGGGGTGGTGTCTGTCTTCCTGTGCCCCCCACCCCCACCCCTCGCCTCGGTTGGCCTGGCTTGCCGCGAAGGGGCGTGGCTGAGGCTTGCCCGGCTGGAAGCAGGGCGGCCTCCGCTCTGGCTCACTGAGCGCACTGCTCTGCGGGGTCCCTGGACCCAGGGCTGGGGTGTGGCCGCCAGGATACGGGGCGCCTGCAGAGTTGGAGCTGCTGGTGGCTGTGGGTGAGGAGCTGCTCACACTGCCCGTGGCTCTCAGGGAGCAGAGCAGGCTCTGCTGCGCAGGACTCCCCGGGACGGCACGCCGCCCCTGCCTCCTGACAGCACGCAGGCGTCTGGGGCACAAACCACTACATCACCTGAACCCTGGCGATTTGACCCCAGCACGGACCAGTGCCCTCCAGTAGCCAGATGCCCCCCCCCGCTGCCTCCCAGCCGCCCAGTTACTAACCCGATGCTCATCTTGCTTCTGCCCCTCCCCCACCCACGCGCTGGGCTATTTCAGATGAATTTCAGAGCGGCTCATCTTATTGTCAATATTTCAGTAGCATCTCCAAGAGATAAGGACTGTTTTCCCAAACAGCCACAGCCCTTGTTCACACCTCCCTGCTGCGATCTTGTAGGGCCCAGATTCTCCTGCCGGCCTCCTCCTCCTCCTCATGCTCATCACCCCCGAGTCTGTGCAAGGCGCAGGTCAGGACCTGTGCTCTGCCCACCCCCATGGCCTGTTGAGCTCCAGGTGGCTATGTCTTGGAGCCCCATCTGGCTTCACCACCGTGCACCGCCTCTGCTGCTCCTGTTCTGAGCCTTTCCACTGTTGGACTTGGTGCTTTGGCAGACCCACTCTCCGAAAGTGTGTGTCCTGGGTGGACAGGCACTGGGCCGACCACCTGCAGACACACCGTCCTCACGGGGTGGACAGGCACTGGGCCGACCACCTGCAGACACACCGTCCTCACGGGGTGGACAGGCACTGGGCCGACCACCTGCAGACACACCATCCTCACGGGGTGGACAGGCACTGGGCTGACCACCTGCAGACACACCGTCCTCACGGGGTGGACAGGCGCTGGGCTGACCACCTGCAGACACACCTCTCGGTGGGAGGAGGGCAGTGGCCCTGGCGGTGGATGTGAGGTCGTCTTGTATGTGATCAGGACCCCTGGGAGCCCTCAGAACCCTTTTCTGTCGGGCTGTGGGCTGGCTCCGTCTTCTGTACTTTGGGGACCCTGTTCCCCCTAAGTCTCCCCAGTCACCCCATTTCAGGGTCAGCCCTTCTTTGGACTCTGCAGACACCATCAAAGGACTGGGTTTGCAGTGTTTGTGCTGCTGACCCTGGCCAGGACAGAGCCCTAGGAGGAGCCCGGGCTCCTGTGCCATGGCCTGGACATGGGTTCACTGCAGATTGGAGCCTCTGAGTACCTGTTATCAGGCTTTCTGGGGAACAAAAATTACTTGGAAAGAAAAAGAGCTTGGAGTGAATCACTTTAAGTCTGCAAAATACATAAACAGCATTTAATTAGAATGGCAATTACACCGCCATTAGTCACCAGCCTATTTTGGGCTGTACTGTAGCATTTTACACGGCACCCCGTGGCCTGGGACCAGCGGGGTTCATGTTGCTCGGATTGGATTCTGCTGCTTCTTTGTCACGAACAAGTGGATTATTGGAGGGAGTGGCCCAGAAAGCGGGCCAGTTTCACATGACGTGCTTCCACTGGGCTGCTCTCAGCCCCTGAGGCCAGCCCGGAAGGCCGGTGGCTTTCCTCTCACTTTTAGAAACACTGCTGTGCTGGGCCGGAGGTCCTTGGGGTCCCTGTGAATGGGGTTTGCACAGACTTCGCACCGCCACTACTGCAGCTTCCCCATGGGCCAGGGTGGAGCTGATGGTGGAGGCCAGCAGAGCCTGCTCTTTCCAGCAGGGCTAAAACCCCTCCTCCCACAGTAGCCTCCACTGAAGGACACTTGAAGCCCCCGATGAAGCCCTTCGGCTCTGCAGCCTGGCCCCGTCAGCAGTGGGGAGGCCAGGCTTGCCTTCACTCGGCTCACTCCTCCCTGCGGCCGGAGGAGGGAAGGGACTTGGAACCTTTGAAGAGTGGCCAGCTTAATCCAGCCCAGTAAGACAAGTCCTGGTGAAGGGCAGAGAAGTGAGAGGCACGGGCTGTGAGAAGAGGCACCCCAGCCCATCAGTTCACCTGCAGCTCATCTCCAGGTGCAGTCACGAGCTGTAGCCTTAAGCAGAGAAAGAGCGAAGATGGGGAGGGGAGGAAGAGGGAGGCTGCTAGCCCAGCAGCAAAGGGAGATTATAGTCCAGGGCAGCCTGGGCATAAAGCAGGAGCCTCTGTTGAGAATAACCAGTGCACAGGGGTCGCTGGAATGGCTCAAATGGTCGAGTATTTGCCCAGGAGGAACAGGGCCCTAAGTTCAGATCTCAGTACCACTGAAAAAAAAAGTGGCCAGGTTAGCAAATGGAGAGGAAAGAACAGATGTGCACGTGCCGCTGTTTCCACAGTGGGCGTGTGTAGGAAAGTGCACTCTACCTTCCAGTGGCTGCTGCAAACAAGTCCTGAGGCATGCTCCTGGCTACCCATGTCAGGAGCCCATCCTCTGAGAGGTCTGAGGTCAGGCAGGATGGACTCCAGGAGGCTGTGGGGAAGAGGCCCTTCCGGCCTGTCCTGGCTTCTGAGGCTGCGTGAACCTGGGTGTGCCTCTGCATGGCGGCCCCTCTTTCTTCCAGACCCACATGCTTATCATTGGCTCTGGATTGGCCCCCACACCATCTCGTCCTCTGCTACCTGTGTCTTCTGACCTCTCATAGATCACCCGTCAATAATTTAGAATTTGTCTTAATTCATACCTTCAGATTTTCAGCGTCATTACATCCTCAGAGCCCTTTGCCCCAACTAGGCCACCCTAAGGTTCCAGGGGCCATGCCTCTGGGGCCACCTGGACGCACGCATGTGGGCTGGCCCAGGGAGGAGCACTTCTAATGCTGCACAGGGCTTCCCCCTAGAAAGACACAGAAGCAAAGCTTCCATTGCAGTCTAGCTGAGAATGTTCCAGAGCCCAGTGACTGAGGAGCCCTGGCCCCACCTGCTTCTGACTCTGTAGAACTGCCAGCTTTTCCCGATGGCTGGTGGCTGGGGCCAGCAAGGAAGGAAGCCAAGGAGCCCTTCCACTGCAGCAGATGCAGGAGGGGTCTCACCCAGGATGGGGGGAGTGGGACGGGGACGGGGACTACAGTGGGGAGGGGCCTGGGATGGGGACTGCAGACAAGTTTGGGTCCCTCGAGCAGCTTTCCTGGGGAACAAATGGACACAAGAGCCTGGGGCTGCTTCTGGGCAAGGCCTTGGTTCACAGTCACTGTGCCTTGAAAAGCAGCCCTGCTGAGAGGAGCTCTGCAGCAGCACGGAAGCCCAGCCCGGGAGTCCCTGAGCTCTAGGGACCCGCCAGGGAACCTGTGTCCCTCTCACCAGCCCGCCTCCCACCTTGGCCCTCACACAGATGCTCTCCAGCCGAGTCCAGGGCGCCGCTGCCGTCTGGTGTGCAGACTGTCTGTAGCAGTCACTGCCAGAGCTGAGGGAGGCCTCTCCTGGGTCTGGGCTCAATGAGAAGACCAAAGCATCCGTGCAGAGTGGTTGGACGTGTTGCCCTTCTATGGAGCGTGTGTTCAGAAGACAGGCAGTGTGCTCTGTCCGCTGGCCAGTGTTGGGACTGGCAAGACCATAGTTCTCCATCCAGCAGAGTGAAGTGCCAGCCGGAGGCCTGGGGAGGAAGCCAGGGGGCTGCTGAGGCCTGCCTGGCTCATGCTTGTTTCCATTGTGAACATTTCCACTGGCTTCCAAAATAATTGGAAAAAAACAATGTAGGTTAAAAAAAAAAAAAAGTTCTTTGTAGCCAAGCTTTTCGGAGTTGCCTGGCCAACCTGGCCACGGAGCTTCCCTATTGTTCTCTGCCTGTGGTCTGCAGCCCACGCTCCCGGCACACACTTTTGGGCCAGGTATGACCCCTGTGCCCTCCAGACCCCTTTGTCCACACACTTGCTGGCTGATGGCCATTAGTGTTCTTCCCATCCCCACCATGGGGCAGGGCAGGACAAGGCTGGGCAGGGCAGGGCAGGGCTGGGCAGGGCAGGGCAGGGCTGGGCAGGGCTGGGCAGGGCAGGGCTCAGCTCAGCTCTGGACATACCTCCCTTCCACACCCTGAGGCCAGGCCCACTTCTCTGCATGTCCCTGCAGCCCTGCTCCCTCAGTCCACAGGGCAGTATAGTGCCGATAGATATGGGGAGACTTTGGGGACAGGAAGTGATGCACCTTGAGGACAAGCCCTGGCCCGCACAGGCAGTTGCAGACAGAGCTTGCAGGGTCTCGGTGGCCTACACACGGACTGGCTGGGTTTGGGCTGGGTAGGTGGGAGGGGCCAAAGGGGCAGATGCTGCGTACCCCAGCGGCTTTGCACCTCCGACTCCGCATCCGGCGGGCCGGCCACACGTCTGGGGGCTGGGGGCTGGTTTGCAAGGTGTGCATGTGACAACGTAGGTCTCATCTCTGGGTGATGGCAGGGATGTGTGCAGTGCAGATATCTGGAAATGCTAAAGATCGGGGTCGCCGCAGCCCTCCTACCATGGACACACAGCAGCCATATCAGCAGCAGTGTGATAGGAACTGCAACTTCCTGATCCCCGGCCTCTGTCCACAGGGCTCCTTCCTGTTGGTGCACATATTGTGTGTCTACTCAGCCTACACTGCCCAGCATAGCATTCTTGCTTGGTATCCCAAATGTCCTGAGTGTCACTAAGGTGGCTGTGTGACAGAGGTTCCACTCCCTCCTCCCAGGGCCTGCCGCAGGTCACCAAGGCCCTGGGTGTTGGGCAGCCTGGGAAGAACACCTGCATGTAGATGCGGCACTGTGTGCCACATCCCAGGATCCACTTCTGTATCGTAAACACAGCTTTGTGTGCTACATCCCAGGATCCACTTCTGTATCGTAAACACAGCTTTGTGTGCTACATCCCAGGATCCACTTCTGTATCGTAAACGCAGAGCTCATCTCCCTTAGGCACATTCCCAGTCCAGGGAATGTGGGTACCCTTGGGCAGGGTCCAGAGCTTTGGCCTGAGACAGATGCCATGTCCCATGGCCTTGACACAGGGAACGGAGTCACTTCTCACCTGAGTTTCAGAATTGTTAGCTTCCTCCAGGCCCCTGGGCTCTTGCTCAGTGAAGGCCAGAGACCCTCACAGCCTCCCTGATAGCCTCCACCACCTTGAGTCTCTGTGCCTTGCAGCAGAAATGGAGCGCAGTTTTGTGCCCAGCCCCTGGGTTTCCTCTGGGATCTCTGTCCTTGACTCTGATGGATGCTTCCCAGCCACGAGGAGCCAGGCGCATTTCCCTGTGCTTGGAGTTCCTCACACCTCTCCCTGTCTTGCTCTCTGCCGCCGAGCAATTAGCAGTGTGTCAGCAATGCCAGCCCCACTGCCTGGCGCCCGGGTAGCTCAGAGCTCAGCAGGCATTGTACCTTCAGGGCTGTGCAGACACACTGTCATGGCAGACGGCCCTGTCACGGAGCCAGTGCTGCCAATGACGAGTCCTCTCTCAGTCCCCCATCCCCTGCGAGTCCTTGGAAAGGATCCGTGGGGCTCTAGAAGGTGAGGAAGCTGCACTGGCGAGCATCTGGGACATCAGAACAACACACCTGCTCTCACCTGGGGCCCTGCCGCTGGGCTCTCACCCGGGGCCCCGCCGCTGGGCCTTGATGCTGGGCGCTCACCCGGGACCCCGCCGCTGGGGGCTCATTCGGGGCCCCGCTGCTGGGGGCTCATCTGGGGCCCTGCTGCTGGGCCTGGCCTATCTGCAGAGGCTGCTCGTTGGGGAACCCCAATGCTCCAGAGTTGTCTGGAGAGCTGGGCTGTGCTGCTCTCTGAAATGCTCTTTGCCCGCAGGTGTGCATTGTGCAGAAAAGGGACACGGAGAAGATGTACGCCATGAAGTATATGAACAAGCAGCAGTGCATCGAGCGCGATGAGGTGCGCAACGTCTTCAGGGAGCTGGAGATCCTGCAGGAGATTGAGCACGTCTTCCTGGTGAACCTCTGGTGAGCCGCCCCAGGCCTGTGGGCAGAGGCCCTGCCCTCTCCTCCCTGGGCTGGCTTCTCCTGCAGTGTGCGGGAGCTGCGGCTCCGCCCCGGCCGTGTTCATGCTGGGCCCGCTGTGCTGCAGGTACTCCTTCCAGGATGAAGAGGACATGTTCATGGTGGTGGACCTGCTGCTAGGCGGGGACCTGCGTTACCACCTGCAGCAGAACGTGCAGTTCTCTGAGGACACGGTGAAGCTGTACATCTGCGAGATGGCGCTGGCCCTGGACTACCTGCGTGGCCAGCATATTATCCACAGGTGTGTGGCTGTTAGTTGTCGGGGGGGAGGGGGGGAGGCTGGCCACACTGCCGTCCTGCCACTGACACGCTCCCACCTGTCCACTTGTCTGTCTGCCACATCCATGGCTTTTGACGGTCACCCCAAACAGGTGCAATCAGGGTGCAGCTGGCATTAGAAGTCACATGGGCAGTAGGTGGAATTAGGAACAAAATGGAAATAGAAAGCAAAGATTAGGTGGAAATTCTGTAGCCAGAGCAGAATGAAAAGACAAAGTCTACCAGGCACCAGTGGCTCACGCCTGTCATCCTAGCTACTCAGGAGGCTGAGATCTGGGGTTCACGGTTTGAAGCCAGCCCCAGCAGGAAAGTCTGAGAGACTCATTTCCAGTCAATCACCAGAAAACTGGAAGTGGTACTGGGTCCCCAGTGGTAGAGCGCTAGCCTTGAGCAAACGAGCTCAGGGACAGAGCCCAAGCCCTGCGACCAACAAAAAGACAAAATCAAACCATCTGATTCTCTCCCTTGGGGATCCTGCTGTCTGCTCACGACCAGGCACCATGAGAGCCACCTGTGCTGTGTGCCTGGGAGTCAGAACAGAGAGGACTGAGGCTGAGTTATGGGGACACCTGAGCTAGGGTGTCTGGCAGCCTGGGGTCTGACATGGGACAGCCCAGGGTCTTGATATGGGACAGCCTAGGATCTGACTTGGGACAGCCTGGGGCTCTGTGCAGCCCGGGGTCTGCCATGGGGCAGCCTGGATCTGACGTGGGGTAGCCTAGGACTCTGTGCAGCCTGGGGTCTGCCATGGGACAGCCTGGGGTCTGATGTGGGACAGCCCGGGACTCTGTGCAGCCTGGGGTCTGCCGTGGGGCAGCCTGGGGTCTGATTGGGACAGCCTGGGACTCTGTGCAGCCTGGGGTCTGCCATGGGACAGCCTGGGGTCTGCCGTGGGGCAGCCTGGGGTCTGATTGGGACAGCCTGGGACTCTGTGCAGCCTGGGGTCTGCCGTGGGGCAGCCTGGGGTCTGATTGGGACAGCCTGGGGTCTGATGTGGGACAGCCCGGGACTCTGTGCAGCCCGGGGTCTGCCATGAGGCAGCCCGGGGTCTGCCATGGGGCAGCCTGGATCTGACGTGGGGTAGCCTAGGACTCTGTGCAGCCTGGGGTCTGCCATGGGACAGCCTGGGGTCATGTGGGACAGCCCGGGACTCTGTGCAGCCCGGGGTCTGCCATGAGGCAGCCCGGGGTCTGCCATGGGGCAGCCTGGATCTGACGTGGGGTAGCCTAGGACTCTGTGCAGCCTGGGGTCTGCCATGGGACAGCCTGGGGTCTGATTGGGACAGCCCGGGACTCTGTGCAGCCCGGGGTCTGCCGTGGGGCAGCCTGGGGTCTGATTGGGACAGCCTGGGGTCTGATTGGGACAGCCCGGGACTCTGTGCAGCCTGGGGTCTGCCGTGGGGCAGCCTGGGGTTCTGCCAGGAAGCTCTGCGTTCTCCTCTGGATGGGGGGAAGGGGGTGCATGTACCTTGTGAGTGTGCCCCAGGAGAGCCAGGGGCTCTGTGTGGATCCAGACGCAGGGTGCTGGTGGCTCTGTGGCAGGTTTTCCCAGCACCATTTGGGAAGAGAGCAACAAGGCCCCTCCCCCGTTGCTGGGGCCGCGAGGGCCCTGCAGTGTCCACAGCCCGGTGCTCTCCCGGCCTCTGGTGCCGTCCCCAGGGAGGCTGGCTCTGCCGTGGGGCTGGGCGGGCAGGGGTGGACTCAGAGCTGACCTCCTGCCTATGCCTCTCAGGGATGTGAAGCCTGACAACATTCTCCTGGATGAGCAAGGTGTGTGCCGGAGCCCAGGGAGGCCCAGGGAGCCCGGGGAGGCCGAGGGAAGGCTGGGAGGAGCCCGGGAAGGTGGGGGGAGGGGGGAGCTGGGGAGGCCGAGGGGAGGCCTGGGGGAGGTGGGGGAGCCCAGGGAGGCCCGGGGAGCCCGGGGAGGCCTGGGGGAGGCTGGGGAGCCCAGGGAGGCCTGGGAGAGGTGGGGGAGCCCAGGGAGGCCCGGGGAGCCTGGGGAGGCCTGGGGAAGGCTGGGGAGCCCAGGGAGGCCTGGGGAGCCCGGGGAGGCTGGGGAGCCCAGGGAGGCCCGGGGAGCCTGGGGAGGCCTGGGGGAGGCTGGGAGGAGCCCGGGAAGGTGGGGGGAGGGGGGAGGCTGGGGAGACCAAGGGGAGGCCTGGGGGAGGTGGGGGAGCCTGGGGAGGCCGAGGGGAGCCCCAGGAGGCCAGGGAGGCTGAGGGGAGCCCTGCTCACAAGCACACATCTCCAGTCCTGCGCTGGTCACCTGTCCTCCATCCACAGGCCACGCTCACCTGACTGACTTCAACATCGCCACCATCATAAAGGATGGGGAGAGGGCCACCGCACTGGCCGGCACCAAGCCGTACATGGGTAAGGCCAAGGCTGCCTAACCACACTGCGCCGCTCCTGGCCACACCCAGGCCTCCCACCTGAGTCCCGCAGGGCTGGACAGCAGGCTGGGCGCTCTCTGCAGGGCCTTTGCTGTGGGGCAGGCCCTGTGCCCCGAGAGGGGACTTCCCGTTTCACTCAGGAGGGAAGGGACCCAGCACTGCACCCCCCTCTCTCTCTCTCTGTCGGCAAGCCCCGGAGATCTTCTACTCTTTCGTCAACGGCGGGACCGGCTACTCCTTCGAGGTGGACTGGTGGTCTGTGGGGGTGATGGCCTACGAGCTGCTGCGAGGATGGGTACGGAGCTGGCGCCGTCCCCAGGGCCCCGGCCAGCGCCGTCCCCAGGGCGGACACACGTGCCACGCATCCAGCAGGGAGGGGCTCTCCTCAGGGCTGTTGGCGAGGCTGGCACCTTGCTCCTTCTGGGTGCCCAATCCGAGGGGCAGCGAGGGGACCGTCCCACAGCCCTGAGGGTCTGGCCGGGGCTACAGCCTGGATGTCGCCCCAAGCCTTATCCTTCTATTCCCCTCCCCATCTCTTCCTGGGGCGCCCCCTGGGACCCCATCCCGAGGAAGGCAGCCCTTCCTGGTCATCTGGGGCTGGCCTCAGGCCCACGCCCAGGGGCAGTGTACTTCCTGGCCCAGTGAGCGTTGGGGGGGTGCAGGGTAAACCAGGCACAGGTGCCGCCCCCGGCTCAGAGCCCAGCCTGGACAGGGGCGGGGAGCCCCGGCCCGGGGCGGCGGCACCGCCGCCGGGTGTAAGGCACTGTGGCCCACGCCTTCTCACCCGCAGAGGCCCTACGACATCCACTCGAGCAACGCGGTGGAGTCGCTGGTGCAGCTGTTCAGCACCGTGAGCGTGCAGTACGCGCCCACCTGGTCCAAGGAGATGGTGGCCCTGCTGCGGAAGGTGAGCCCCTCCCCACCGCACCCCCGGAGCTCGCAGCCACGCCCTCTCACCCGCACCCGCCTGGCTGAGGAACGCGGGTCTGGTCCCTTTGCTGTGCATTTGAGTTCTGCCGTGAGGTGGCTGCGTGTTTCTTGAACACAGTGACACTGCCGGGCCACAGGTGGGGTCCTGCCCACACTCACTCTCCATCCTCAGAGGAGTTAGTTGGGGCACGGGTCATCACACACTGCACACCAAGGCCAACCCCCAGATGCCAGCTTCCTCCATCTGTGTGTGGGAGGGAGGTGTGCCAGGCTGGGGCAGGCCCGGGCTGACCTCTGCCCTTGCCCTAACTCTGGTAGGTGCCCCTGACCTGGGTGTGCCCTCCCAGCCCAGAGAGGGGCGCAGGGTTGCTGTGCTGTGCACAGTGGTGCCGTGTGGATCTAGGCTGGGCCCATTCCAAACCTGGAGACCTGTTCTTTAAGGACTGGAGCATCCATCTAAAAGGGGTGGAGTCCAAGAGCCAAGATGTGGGTCAGGGCCCAGAGAGGCTGCCTGTGAGGCTGGGAGGTGTCCAGCTTGTGCCCTGCTGCTTTGGTTGTGCAGTTGTCTGAAGGGGATTCCATGGGACTCGGCAGTCTACTCTGTATTGGAAATGGCTTCGTGTTAGGTACTCTGGCCAGCCACACTGGGTTCCTAAGGAGCAGAAGCCAGGCCTCCGCTGCCACCTGCTGGTGAATCCTGGTGGAACACCCCTGCAGGTCCTTTACCACCCTTCCAGACCCAGAGCATCGGATCACCTGCCTTTCGGGAGTGTCTGGCCACTCTGGCTGGCGCTGGGCTGGCTGGGCTGCCTGTCTGACCCGGGCCTCATTGCAGCTTCTCACTGTGAACCCTGAGCACCGGCTCTCCAGCCTCCAGGACATGCAGGCAGCCCCGTCACTGGCCCATGTGCTGTGGGATGACCTGAGTGAGAAGAAGGTGGAGCCAGGCTTCGTGCCCAATGTAAGCCCTTACTCAGACAACAGTTCCAGGGCGGGCAGGGCCTGTGGGCTGGGCTCAGCCCTCTGTCCCCTCACAGAAAGGCCGCCTGCACTGCGACCCCACCTTTGAGCTGGAGGAGATGATCTTGGAATCTCGGCCTCTGCACAAGAAAAAGAAGCGGCTGGCCAAGAACAAGTCACGGGACAGCAGCAGAGACAGCTCTCAGTCGGTGAGTACTGGGCTCAGGCCGTGCATGGCAGGGGTCACCAGGCCTCAACCCTGAAAGGCCTCTAGGAGTGACAACTTGTAGGTGGTACACAGGGCTGAGCCCAAACCACAAGTCCTTGCTTCTTGTTCCTTTGTAGAAGTAGTTAGTTATACATTCTGGATGCAGACTGCTTCTCAGATCATGTGCAGACTCTCTCTTGTCTTCTAAGGACTAGCTTTTCTTTCTTGATGGTGTCCTTGAGGCAGGAAAGCCTTTGATCTTGATGATGTCCAACAGATCACTTTGTGTCTGTGTGTGTGTGTCTGTGTGTGTGTCTGTGTGTGTGTCTGTGTGTGTGTGTGTATGTGTGTGTCTGTGTGTGTCTGTGTGTGTGTGTCTGTGTGTGTGTCTGTGTGTGTGTGTGTGTCTGTGTGTGTCTGTGTGTGTGTGTGTCTGTGTGTGTATCTGTGTGTGTGTCTGTGTGTGTCTGTGTCTGTGTGTGTGCGTGTGTGTGTCTGTGTCTGTGTGTCTGTGTGTGTGTCTGTGTCTGTGTCTGTGTGTCTGTGTCTGTGTGTGTGTGTGTGTCCTGGAGCTTGAACTCAGGGTGTGAGTGCTGTCCCTAAGCTATTCATCTCAAGGTTAGTGCTTTATCACTTGAGCCACAGCTCTACTTCTGGATTTTGTTGGTAGTTAATAGAGGTAAGAATCTCATGGGCTGGCTTCACACATGATCTTCAGAGCTCAAGCTCCTGAGTAGCGAGGATGACAATCACGAGCCACCAGAACCTGGAAATGCATCATTTCTTTTGCTGTGCTGTCACATCTGTCACCTCACCTAACGTGTTTTCTACTAAGGGCTTCATAGCTTTAGCCTTTACACTTTTGCCGTGATCTCTGAGAGCCGAATCTTGGTGAATGAGGTGAGGCACGGGTCCACCTTCAGTCAGCCGGTCAGCCACAACCAGCACTAAAACACCTTCAGTCAGCCGGTCAGCCACAACCAGCACTAAAAAGCCATTCTTCCCATGGAATTGCTTGGTACCTTTTTTTAAAAAAAAAAATCAGTTGAGCATAAACAGAAGGGTTTATTTGTGGACTGGCAGTCTGTTGGTGCAGACCTACCCTGTGGTCAGGCACACTGCCTTGATTCCCACAGCTTGGCAGTAAGTTTTGAAATTGGGAGCAGTGATCAGGGAGTCCCCCAGCCCTCAGCCAGGGCAGTGCCTGCCCTAGAAACTGCTGAGGACACTCCTGGACTGGAGAGAGCCACGAGAAAGGAGGAGAGCCACGAGAAGGGAGGAGAGCCACGAGAAGGAAGGAGGAGAGCCACAAGAAAGGAGGAGAGCCATGAGAAGGAAGGAGGAGAGCCACGAGAAGGGAGGAGAGCCACGAGAATGCAGAGCCACTAGAAAGGTTCAAGCAGCACAAGGGCAGAATTCACACAGGGCAGGCCTGAAAACCCCAAGTACCACGTGGGCATTGAAGAGAGC
Organism: Dipodomys ordii; assembly: GCF_000151885.1. Classification (NCBI taxonomy): domain Eukaryota; kingdom Metazoa; phylum Chordata; class Mammalia; order Rodentia; family Heteromyidae; genus Dipodomys; species Dipodomys ordii. Next base: position 585,229 of record NW_012267274.1, read on the forward strand.
ACTCCAGAGCTCAGGAGTGGGGAGACTACAAACACCTGCCACCTCGCGCACGTCTTCCATAGTCGGTGCATGGTGGGGAACGGTGGGTGGCCTTGGAGCAGGTGTTTCGAAGGACGCCATCACTAGATCTGGACCCTCACCTGTAAGCAGCCCTGGCGTGTCGTACGGCTTCCCTCCCACACTGGGACATGGGACGGGCAAGGCATCCAGAGGCCACAGTGCCACCAGCAGAGCTCACGACAGCGTCAGGTGATCGAGCCCTGACCGCTGGGATGGAGAACGGGGCACTTTTGACCTTCCCAGGGGACAGCGAGAGCTGTGCCAGGCGCCTTGCTGAGCGGTTTTGGAAGAGATGCCTCTCACCCTGAGGCCACGTGTCCCCGGCCAGGGGCCCGCGGCTCTGACCCAGCACCATCTGCGGCTGCTCAGTTGCTGCATGTCACCTACATCAGACGTGGCCGGACCTCATTATCTGCCCCGACCCTCCAACCCTTGCAGGGCCAGACTTGTGAATTAAGTGGAAAATTACAGGACCGCATCCCTGCGCGGCTTCCGCCCCCGCGGTGTGGCATCGCCTTCTGGCCCAGGCCGCTTTGTGGGAAGGGCTGAGCTGGTTTGGGATTCCATTGGCCCCTGCACTACAGCAGTGACTCTAACACTGCCAGAAGTCCGATCTATTTCAGGTGTGCCCCTGGTGTGCTCACAGACACACACACGCATCCCCGCAGCTGAGCTGATCAGCCATCACCCCTGCACTTGGGCTCCGGTGCGCTGTGCGTGGTGAGGAGGTGTCACCCCACGCCCTGTCCCCACAGCACTCGGCAGCCCTACAGTGTCCAGGTCCTGCAGGCCCAGCGGCCCGTCACCCTGCAGCTGGACCTCTGACTCACCCCTGTAACCACCCCTCCTTGCACGCCACCCCTGCACTGTCCCCCACACCCCTGTACCCTGTCCCGCCACCCCCAGCCCCACATGCCACCCCTGCGCTGTCCCCCAGCCCTGCCACCCCTGCGCTGTCCCCCCAGCCCTGCCACCCCTGCGCTGTCCCCCAGCCCTGC
>NW_012267274.1:589303-590127 GCF_000151885.1 Dipodomys ordii
TGGGGGCAGCACTCAGCCCTGCGCTTGGCGTGGGGGCAGCACTCAGCCCTGCGCTTGGTGGGGGTGCAGCACTCACCCCTGCGCTTGGTGGGGGGGGCAGCACTCACCCCTGCGCTTGGTGGGGGTGCAGCACTCAGCCCTGCGCTTGGTGTGGGGGGCAGCACTCACCCCTGCGCTTGGTGTGGGGGGCAGCACTCACCCCTGCGCTTGGCTTGGGCAATCACATCGGCTGCGCCCTTGCTCATCACCTTGGTGACGTACAGTGGGCAGTTGGCCTGCTTGGCGATGGTGATGGCGCGGTACACAGCCTCGGCCTCCACCTGGGGTGGGGGGGGGAGGACGGGCACTCAGGGCATGGGGGGCCTGACCAGCATGTGGCGGGAGTTCCTGACCGAGCTGGGGACCCGAGACACCATGGGTCACACGCAGGATTCTGGGCTGACCAGAGCCTGGCACCCACATGGACCTGTGCAGCCTCACACCCCACCCTGCTGTCATCTCAGGAAGGGCTGGGGGGGACGGGGTCACGGGGGCTGGGATGCCAGGGGACGCCTGCCCAGGCCACAGAGCAGGACTACAGGGTGCTGGCCGCCTGGGGTGAAGTCTGGCTGGGGAAGGGGAGGCTTCCGAGACCCCCACCACTCACCTCCTCGGGGTGGCTGAGCACGTGGCCCTCGGGACCCGTGATGCCGCGCTCCAGCAGCTGCTTCTGCTCCTAAACAAACCCCGCAGGAAGCTTGGCTATGCCCCAAGGGATGCTGCGTCCTAAATGTGAGTCCCTGGCACAGGCCCTGCCCCCGGCAGAGGCACAGAGAGCTCGCTGG
>NW_012267274.1:590177-597179 GCF_000151885.1 Dipodomys ordii
CACCCCTGCGCCCTGTCCCGCCCTCCCCAGCCCCGCATGCCACCCCTGCGCCCTGTTGCGCCCTCCCCAGCCCTGCATGCCACCCCTGCGCTGTCCCCCCCAGCCCCACACGCCACCCCTGCGCCCTGTTCTGCCCCCAGCCTCGCACGCCACCCCTGCGCCCTGTCCCGCCCTCCCCAGCCCCACACGCCACCCCTGCGCCCTGTCCTGCCCTCCCCAGCCCCGCACGTCACCCCTGCACTGTCCCACCCTCCCCAGCCCCTCACGCCACCCCTGCACTGTCCCACCCTCCCAGGTGCCTCCCTGGCTTCTGTCTGCGCACTGGGCCAGCCCTGCAGGCTGCAGCAGATGCCTTTCTGCTTGAGCAAACCCAGCCTTTGTTACGGGGTCTGTGCTGCCACCAGACAGTGGTGCCCTGGACTAGAGCCGACCTGGGGGTGCCCTGCTCTGCAGGGACAGACGCAGGACCAGGGGTGCCTGCTGACACAGCCAGCCCAGAAAGATCAGGGCACATTCCCGGTGTCATGCTCTGGCCCAGGCTTGAGAGGTGCCGGCCACACTCTGGCCCAGGCTTGAGAGGTGCCGGCCACACTTCCTGTGTCTTCATTCGCAGGAGAATGACTACCTGCAAGACTGCCTGGACGCCATCCAGCAGGACTTCGTGATCTTTAACAGAGAAAAGTGAGTGTGGGCGTAACGGCCGGGGCACAGCGGCATGCAGGGCGGGAGGCCCCGTGTGCCCTGGGGGCTTCCCGGAGACGCCGGCAGGTCACTCCATCAGGCTGTGTGGCCTCCGGGCAGACCCATCTGCTCTTGATGTCTGGCCACTCAATCAGCAGACCCTTCCTACAGACCAGGTGTGGACCGCACAGAAAAGGCACAGGTGGCTGATGGGATTAAAACGGGCCACAAACGGTGGGCAGCACCTGCCTCTGTAGGAGAGGGTGCTTCCTGCACCTGGAGGAGCTGGTGTGTGGGTGTGAGCTGGTGTGGGTGTGAGCCGGGCTGTGGGTGTGAGCCAGGCGTGTGGGTGTGAGCCGGGCGTGTGGGTGTGAGCTGGTGTGTGGGTGTGAGCTGGTGTGGGTGTGAGCTGGCGTGTGGGTGTGAGCTGGCGTGTGGGTGTGAGCTGGCATGTGGGTGTGAGCTGGTGTGGGTGTGAGCTGGCGTGTGGGTGTGAGCTGGCGTGTGGGTGTGAGCCGGGCGTGTGGGTGTGAGCCGGGTGTGTGGGTGTGAGCTGGCGTGTGGGTGTGAGCTGGTGTGGGTGTGAGCCGGTGTGTGGGTGTGAGCTGGCGTGTGGGTGTGAGCCAGGCGTGTGGGTGTGAGCCAGGTGTGTGGGTGTGAGCTGGTGTGGGTGTGAGCTGGCGTGTGGGTGTGAGCCGGCGTGTGGGTGTGAGCCGGCGTGTGGGTGTGAGCCGGGCGTGTGGGTGTGAGCCGGCGTGTGGGTGTGAGCCGGCGTGTGGGTGTGAGCCGGCGTGTGGGTGTGAGCCGGGCGTGTGGGTGTGAGCCGGCGTGTGGGTGTGAGCAGGGAGGTCGTGTGTGTGCTGCGGGCTGGGCCTGGTGCGGGGCTTCCCTCCTGGGAGACAGCCGACACCGACCCGGGGCGCGGTCCTCCTGGGCTGGCGGCTGACATTGTGTCCGTGCCTTCAGGCTGAAGAGGAGCCAGGACCCCACCAGCGAGCCCTTGCCCTCCGAGGCCACGGAACCCACGGCGGACAGCGAGGCCGAGCCTGAGGCCCTGCCCATGTGCAGCTCCATCTGCCCGTCGGCGGGGAGCAGCTAGAGCGCCGGGGTGGCCCGGGGGCTCGTGCTTCCCAAGCTGCTTTGGAGACGAGGGGCGGCCAGAGGCAGAGCTGGTGGGGCAGAGCCTGAGTCCCACGCCCGCCGCGGGCGGTGGTGGGTGGCGAGGCCAGCGGGAGCTGCCTGTCCCCGTCCAGGGTGGCGGCCAGAGGGGGAGCCGTGCCGCGTGGCCGGGACCCCCCGTGGAGCCGCGCCGGTGGCTGGGGGGGGCAGCTCCCCGAAGGCCGCTGGCAGGTCACGGAGGTGGGACCCTGCACCCCGAGCCCCTGGCGGCTGCTGCTGGCTCTGCTGGCCACCGCGACCCTGAGCTTGCCGCCGAGGCGGAGGGCAGCCCAGGTTTTGTGGGGTTCGTGTCTCTCCAGGGCAGGGGTGGGGGGAGGTGCAGAATGTTTTCTAGAGACCCGCCCCATCCCAGCGATGTCTGCTGTTTCTGTACTGTTTTCACTCTGAGAATTACAGTGTAAGAACTACTCTCTCCCTCTCTGTTGTGCGCGTGTGGGCTGCATCCTCGGGGCGCTGTGAGCCCAGCCTTTGGTCTGAGGAGGGAAGGCCTGCCGGGGCGCTCGGCGGGCAGGCGGTCCTGCAGACAGTGCACGGCAGGCGAGGGGCTCACGGCTGTGCTGCAGGCGGATTCAGAAGGCTCCCTGCGTCAGTGGGTTTAGCCTGGGCTCCGGGAGGCGGTCCTCGGGACGGAGGCAGGGCAAGGACAGAGATGCAGGCAGCCGCTGTGGAGGCCGCTTCCTGGGAGCGCAGGGAGGAGGCCGCAGTGTGCAGAAATGTGTGAACGCAGCATGCGTCTGCAGGGATTAGGCCACCTGCTTTCCTGATCACCCAGCCCGTCCTGGCAGGGAGAGGGGCAACACTGCCACGGTGGACGTCAGCCTGGTGGGCTCCTGGGACCGCAGCTTGCCAGGTGTCTGGGCCACGGGAAACCCTGGTGGAGGCCGGTGGCAGGGCGGGGGGCGGGGAGCAGGGGGCCTTCCCCAGGGAGTGTGGGACCAACATGGCGCTAATGGGCCCCGGCTCAAAACAGCCTGGTAGGGCCCCAGGAGCCCCTGCAGAGCTGGGCCTTCGTGAAAAGAGGCTAAGGCTCAGAGGCTAGCTCAGCAGCTCAAACGTCTAGAAAGTTCTGATCGGCTGGGTGGGACTGGCTGTGATCAGCTCTGCAGGGCTCCCCGCCCACCACCTGCAGAGGGTGCTCACCCCACCTTCTCTACTGCCTCCCACACCAGCCTGTGTCCAGCCAGTCAAGAAGGGCGTGGGTGTCCTAGGTGACACACCCTGTGCCAGGCCCACGTCCCCACGCTCCTCCACTGAGGAAGGGCTGCACAGGTCAGGCCAGCCCTGCCTGTGGTGCAGAGCGGCCCTGTCCAGCCCGGTGGCCGTGGCCAGGTGTGGCTTTGGTGCTCAGAGTCGCTGCCCAGGGATGCTGTGGGGGAGGGTCTCGCTGTGCACACACAGGCGGCCTTGAACCCAGACGCCTTTAATCGACCTGACGTGTCAGGCTGAACAGCAGCCTGCTATCCAGGGCAGCGCGTGCAGATGCCTGGCTACAGTTTCCACGTGGCACAAAGCTGCTAGTCTAACACATCTATGGAAGTACACGTCTCACAGTCAAAGGAGGACGCCTCACTAACGGGTCAGAAAACCCCCTGCAAACGGGCTGCTAAGGGAGCTCAGGTGTGGTCTGTGAAGTACCACGCGCCCCACCGGGAGGGGCTGCCTGAGCCCTGCCCTTCAGGTGGATCCTGAAGCCCCTGGCAGCTCTGCTCCCCGCGCCCGAGGGACAGAGCTGAGGGGTGTCTGCCCCCCGCCGCAGGTGGTCAGGAGCTCCAAGGCTTCTGTGAGGCAGTGACCTAAATGGGCAGTGGGCAAAGCCTGGGGTCAGGAGCCCCGGCGTGGAGCTTCTCGGAGAGGAAGCGCTGGTGCGGGGTGGGGGTCACCTGAGCTGTGGCTGCCCAGCCCAGCCCCCCTCACCCTGGCAGTGAAATCTCTCCCAATTCAGCCCTCTGGAAGGAGGGGCGGGGGCATCTCATAGCAAGATCTAGGACCCCAAAGGAGAGCTTGTGGGGGAGGGGTAGACGAGGCCAAGCGCCTTTCAAAATCACTTCTACAGAGTAAAGAGCCAGGAAGGGCGGCCCGGCCCAGCGCGCGGCCCAGGCCCTGGAGACGGCCTAAGAGAGCGAGGTGATGTTGGAGCGTCCACCAGGGGGCGCCATGATCTTCTGAGCTGTGCGTCTGGCAATGTGATCGTCCGCTTGAGACCCTGGGTGTGGAAAGGAGAATAAGGCAAGTGGCGGGAGGCCTCAGGCCCCAAGACGGGAGACGGGTCCACGCCCACGAGGCCGGGGGGCCCGCACACCGTCACGCACATGTGCCGTGGCTGGCTGGACCAGACGCCAGGTAGGCCCCGTTCCCCGAGGCTTTGGGGTACAGGAAGGGCCTGGGGATCCCTAGCATCTGTGGAGACAAAGTCCAAGGAGGACCCCCGGGAAGGACCCCGGGAAGCCAGCCTGCTTTGGCCCTCTGTGGGTCCTGTGCTGGATGAGGCTGCCCCGGGGCAGGCAGGCTGCATTCCACAGGGGTCTGTGTGCCAGGTGACGGCAGGACCAAGCCGCAGGACAAGGACAGGGACGGAGAGAAGGAGGCCTGGTACGGTCGGCAGGGTGAACAGCCGCTGGGGCTCTAGAAAGATCTCTGAGGCCCCTGGAAACACAGCTGGGGCTCTGCCCAGAGGCTGGCGTGGTGGTTGGTCCCATGGCCTCTCAGCCATCCCGGGTCAGGTGCTGGTGTGTGTCCAAGGTCTGGGAACACACCTGGACCCATTCCCCGTGCGTCGGGGTACAGGACGCCCTTGGGAAGCCCCTCAGCTTTCCCCCTGGCCTCTGCCCTGCCCAGCATGCTTGATTCGAGGGGGGCTCTTTCCTGCACTGGGGGAGCAAGGAAGGGGCCCCTGCCTCCCCACGGCTCACAGGGTTGGCATCTCCACCCGCACCCCTAAGCCCTCTGGCTGGCCGGCTCCGGCTCCACTCACCAGAGAGGCTGAATCCGGACTGGTGCAGGTTACGCACAGGCAGCACTGAGATCTTGCCCGAGCAGGAGGCCCGGGCCGGGGCGCTGCTCCCCGGCTTGGCGGGCAGCGCCCCTTCATGGACAGGCCCGTCATAGAGGCCTCGGGGCACCCCGTGGATCTCCGCCAGCTGAGGGCCAAGAGCGGGTGTGAGGAGGGCGCCGGAGCATGGGAGAGGCACACACCTCCCTGCACCCGGCCTTCCTGCACGTGGAGCCTACACCACTGCACACAAGTCTCCCTCCTTAGTCCCCTCCCTACACACCCACCACCTCCAGGTATGCACACTCACCAGCCCCATCTGCACACGTGCACTTGGCCCCGTGACCCCCATGTACACTCATATACCCCAGCAGCCCCCTCACGCCCACAGCACCGCCCTCCTCCTCCACACTCACCCCCCAGAAACCCCTCCTCCTATATACACTCCTAGCAACCCCTCTATTATACACACTCACCCCAGCAGCCTCCTCCTATACACACTCACCCCAGCAGCCCCTCCCACAGCCAGCATCTCCTCTGACACGGCCTCTGGTCACCTGCAGGGCCCGTGGCTCCTGACCCAATCTGCAGGCCGTGCCAGGCGCCCGGGGTGATGTAAAACCCAGAGTCTGGAGTTGCTCGCAGACCAGCCTGTGCTTCCCACTAGCACCCTCGGAGCCCTGGGCGCCAATGGAAGACGGGGGTGAGGCGAAGGCGTATAACCGCTAGGCTCACCAAGCCCGCTGTAAAGCAGCTCCACGCCCCAATATTTAATAATGGGCCTATGGATTCACGGTGCAGTCCCGAGGTCTGCCTGGACATCTTCGTGGTACCTGAGTGCTGCACCAAGTGCTCCACACTGGTGCAGCTGGGGGGGTGGGGGTGGGGTGCCTGTGGGCCACGCTCACCACCGGAGCTGCTTCTGTGGGCCACACCCACTGCCCTGCGGGCTCCCTGCAGGCCACGCCCACCATCCTGCCGGCCACGCCCACCAAGCTGCAGGCCCCCTGCACTCAGGCCCTTACCCTGTTCCGGGCTTTGATCCTCTTGTACACGAAGTCCGGAAAGGTCTTCCGGGGGATGAAGCGGCCGGCCCCCGGGGTGACCAGGAGGGCCCCGCTCTCCAGCACAACTCGACCCTGACTGATCACCACCACCGGGGCCCCCCGGCACTCCACGCCTTCCAAGATGTTGTACTCCACGTTCTGGGGAGACAGGCCCGCAGGGTGCCCGTCAGGCCTGGCACGGTCCTGCCAGGCCAAGACCCCAACAAGACATGGTGGGGCCACCCAGCACCCCAGTTCTGATAGGAACATTGCCACCCTTGCGGGCAGGCAGCACCCTCTGCCTCTCCCCTGGAGGAGGAATCAGCTTCAGCCCCAGGTGGCTTCAAGGTGAAGACTGACGTCCTGGGGAAGGGCTAGGGCTGGGGGGTGCAGACGGAGCCCCTCCTTCCAGGGGTGGGGACAGAGCCCACTCAACTGCGGGTCGGGGGGCCCTCAGAGCCCGGGCCAGGCCCTGACAGGTGGGGAAGCAGGCTTCTCACCAGGTTGTGGGTCTTGGCAGAGATGACCCTGGTGGCCCTCGGGTTCCAGATGACCAGGTCGGCATCAGAGCCCACAGCCACACGCCCCTTCCTGGGGTAAAAGTTGAAGATTTTGGCAGCGTTGGTACTGGTCACTGCAACAAACTCATTCTCATCCATTTTCCCCGAGGCCTGAGAAGCAAAAACATTGGGGGGGGAGTCAGGTATGGTGGACACCACCAGAGCACCCCAGAGTCAGGCAGGGGACACCGATGACCCTGACCAGGCCTGGGGTCTGACACGCTCCTGACTCCATGACCTTTCCCAGGTTCTGGGCTCCATGTGATGCAGTGGGATGCCAGCCAGACAAGAGGTGAGCCCAGAGGAAGGGTGGGGACAGGGCACAGAGCCCCCCACTCTCCAGCCTGGAGCTGGGCGGTGCATCTGTGCCCTGGGAAGCTGGGCAGAGCTGGTGGTGAGGACCAGTCCAGCCTCTACTTTGGAACATTTGTGGTTGGGAGTTGGCCCCTCCCAGTGTCCACACTGCCCGGCCCAGACTCACCACGCTCTCCTCCGCGGACACACGCCCCTGCACACTGCCCGGCCCAGACTCACCACGCTCTCCTCC
>NW_012267274.1:602717-603896 GCF_000151885.1 Dipodomys ordii
GCGGGAGGGCTGGGGGGGGGCTGGCTGCAGCCGGAGCTCCTGTCCACAGCGGGACCTTCTGCCTGTCATGGCAAGTGTGTGTGGTGGACACAGGCAGGGGCCTCTACGAAGTCGGGTGACCAATGGCCCCTTCCAGCCACACCTCGTCCCTGGTCCTGAAGGGTGGGGTCTCCCTCTCCCGCCACGACATCCCTGACAATGCCGGGGACGGGGGACCTCGGCCGCCGGGCTCCTGACCCGGGGCAGGCCCGGGCCCCGAACCATGCGCTGCGCCGAGGTCCTGACGCCCTCAAGGTGGGACGGGCGGCCTGTAGCTCTGCCGCACTGCCTTCCGGCTCAGGCGGGAGCGGCCGGGAAGTCCCTGTGGCTGGCGCGTCGGTCCCGGATGGGAGGCCCCGGCCGGACCCCCCTAACCGCCCCCCCTCCGTGCTGGCCCCAGGGGTGCCCGGGCCGGCCTGAAGGGAAGCGCTTGCGGCCGGAGGTGAGCCGGGCCGCGGCTCCCGAGCGTCCCCAGCAGAGAGCGCGCGCGTCCGAGGGCGGAGCCGGCGCTGAGGCTGAACCCCGTGTCCCCCGGCCCCGCACCTCCTCCACGATGTCCCCGTTCTCGGCGTGGACCTGGGCCACGGCCCCCAGGTCCCGGATGATGCTGAAGATCTCGTACATCTGGGCGGAGAGAGGACGAGGTCCTGAGTGCGGCGCCGCGGCCGGGCCCGGCCCAGCGCCCCCCCCCCCCGCGTGCCGGCCTCACCTGGCCGTCGGAACACTGGCACCGGTCCCTGTGCGCCATGAAGACCAGGAAGGAGTTCACGCCTGGGGGAGGCGGCGGCGCTCAGAGGCGCGCTGGGCTCCTCCCGCAGGGCACGGGTGGAGCGGGGTGGCGCCCATGCCCTCCCTCCTTCTGCTCAGGCCTGACCCAGCCCTAACCGCCTGCACTGGAAACAGGGCCGGGCCTGCCTGTGGGAGCCTGACCGGCTGCGGGGCTGCGGCGCTCCGGAGGCGGAGCCCGGGGCAGGCGGGAGGCAGAGCCGGGGTGGGAGGTGGAGCCCAGGACAGGAGGCGGAGCCCGGGACAGGCAGGAGGCGGGGCCGGGGTGGGAGGCGGAGCCTGGGACAGGAGGCGGAGCCCGGGGCAGGCAGGAGGCGGAGCCGGGGTGGGAGGCGGAGCCTGGGACAGGAGGCG
>NW_012267274.1:604499-609794 GCF_000151885.1 Dipodomys ordii
GGAGGCAGAGCCGGGGTGGGAGGTGGAGCCCAGGACAGGAGGCGGAGCCCGGGGCAGGCGGGAGGCGGGGCCAGGGTGGAAGGCGGAGCCCAGGACAGGCAGGAGGCAGAGCTGGGGTGGGAGGCGGAGCCCGGGGCGGGAGGCTGAGCCAGGGCAGGAGGTGGAGCCCGGGGTAGGCAGGAGGCGGAGCTGGGTGGGAGGCGGAGCCGGGGTGGGAGGCGGAGCCTGGGGCAGGCAGGAGGCGGAGCTGGGGTGGGAGGTGGAGCTCGGGACAGGAGGCGGAGCCCTGGGTGGGAGGCGGAGCCGGGGCAGGAGGTGGAGCCTGGGGCAGGTGGGAGGCGGAGCCAGGGCAGGGGGTGGAGCCCGGGGCAGGCGGGAGGCGGGGCCGGGGTGGGAGGCGGAGCCTGGGGCAGGTGGGAGGCGGAGCCAGGGGCAGGAGGCAGAGCAAGGCCCCAGGACAGCACGGGCCAGGGTCTTAGCACTGCCCAGAGTGCTGGGACCCAGTCAGGAGCAGCTACACTTGTCCACTAACTGGGCAGCCAGGGCCTGCACCCCTCCCCAGTCAGGGCTCAGCGGCAGCCCCAACCCAAAGCCAGTCCCATGTCCTGGACCTCCAATCCCCACCGAAGACCCGGTGCTAACACGTCCGAGTCCGTGTCTAATTCTGGTCAAATTCACTGCTCCGCTTGGCAGGGGTTTAGCTTCGAGACTTCCTCTGGCAGCAGAGCACGTCCTCGCTTATAGCCAGGCTGTTCCCGAGTGGGCAGCAGCACAGAGACCAGGGCTTCCCACCCCCTCCTGCGAGGGCCTCGGCCCCCGGGAAATGGGCAGCTGCCTCTCCTGCACCCCAGGAGCAGAACCGAGGACAGCCTGGCCACTGCTCCCCTGTATGAGGAGACCCGCCACAGGGCCGGGGCACTGCCTGCGGGGAGACCTCCACCCCCAGCCTCCTAAAGCAAGCCTCAACAGCCCTCCAACTCAATTCTAGGCACCTGTGGTCAGGTCGGCAGAGGGCAGCTGGACACGGGTCGGGAAGGGGCCGCCTCACGTAGCACACAGGCAGGTGGTCCGCTGGCATGGGGAAGCCCAGGCCCCTGCCCCCTTCCCAGCCCTGGGCTGTGGAAGCTGCTCTCACCCATCCTTGACCAGGGCCTCTGGCTCTCCTCTCACCCTTGACCTTGACCTCTCACCCTTGTCCTTGACCAGGGCCTCCAGCTCCTCCTTGGTGCTCTCGTGCCAGCGGGGGACGTCCATGTGCAGGGAGTAGTCGCAGCAGGCTGTGGCGTCCGCCCGCTCCCGCCACTGTTCGTAGGCCGCCAGCAGGCTCACACCCGCGTCCGGAAACACGTGGTCCACTGTGCAGAGCAGCGGGTCAGCCAGGCGCACCACGGGTCGGAGAGTCCCCCCGCAGAAAATGGACAGGAGGAAGACCACACAGGTGGGGACCACCTTGCCCGCAGCTCCCAGGCCCCTCTGCCCACCCCCGGCCTCTCTGAGCACAGAAGTGGGGTAAGAGGCTGGGCAGCCACCCAGCTCCGGTGAGTCCCGGCCCGGCAGGCGCTGACTGCCATGATACTGCCCCCTGGAGGAGAGGCGGGAGGGGCTCCCTTGCCCCACCCGGCTGCCCCCCGGCCCTGCTCCACACCACACTGGGCTCCTGTAGCCCCACGGCCTCTGCGCCCTGTGTCTCTTCTGCCAGCCAGCACCCTTGCTGCCAGCGTTCCTGCGGTCAGGTCCAAACGTTGGTCGCTGGCCGCTCTGGGACATGCCAGGCAGCTGCTCAGAGCAGGGGCCGAGCAGGAGAGCAAGATGCCCCTCGCAGGGGCTTGCGATAAACCAGGACCCCGGACAACTATTCACAGCTTGGACCTCCTGCCTGTCCCCTCAGCCTGGCATGGGCAGGTGGCATCGGCACGGCCCCCTCCCAGCCATACAGCACTGGTGGCCTGGCGGCCCCCTTCCCTGGGACCTGCTGGTGGAGGTCCCTCCCTGCGCTGAGTAAGCAAACCAAGCTGTGATAAGTGTGGCCTGTCCAGGGCCCTACGACCCCAGGGAGCCCCTCCCGTGACTGCAGCCAGGCCCACGCAGCCCAGAAGGGTGCAGTGTGTGGCTTTTCCAAATGCAGGCCCTCGCCACCATCCGGAACCAAGTGCATGTCCATCCGCCCTCACAGACCTTGGCCACGCTGCGGAGCCAGCCAGGAGCCCCACCAGAGGCTCTGGGCAGAAGGCACTGGAGCTTCCCCAGTCCCAGATATAAGAAGGAAAACAACACGTGAGGACACCTCTCTGGATGCTGCCCCCTGGAGGCTGGGCCCGGACACTCACAGACCATGCTGCCCCCTGGAGGCTGGGCCCAGACACTCACAGACCGTGGTGGTCCCTCCCGCCAGGGCGGCTGTGGTGCCCTGCGCAAAGTCATCAGCGGGCGCCATGCCCAGCGCGGGCGCCTGCAGTCTGGTGTGCACGTCGACTCCGCCGGGCAGGACCATCAGGCCATGGGCGTCGATGGTTCGGATGCCCCCAGGGACGATGAGGTTCTCCCCGATTTGTCTGAAAGCAACATTCGGTCACACCATGCCTGCCACAGAGCCAGCCCTCCAGTCCCGCAGCTCCAGGGGCAACACGGGGGCCGGGACCTGTGCCTTCCAACCCTCCCTTCCTGCTCCTGCTTGCGCCTTCCGGACCAGCAGCCCAGAGAGGTCAGGATCTGTTAAGCACAACATTGTATACCATGTCCTCCTAAGAGTTGTGGAAACACAAGACACATGGTAGCCTGAGGCCTCACACTGCCGGGGGAGGGGGTCAGGACTCAGGCCGGTGGGGGAGGGTGGTGATCAGGACTCAGGCTGCGGTGGTGTTCAGGGAAAGGGGTTCCAAAAAGATGAACACATCCACCTGGCTTCCACCTAGACACAAACACCTGCATATGGGGTCACCAAAGCACACACGTGTGACAGCCTTGCACTCCACTCACGGGGAGTAGAAACTTACTTAATCAAGCCATCTTCCACATACAGATCGGCATAGAAGGACTGGTCATCATTCACAATCTTCCCACCTTTGATCAGGAGGCGGTCACTCTGGTGGAAACAAAGAAATGGACATTTTCCCCTCTAGACTGAGCCATTCATCTCCTTCCCCTGGGATTACCACTGAGCCATGTGGCACCATCTGTGGATGGATAAAACCAGCTCAGGCCAGGTGCCAGTGGCTCATTTCTATGACCCAGGCCACTCAGGAGGCTGAGCTCTGATGGTCACAGTTTAAACACATCCTATTCAGACAAGAGACACTTGTGTCCAATTAACCAAATTAAAAGCTAGAACACCAGCCTTGAATTAAAACAAACAAGAGGTGGTGCACTGAGTTCAATACCCAGCACCAGCACACTCAGAAAAACTGCTCAGGTGCCTTAAACTGTCCATGATAACTGAGGAGTTACTATGCTCAGAGAGGGTGCTCAGCGCTGCAGAGGGGACTTCACACAGCCCTGCACCTGCTGCTCAGTCATGCGCGGAGACAGAGGGCTGAGCTGGACAGCAAGCACAGCTGTGTGCCCAGCCCACAGCCTCAGAGACCCACCCCAACCATGTCGTCATCCACCTGCTCAAGAGGCTGGGGGCTGACAGTGCTGGGCTTCTGCTGCCCGGAGCCCCCAGCAGACACAGTCCTTTCCCCACCCCCTCCCCTGCTCCGGAGGCCCCTGCAGAGACAGATGGAAGCAATAAAACACGTGCACAAGTCATCAGACAGACACACAGAGCACAAGCAGAGAGACAGGCAGAGGGTGAGAGGGGGTGGGGCTGCCCAGGGCCGGTGAAGGCCCCCTCGGGGTCTGTGCCAGGAAGCATCCCGGGCAATGAATGGCCATGGAAGGCAGGACAGAGTTGGAGTTGTACCACCCCAGAGGAAAGTGGGGGCTGGAACCTTCTAAACAGAGGGGCAAGAGGCAGGAGCAGGGCTCAGAAGGGCAGTGGTGGGGCACTCGGGGCTAAGTTCCAGGTGCTGACGCCGCGGGTCACCAGCTGGTCTCTGTTTGGCGCTGGAAGGAGATTGACTTGGCTGCCATGGGAAGTAGGGAAATGGGTGACTTGGAGGTTGTCCACATGAGCTAGAGATCAGGGCCCAGGGTTATGGACCTGGGGGGGTGAGAGATGGGGCTGGGATGAGTCCAGTGAGCAGGGCTTAAACGTAGAGGGACCATGGGGGAGGAAGGGCAAGAAAGAAATCAGTTGGCCACAGGTTTGAGGCTGTCTAGAGGCTCCCCAAGTAAGTAGGCCAACGGCCTGAGGCTGAGGCTGGCGCTGGCTCTCAGAGAAAACCCTGGCAGCATGGGCCGTGGAAGCCAAGGGCCAGGCTATCATACTTGGCAGCCATAAAGCCTCTCCTAAGAATAAACCAAATGGTCAAGGAGGAGTTGCTCCTGGTATTTCCAGAGGTCCTCAGGGGAGAGGCGTGGAGAGACACAAAAGAGGGGAGGAGCCAGGGGGGAGGCTGGATGAGGTGTCCTGTCCCTTCCATTACTGTCTGCATCTACTGGGAAGCGGGCTGTACGCCGGGAGCTCTCGCTGCCCATGGAGAGGCCAGGCCAGGGCCCCTGCCCCCAACTCCTTCCCCTAGGGAACCAACCCAGAGCGCACTGAGCTCTGCAGGGCAAGAGGTGGGGGAGCTGGTGTGCCATGCCCTGGCCTCGCTGACACACACCACTCCGCTGAACTTTGAAAATGGTGTTAATGAAGGGCCAGTCCACCACCACTAAGTCTACCAAAAGGTTGATGATAAACTAAGCTGCAGCCAGATTCGGCCCTCTACCTGTCTTTGTACAACCTGCACCTGCATATTGGTTGGGGAAAAAAAAAACAAAAGAATATTACATGGTTCACAGAAGTGCCAAACGCATTAATATTAAGTGATTTAATAATAGTAGTAATTAATAACACCAGCGCAGTGTCACGAATAGTCACACCCATGAGCCACCTTGTACGTGGCTGGGACCGGCCGAGGCGTGTGGTCCTTCAGGCTCGAAGTATCACCTGGTCCTAGAAGCCTGTGGACCTGGTCCCCAGCGCCGCGCCCCTCCCCACAGTGCTCGCCCCGCCCCGCCCCGCCGCGTCACTGCTCCCAGGCCTGGCCCGTCCCCGCACGACCCCACCATCCTCAGCAAACCCCGGGAAAACCCGCGCCCGAAGCCAAGGCCCGGCTGGGGGAGGCCGTGGTCTGGGGTCTCTGTTCGCAGGGGCCGAGGGGAAGGACGGGCTGCGGGATGCCCTGGCCGGGCCCCTGGCCAGCCCGG
>NW_012267274.1:609844-612072 GCF_000151885.1 Dipodomys ordii
GACACACGCCCCTGCACACTGCCCGGCCCAGACTCACCACGCTCTCCTCCACGGACACACGCCCCTGCACACTGCCCGGCCCAGACTCACCACGCACTTCTCCCAGACTATGGACATGCGCTCCTCCACGCCGTTGGTGCCCTCCGGGATCAATGTGAAGTTGTCTTTGCCGACGGCCTTCTGGGCAGTGGTGAAGGTGCAGTGTGCACTGCCGGTCACCTGGAGGTCCCCGCTGGGAACAGGCAGGGTCAGGGGCCGGGGCGGCCCTGCCTGCCGTCAAGAACTAGGGTGTTCCCAGCCACGGGGCACTGAGGAGTCCGAACTGGCAAAGAAGGTGCCCGTGGGGAGGGCAGCCGCGTGGGCGGAGCCACGGCAGGGGGTGGGGCAGCTCCCAAGGAGGAAGCCCCATTGGCGCCACGGCCTCCACACGGCTCTGGCCTGGGCGACTGCTCACCTGGACAGCAGGGCGCTGAGGTGGTCTGCGGTGGTGGGGTCGGGGCTGATGGGGGGCGAAGTGACAAAGGCCGCGGCCTTAGCCCAGTTCTTGCTCCAGTAATGTGAGCCGTCCGTGCCCAGGCTGGCAGTGATGGGCTCCCCGAACACAACCACCCCTGTGGAAGGCAAGACAGTGCAGACCTCCCCCCTCCCTGCAGGGCCTCCCAGCCCCCCAACCCCCCACCGCCTCTAGCTTGGCAGAGGACCAAGTCCCTGGTTGGGACAGTGGTCGGCCCTGGGGTCTCCACGGGAGGAGGGCTGACAGGACAGAGACCCCTCCACACCCAGGGCACCCGCTGCATCACCAGAGTCCAGCCAGCCACTGCTGGCCGCTGGCCAGCCCCGGGCTCTGGGACGGGCCTCACTCAGAGTTCTGGCCAGGCCGATGGGTGGGAGAAACGCTGGGTCAGGGTGGGTGGGGCTGCCGGGCCGCTGCCAGTATCCTGGAAGCAGGGGACAGGGCGGTGTCCCCACCTCACACCGGCTCCCGCCCCGAGCCACTGGCCAGGGCAGGGCAGGGCTCAGGACAGGTAGGGAGGGCAGGCACCACTGGGCACCAGACTCCGGTCCTGCTCGGGGCCCCACCTTGGTGCTGTCCAGTCCCTACTAGCTAGCTAGGCATACGTGCCTACCTCCTGCTGGCTGGGGTGCTCCACGTGAGGAACCCCAAGCCTTGCAGAGGTACCTCAGCTCCAGATGCCACAGCTGCTGTGGACATGCACTGCCACCCCCGCCCCAGAATGGGGAGCCCCTCAGACACAACCTCTAGTGCCCCCCACACTGGCCAGGCCCCCGTGCTTCACACAGCCCCCACGGGAAGCTGCTGTCCCCCACACTGGCCAGGCCCCCGTGCTTCACACAGCCCCCACGGGAAGCGGCTGCTCCGACAGCAGGAGGCGGGGTCCGCATCTCCCTTGCTGCACCCCTGGTCTAACCCAGAGAGCAGGTGCCCAGGGAGCTGGGCCACCCACAGGCCTCCTGTCAGGCCCATACCCGCCACCAGAGGGCCTCGGGCAGCAGAACTGGAGGGGGCAGCACTCACCCCTGCGCTTGGCGGGGGACAGAACTCACCCCTGCGCTTGGTGGGGGGACAGCACTCACCCCTGCGCTTGGTGGGGGGGGCAGCACTCACCCCTGCGCTTGGCGTGGGGCAGCACTCACCCCTGCGCTTGGTGTGGGGGCAGCACTCACCCCTGCGCTTGGTGGGGGCAGCACTCAGCCCTGCACTTGGCCGGGGGCAGCACTCACCCCTGCACTTGTTGGGGGGCAGCACTTACCCCTGCGCTTGGCGGGGGCAGCACTCAGCCCTGCGCTTGGCGGGGGCAGCACTCACCCCTGCGCTTGGTGGGGGGCAGCACTCACCCCTGCGCTTGGTGGGGGGGCAGCACTCACCCCAGCGCTTGGTGGGAGCAGCACTCACCCCAGCGCTTGGTGGGAGCAGCACTCAGCCCTGCGCTTGGTGTGGGGGCAGCACTCACCCCTGCGCTTGGTGTGGGGATGCAGCACTCACCCCTGCGCTTGGTGGGAGCAGCACTCAGCCCTGTGCTTGGTGTGGGGGCAGCACTCAGCCCTGCACTTGTTGGGGGGCAGCACTTACCCCTGCGCTTGGCGGGGGCAGCACTCACCCCTGCGCTTGGCGGGGGCAGCACTCACCCCTGCGCTTGGCGTGGGGGCAGCACTCAGCCCTGCGCTTGGCGTGGGGGCAGCACTCAGCCCTGCGCTTGGTGGGGGTG
>NW_012267274.1:625743-626718 GCF_000151885.1 Dipodomys ordii
GGCCGCGGGGCGAGGGCGCGGGACGGAGCGGAGCGGGACTGGCTCACCGTGATGCGCGGTATGCTCTTCTTGCCCTGGAAGGACATTTTGCTGCTGGACTGGCCTTGGACTCCGTCGAGGCGACGCGGGCGCGGGTGTGCGGGCGGGAACACACACGGAGCCCAGCGTGTGCGTGGGGCGCCCGAGAGCGAGCGTGCGGGGCGCCCGGCTCCGCCCCCAGTCCCCGCCTCCGCGCACTAGGCCACGCCCCGAGAGCCAAAGCCACGCCTCAGCGCACCAGGCCACGCCCCCGGATCAGAGGCCACGCCTCCGCGCACCAGGCCCCACCCCCGGGACCGAGACCACGCCTCTGAGCGCCCGGCCACGCCCCGGGGTTAAGCCTAGGCGGGGCTCCAGGGTGGGGCCCTTTCCATGTTCCCAGCAACCTCTTGTCGGGCCTCTAGTTCAGTCCTTCACGGACTCGCGGTCCCCACGCGGACCGAGGGAGGGGACGTGAGCTCCGCCACGTCCTGTCGGTGGTCCCCGAGGCACCCCAGGCTCGGGCTGGAAGCCGATCTCGGGTCCTGACCTCCGCACTGCGAGGACCCAGAGGCGGGGGCGCAGTCCGTCCCCGAGGATCCCGGGGACCGAGGCCAGGGCGCAGTCCGTCCTGAGGACCCCGATGACCCCGAGGCGGGGGCGCAGTCCGTCCCCGTGGACCCGGATGACCCCGAGGCGGGGGCGCAGTCCGTCCCCGAGGACCCCGATGACCCCGAGGCGGGGCGCGCAGTCCGTCCCCGAGGACCCCGAGGCGGGGGCGCAGTCCGTCTTCGAGGACCCCGGGAACCGAGGCCGGGGCGCACACGCAGGGCCAGAGCCGACACCGGCGTCGGGAGCCAGGAGGGTGAGCATGCCGGCCGGACCGGATCCCCGCCTCCTGCCCCCGGGCTCCGAGGCCTCGCCCCGGGGACGGGCTTGCTGAGGGCGGCAGGCGGG
>NW_012267274.1:627293-645713 GCF_000151885.1 Dipodomys ordii
CGCCAGCCGCGGTGGCAGGGGCCGTGCGCGGTGTCGCTCTCGGACCCGCGGCACGGGTTTGAAGAGGCCCCCGCAGACCCCGGTCTCCCCGGGCGGGTGCGGCCTCGGCCCTTGCGCGTGGACAGAGCCGCTGCGCAGACTGAACTCCGCCGGCGGAGTGACGGCTCACGTGACACACGGGCAGCCTTGTGTCCAAGAGTCCACTTTATTAGAACTGTACAACGCCCGACGAAGGAGCAGAAATGCTCCGGAACGCGGCGTGAGAACCACGGTACAAAAATACGTGTAAAACTCTGAGGTCGACGCAGGCCTCAGGCGGGACCGCCCTGAGGACCCCGCGGCCCGCGGGAGCGCGGCCCGCACGCGCCCGCCGCAGACCCAGCCCGTTCCTTTGCATAAATACACAATAAAGCTTCTAAAAAACACAAGTAAACAGATGCGTGTCGACACTACGTTCACAAGGTGAGTTCCTGAGCCTAAACCTAAGTCCGTCTCTGTGTTAGAACACACAGCCATCTTCGCGTCCAAGCCTCTCACCTTCCCTCCTCCCTCCTGACTCCTAGTTGGTGTCACAAGCTACATAAGGCACTCGGGTTTCCTGAAAGCTACAGATTCTAGGAGAGACTAAAGTCAGAGCGCAGGCCTTCAACTAGAACCCCAGACCATGGACAAACACAACGCACTCTGCAGTTGACATGAACGTCGACTTTAGACCAAAAGCACTGAGGTTGTCTGCTTCATGCCGTGCTGATTGTGAGCGCCACGTGCTGCAGGGCTCCTGCCGCAGTGACACAGTTCTGATTCCTGGCAGCAGTGCGGCTTCCTCCTCCCGCTTCACTGGGGCAGGGCCTTCGCATTTAGACCTTCCCGCCGAATGCTGGAAGAAATCCAGTCTAGCAATGTTTGGAACAAAGCATGCAGCCTGGGACTGAGAAAACACACCTTCCCTTTCCAGGGCTGACCTTTTCAGATGCTCACACCGGCAAGAACCCTTGGAGAGGCCTTTTCCTTTTGGCAAAATCCCAGTTCTGACTTTGTAAGTGGACGGAAGCAGTGACATCAACTAAACGTGTGCTTTCAGGAGTGAGGCAGGTGTGCAAACTCAGTAGGTTCATAAAATAGTCTACATTCATTAAGCCTTTCTCCTTCTTATGTACACACTTTTTACATATAAACAATGACTTCATAAGCATTGTACATATTTACACATGTCCCTCCTGTACATTTTACCTTTAAGACCCCTCCCCTCATAAAAAAAACACAGAACTGTGAGTTAGTGTCTAGGAAGGGCAGGAGAATGAATGAAGAACTTCACACACACAACATGCAAAATTACCCTGGCCCAGTTCAACTAGAGGAATGTGAATCTGGGGTTCTTGGATGCCATCTTTGGATCTCAATCACCTTCTGTCTTATAAATTCACAGTGGAGCAGGGCTGGGAGCCTGTGGGGCCGGCCATGCTGGCAGGGCTGCATGGAGTTAGGACATGTTTTGGAGGGCAGTGCAGAGTCTGTCTGAGTTTGGCCCGTGGTTCGTCTGTGCTGTAGCAGTGTTTATGAAGATAGGCTCTTGCTCTGAGCACAGTAAATGTCAAGAGGATGCGGTCATCGAAATGAGACAAAACTATGCATGGAGGACTGAATGAGATTTCAGACTTGAGACAAAACCTATGCCGGGCTCACACGTAGGCACCAACGGCTGGAGCGGTGTTGGAGCGGTGTCCCGTGTGTCAGGAGCCATGGCCTGAGCTGCAGCGGGAGCGGTGTTGGAGCGGCGTCCCGTGTGTCAGGAGCCATGGCCTGAGCTGCAGCGGGATCGGCCAAGGCCCTTGGGGCCGGGGCAGTACACGGTGCGTTCCCCTCAGAAATTCTGTTCCCAGTGAGGAAAGCATCTGTCTAGTCCTATAAGCTCCCTTTACCTTCAGCCAGGAAAAGTTGCTTGGGCCGCCGCCACCACCACCATAGGAGAATATTCCTCCTGACACAGATAAAAAATGAGCCTAATACTTCCAGACGGATGATCAGTCCTCCCTCGGGTGACTTCGTTCCTTTAAAAATGCACCATGATGGGCTAACTCCCCTGTCTGTGCATCTCTCTGCCCAGAGCCACAGCTTGTAGATGCTTTGAAAGGGCTCAATCCACATGTTGTCTTCTGGTGGGGCAAGCACACGCATGAGCACATGTGCACTCACGTGCACGTTCGACTTCAGCCCTGGGGTGACTAGCTCAGACCACACGATGTGGTGAGGAGAAGCAGGCCGTCAGACGCCGCCGCCGGCGCGGGAAGTCATCCCCGGCCGTGGACTGGATCGTGCACCAGGACTGGGAAGCACACTTTAAACCGCTTCAGCCGGTGAGTTGCTTTCTCTCTGAGGAAGAGTAGAACAAGAACCTCAGTGCATCATACCCGTGGCACACGTGGGGACCCACACACCACGGCACCTAAGGCACACACGTGCTCACATACGCTAGGGGCGTGAGGCACACGCGCAAATGTACACACCACAGAGGCTGATGCACACACCCACAGGAAAATGGGCCAGGGCTCCACGGGGGTCTGTGGTGTGCCTGTCACAATGCTGCTGGCTTCTTGGGCTCAGCGCCAGCTCTGATGCCAAGCTCTGATGCCACACCTTGAGTCTCCAGCCACACAGATGCACCAGGCCCTCCCAGGAGATCACACGAGCATATGAGAAGACATTTGCAGAAGCAGCCTCAGGTCTGCCCCATAGTCCACGCAGCTGTCCGCATTCCTACCACGCCTCACCACTGAGGAAGGGGCCTCTGCTAGGGCCTAACCTTATCTTCCTTATCTTTACACATGATCACTTGCTAAACAAGATATAAAGGCACCTCTAAGCTTCCTTCAAATAAGGAGGGCGGCCTGGGCCCGCCCCCAGTGCAGCAGCTGGCAGGAAGCACTGGGGGTGACCTCAGGGCCAGGGAGGCTAGCATCTCAGCAGCATGAAAGCCCGTCATTACCATGCTCCCTCTGCACCAGCCACAGCCGGAATCACTGCTGCAATCAAAACTGCACAGCGCGCTATGCTTCCCTCTGCTTCCTGTCTAAACAAGTTGTCATAGAGCCATCTATTTTTAGAACATTTAAAAAAGGGGGACGGGGCTGGGAAGGTGGCTCAGTGGTAGAGTGCTTGCCTTGCATGCCTGAGGCCCTGGGTTCGATTCCTCAGCACCACATAAGCAAAAAGAAAAAAGCCGGAAGGGGGCTGTGGCTCAAGTGATAGAGCACTAGCCTTGAGCTGAAGAGCTGAGGGACAGCGCCCAGGCCCAGAGTTCAGGCCCCATGACCGGACCCCCCCCCAAAAAAAGAGAGAGAGAACAGAGAGGGTGGGCAGGGCAAAGGGACCGGCGGCTATGTCTGCCAGGGCCAGTGGCAGCACACCAAGTGAGGCTTGAGGTTGGGAGTGAGGCCAGCCCCCAGGACCCCATGTCAACGCGGGCATGTGCTCTGTGACTACCACTGAGCCAGGCATTCTGGGCACCGTTTGCTGTCTCTCTGTGGCACTTGAGCAGCTGCTGCCATTGTGGCGGCTTCTTTCTCAGACGGCTTCACAGGAGGCGGCACAAGGGCCCCTCCGCCTTCCCCCTCCCTTCCCCCTCCCCCTCCGTGCCCCCCCGCCCCCCGGCCCCTGGGTTCCACCTGCAGTCTGAGGAGCTGTAGCACGTTGTGAAGGCAAAGGTAGTGCCGAGCCGCTGGAGCCGCTGGAGCCGCCGGCTCTGGCTCCGGGCGGCACAGGGAGCACACAGGCAGCCGGGAAGCGACAGCCATCACACCCAGTCCCCTGCCGCCCCACGGCTGGTCCCCCCAGAACCCCACCCAGCTCCTGGAGGACTGTGAGAGCACCAGCCATATCTGGGGGAAAGGAGACAATTTTGGGGTGGGGGAGGGATGGAAGCTCTCAGGACTTCGTTCCCTTCACAGGGATGGGCCCAAGGAGTGCCACTAATGGCTGTGACCACATGCCTGCCTGGCACCCGTCTGAGCACCGGAATCCTGCCTGATCCACAGAAGCCCCGAGCACCAGGCCCAGGGCTATGCTCTCTCGATAACGAGCTGAGGACTCAGAGCTTGCTCAGCCCGGCCTGCAGGAGGTCAAGCGGCAGCTCTGACGTGGATCAGCTGTCCCCACCGGCCAGCGAGGAAGGGTCCTGTGGCTGTGGCATCTACTGAGCAGCCTCCCAGTGTCTACCTGACTACACACGGCCAACTCCACACACCCACACAATGAAATGCACAGTGCACAGGTATGCACACACACGTGCATGACCGAAGGACACGTGTGTCAGCACACACCCGCGTGCAGCCAGACACACAGGCGCATGATACACGTGCACACACTTTCCACTGGCTCTCCTCCGGTGCTTGGTTTTGTCTCCTATCTGGGTGCAGGCAGCTGCTCCCTCCGTGAGGGAGGGGTGCCTCTACATTTCTAACAGTGATGCCCCAGCAGTGACAGTGCTCATTAACAGCTCATGGCCACACTATGAAAGGGTCCATTGTTGTGACCACGATGGTCACATTATAAATGAGCAGACAGCTGTCCTGCAGCACGTGAGCTCTGTCCCCAAACAATGAACCGGACGATAAAGCACCGAGGGAAATGCTCTGGGTTTCCAGCCAGTTTCCCAATTGAAATTTTGTGCTATCACCCAGTAACATCCAAGAAACATTTCTGCTGTGAGGCAAACTAGAAAGACTCTAAACAAAGCAGACCTGAGCCCGAGGCTGGCTGGATTGGGGAGGGCCGCGGCTCTTCTCAAGCCAGCATAGGTAGCTGGGCAGCCTGCATTGCCACTCCCAGCATGCACGAAGGAGAAATGCTCATGCCTGCAAACCGGGAACACCTGCCCTCGGGGAGACACAACAAAGTCCAGAAAGCACCCCTCTCAGACGCACACAGAGTCCAGCCGTCCAGTGGCCAGGAGCAAATGTCCCACAGCCAGTCACCTACACCCAACGGCATCTGCGGATGAACTTCACAATGACATACGTGTATAAACACAGCCCGGAGGTGCCTTCTTGGTGATGATGTAAAAGCCAGTCAAAGTCATACCTTTTAGAAATAGTCTATCTGCCACGAAGCTCCAGTGGAGAGAGCTGGGCTGGGCTGCACCAGAGGGAGGCGCTGAGTCTACCGACCTCATAAACACGAGGGCACAGCATAGCGGGCCACTCAGGAAGAGCAACTGCACACAGCAAGAAACCTTCCATGATGAGATCAAGGGAGGCAGAACTGCGCCATGTGGCCCACTCACTCTGAGACCCAGACGTGGCCCACCCAGGCTGCCACTGAGGGGCACACTCTGTCCTGTCACCGGGCACACTGCCAAAGTGGACCCAAGAGGACCTCCTCACCCTGTGCCTGGCGGAGCCCAGGCTGATGGGTGGGTGGACTCTTCAGCACACAGCAGGACCCCTGGTCAAGGCCTAGAGCCAGTGCCCGGCACCAGGGAGCACGGCCTGCCTGGTAGAGTCCCCACCCCTGCCACCAAGAGAGCCAGGCAGCACCGGTGCTCCCAGGAAGGGCCTAGGAAAGCCATGTCTCCACACACCATGGTCGTCCTGGCCAGGCAGCCTCAACAGACAATGGCAAAACCATTTCTAAGGAGCTCACCTTCGTTCCCTGGGGGGAAAACCCCAATATACACAAATTTACCAGGATGCATTATGATGTAGAACGTTACAGACACTGTTTACATGAAGGCTCCATTCTACTTGTGCACAGTGCTTGCTAACAGTGATGTATTCTGAGAGGGAGGGAGGGAGGGAGGGAGAGAGAAAGAGAGAGAGAGAGAGAGAGAGAGAGAGAGGCTGAGTGTGTGGCTAGTCCCCAGGCAAGACAATACCATCCACCCCTGCTGGCCGCTGGGCCCCGGGGCAGTGATGTGGGGATGCGTGACTAATGCGGTGATGCATGGACGCAGTGATATGACTGCCTATGGCTGAGCTCAGGAGCAGGGCTGCTCTTTGCAACGCATGTGCTGGCCATTGAGAGCCGTAAATCTGAGCCGGCTGACATTGACTCTAACACCACCAGCTTCCAGCCCTGAGCTGGGATGGGAGTGGTCCCTGGAGATCCAGCCCCCCACCCCCCGCCCACTGCCAGTCTGTCTCAGCCCCTGTGGGGGATGCCAGAAGCAGACCTCTCCCCCATCTGCTTGGGGAGCGGTCTGGGGGGCAGGGCTCTGCAGCCCAGACGTGACTGAGGAGCTGAGGATCTGGAGGAAGTTCTTTACAATGAGTGTGGGAGACAAGGACACCACAAGAAATGAACATCAACCCCCTGCTCACAGACAAGACTTAGCTCAAAATGAACCACTGAGATTCCACATGTAATTGCAAAAGTCATAACATTCTGGAAAGAAACATGGGATAATATGTGTGATTTAGGGCAAAGCAGGATGTCCTATTCCAAGACCAAAAATCATAATTTCAAAAAGTTGATAAATGAGCCGGCGCTGGTGGCTCATAACTATAATCCTGGCTACTCAGGAGCTGAGAGCTAAGGACCATTGTTTAAAGCCAGCCCAAGCAGGAAAGGCTTATCTCCAATTAACCACCTAAAAACTGGAAGTGGAGCTGTGGCTCAAAGTAGCAGAGTGCTAACCTTAAGCAAAAAATGTCCAGGGACAGTGCCCAAGGTCTGGGTTCAAGTCCCATGATTACCACCAACAAAAAACTTGATAAATGAAACTTCATCAAAATCAAGAGCTTTATCAGATACTTTAAAGAGAATAAAAAGACAAAAGAAGGTCTGGAGCTTATAGATAATAAGTAAATGAATGTGCCTGGAATATATAAAGGACACTTAAAACTCCATAACAAGAAAAAAAGCAACCCAATCCAAAAATGGGAGAAGTTTGAAGCCAGATGTGGTGCCTCCAGCCTGTAGGGAGGCATAGACAGGGGGGTTGTGATTCAAGGCCATTGAAACAAAAAGAAAGGCCAGAGTCCATCTCAACCAATGGCTGGGTGCGGTGACACCCGGCCACCATCCCCAGAGACCTGGGAAAGCACAGGAGGAAGATATGGATCCTGTGAGACAAAGAACAGTCAAAACTGTGCCTGCGCACAGGGCAGGGCCTAGCCGGTCTGAAATGACCCTGCTTTGATCTAGGGCTGAACAGATAGGCAAATATACTGCAGACAGTGAGATCTCCGTGTCCCACCACCGTCCAAGATGCTGGGAGTAAGGAAAAGGAAATGCACAGACCATGTGCTGTTGGCTAGAAATGGAGGCATCATTATGAGCTCACAAAAGTGGTAGATTGATTGTTGATGGATAGACAGATGATAGATAAGGTAAATAAGAAGAAGATAGATGATAGATGGACGGCAGATGATAAATAGGCAAATGAGGGACAGGTAAGCAGATGTGACTAGGTTAGTGCACATATATGTACATCTAAGCTCTATGAGGAGGTGAGAAGATGACCACTCCCATAATAAGTCACACATGGTCTAGAGAGCTTGTGTCTACTCACCCCCCTGCCTTTCTTGGGATTGATCCCAAGTTTAGAGCTAAGGTTAGGGGTTAGGATTAGGCCATGGGGTTACTCTGTAGCCAGCCAGCCCAGAGGCCGAGATCTAGCCTCCCACCCTGCCTCGGCTGTACCTGTGCCTCCCAAATGTCCTCCCAAGCAATGTGTGTCCCCTCCCCTGGCCACCCCAGCATCCTGGGAGTGGGGCAGGGTTTGGGTCAGCTCTGGGTCAGGGAGTCTGTCCATCAATGTCCAGGCCCTAGAGGTCAGCAAAGGGGCACCTGCCCAGACCTGCCCATCTCCCAGTCTTCCTCACCGAACGCCTCTCCACCTACAACCTGCTCAGCTTAAGGCAAGCCCTAGCGTGGCTGCCTGGCCACAGGGAGGGTGGAATGGTGGTGGCAGAGGGGCCCCAGCAGCTGTGTCTGCACAGGCAGGCAGCCCGGTGCTAACCATAGATGGGTGACCAGGGGGCTGGGAGTGCAAGCATCTGAGATTGGGACTGCCTTGCCCAGCAAGTAGCTGTGCAGCCAGCATGTACTCCACTGGCTGCCAGTGCCGCTCAGCCCTGCAGGGCCTGTTGGGTTGGAGCGCCCCCGTGTGGCTCACGGTGGTGTCTCTGCTGGGCTGGGCCAGCAGCCTTCTGAGCAAGCTCTCTGCCCACAGAGGAGCACAGAGACCACAGGCCACTTTGTACCTGGGACCTGGGCCTCTCTGACAACCATATCATGCAAGATGTGCCTCTGGGGACGGTGCCAGGAGGCAAGGTGCCTCTCCCCGACTTCTTCCTGCTCTAGTCACAGGCAGCTAGAACAGCAGCCCTTGGGCATTCTGGAAAGCCCTGCTCAGCCCACCAAGGGAGCTTCCTGTGGCCTTTTGTTCTCTCTTTTCAGTATGGGGTCTCACGCTTGCTAGGCGGGTGCTCTGCTTGAGCCACACCCCCAGCCCTTCTTGCTTTAACTACTTTCTGAGTAAGGTCTGTGCGCATGACCTGGCCAGCCTGGTCCATGAGAGAACTGGCTTCTACCACCCTGGCATGTGACAGCTGCCCGCAGTGTGCCGCGTCCACACCGTCCTGTCTCTGTGCCCACAGCCCAGGCTCTCGCCATGCTCCTCTAACCGTGGCGGGAAGGAAACCTCGGTGGGACAGCTCCCCTCCACACCCTGTAGGCTGCTGCCACTCGTGGGCTGTGGGAAGCTGACCCTGAGCAGGACACAGTGGCAGAGGCCACACCTAGCCACGCCCCCTGCAGCCTGCTGCCAGTTTGGTCAGAGGACCCTTTCCAGGGAGTTGGTAGCTGACAAGGCATCCTCCTGGACAGCCTCTGCCTCATGCAAATGGAGCCCAGGGTGAAAGCCTGAGTCCCCCTGGCCTCCCTGCCGTCTCCCCACGGGGCCAGAACAGGGCCAGATGTGGCTGACTTACCCCACTTCTTCTCAGGGCCCAGAGAAGCTGCGCTCAGAATGAGCATCATCTAACGGTGGAGGGGAAACGGTTCTGCCCACACCTGCAGTGCTTCCGTGCCTGTGGAGTGGGGTGGGCTGGGGCGGGGCCCTGGTGCCTTGGGGCGGGGCTTCCTGTCTGTGGCGAGGCCTTGCTCATTGCTGTGTGGGTTCTGGGCAGGCCCTCTGCATGTGGGGTGAGGGTCCAGGCACAGACCATCCTGGGAGCCTTCCCGTAAGAGCTTCCCCTTTCAGAGGCTCTCCAGCAGCAGGGTCCTGTCCTGGCAGCGCAGGGGGCTCCACAGAGGTGCTCGAAGGTGCCTGGGCATCTAGGTCAGCATGAGGAAGGAGGTGGCACTGCCTGTGTGCAGGCCGTGTCCCGGGGGAGCTGACGCAGACCCGGTGCCTGCAGGGGAAACACCACCACACCTCAAGGCACACTCATCCCAGTGTGGCCACCACAGGGAGGGAGTTTACAGGCCCCAGTGGAGAGGACACTCACCGGCAGGCCACCGGTCCTTTCTTATCCGTAGACCACATGCTCTGCTCTTCTCACCTGGGCCCTGCTCTTTCTGTGCAAAGGCCCCAAGCAGGGCCATCCCTGGCCGGCATGGCTGTCTGTGCTCTCAGCCCACCTGCTGGGAGGCCCCCAGTCTGGCAGTGCCATGGTTTCTGGATCCTTGCTGCTTCTGCATTCTCTAGGGTCTGGCTCCTTTGCTGAGGTTCCCATGTTCACATCGCACCCCGACTGCACTCTCGGTCCCTCTTCTGGCCATCCCACTGTGCTCTTGGCCAGCAGCTTGCCCGTGGGACCGGGGCCTTCATGGCTCAGGGTGGGGTAATGAGGCCATGACTCTCACTTGTCCTCATGACAATGACACAGAACAGGACAGGCTGGCTGCGGTGCTGTCCAGCAGCCACTCCTCAGGACCTGAGTGAGTCTCGGCCACAGGCATGCACCTGCGGTGTCACGGGGCCATTCCTGATGAAGGTCCCCGAGGTCACAGCCTTCATCTTGTCCCCAGGCACAAGGTTGTATCGGTTCCAAGACATTCCAAGCAATCGACAGTTACCGAGGAATGGGCTCCACAGGGGAGCAGCTCTTGCCCTGCATGCCAGGGATGGCACATGTCCCCCCAAGACTGGGACAAGGGCTGTCACCTGTGAGGACAGATTCCAAGGTCCAGCAGCCGAGGCCAGGCCACTCCCAGAGAAGCACTAGGCCACAATACCAGTTCCGGTTCTGGCTCATGTCACATGGACAGCGGGCCACGTTTGGAGCCCCATCTCCTCGTCTTCCACAGGGTGGACTCACAGAGCCGAGGCCCTCCTGGTCATCAGGATAAGGTACAACATCCCACGCGGCCACTGACACCCACCACTCTCCAGTCCCACTGGAGGACGGGGTCCAAACCTGTGGGTGCTGGAAAAAAAGGCAGGGAGCAGAGTGAGAGGGCTGGGGGTTACCCGCGTGACCAGTGCTCCCAGGAAAAGCCCCCTCAGCACCTTCTGGAGAGTAGGCCTGAGGCCTGGGACCTGGGCCTCTCTGGCATAGCAGGAGGCAGTGACCAAGCCAGGCCTGTGGCCTGTGTGCAGGCAAGCAGAAGGCCCATGCATGCTAGAACCTTCCGTGCATGTGGGTACGCTCCAGGGGACCTAGGGACTCAAGTCCCAGAGGACCAAGGAAAATCTCAAAACTATCTTCATAGCCAGGTACTGGTGACTCACATCTGTAGTCCTAGCTACTAAGGAGGCCAAAATCTGAGGATTGCAGTTCAAAGCCAGGCTTGGCAGGGAAGTCCATGAAGCTCTTCTCTCCAATTAACCAGCAAAAAGCCATAAGTAGAGCTATGGCTCTAGTAGTAGAGTGCCAGCTTTAAGCAAGGAAAGCTAAAGGACAGCGCTCAAGCCCTGAGTTCAAGCCACAGTACTGGCACGAACTAAGTGATCAATCATCTATCTTCGTGCTCTGCTCCCGAGCCGGTGCCCACCCCTGCATTGGTGCACTGAGGCCTCCTCCGGGCCACCTCACAGGGAAGAGCTGTTGCTCGAGAGCACTGGCATCTTTCCCAAGCCTCTGGAAGCCCGACAGGGCAGCCCCTGCTTCTCAGATTGCAACAGGCAGGTCTCCCTGGAAAGGAGCGCCGTCGTGGGAAACCCAGCCCGTGATGTACTCACCAGGACAGAGGGCCAAGAGCAGCTATGACCAGAGAATGAACGCTAGGGAGAAGAACAAGAACAAAAATAAAAACTGAAAAGCAAAGGGGAGGATGGAGAGACAGAGGAAAGAGAAAGAAAAAAGAGTTGTAGCATTTCCAGCAAGGAGTGACAAAGTACAGATAGGGTGGCTGGCTGGGCAGAGCAGGCGTGGCCAGGACAGGGCCAGGGACACTGCAAGCATCTTGGGCCGGGGTGACAGTGCCGAGGGATGCCCCAGGAATGCTGGGGCACTCGGCACTGTCCGGGCGGGCGGCGGGTGCCTCGGCCCACCTGCTTCTCTTGGCTGCCCAGGGCCGAGGGTGGGGTGCGTTCAGGCGGGAGTTGCCTCATGCTACTTCATCTATAAGCTCCACGGCAAGAAAGGCCTGAGAATCCCTGCCCGTCCATGGAGAGCACTCTACCTGGCACAGGAGGACAAAAGCCTCACGGGAGTTCTTTCAAGTGCCTGTGTCCATGCTTGGGCTGCCCTTCTCTGCTAGGTAACAAAGCTCACTGGTGCCCTGGACAGATCTGACCCTTGAAGCATCATTTGGGCTGGGGGTGGGGCCAGGACAACTGCTGAGAAAATCTGGCAGCAGTAGCCATGCTTGGAAATGAGCTAAGTCAGAAAATTAAACTCCTAGCTTAGAGCTCTTCAACTGCTTGGCAACAGTGCAGTCAGGCTTGGGTGTGAAGAGTGGTCTAGGGGTAGGCCTTAGCCTCCCTGAGGTTTGTCCCCCACAGTGTCCCCGTCCTCGCTAGTCAAGCCCCTGGCATGCCTGCCCTGTGACCCAGCATCAGCGGTGGCCCAGCCCCCGTCGGAAGCTCATGTTGCAGGCTGTGCCTGGGTTGGCTCTAGGCTTTGCTCCTCAGAGGGGTTTACAGGACTGCTGTCCATGTGGCAGCCAAGTGCCAGCAGACGACAGTGGGTCGTTGGTGATGATGGGCAGGGCAGGGCTGGGGATGGGTGTCCAGAGGCTGTCTCTCCCTGAAAGCAGAGGACATCTGCTGCCTCTTCCTAGGGCAGGCAGATGGACTGACCAGAGGGTGTCCTGCCCCAGTGCCTCCTCCGGTGGTCTCAAGAGGACAAGGAGGCAGGAGAGCACAGCAGCCTCCTCACTCAGCTGGTCACTTGGTGAGATCCACCTCACAGGCAGGACCAGTCACAAGAACTGAGAAAACACGTGACTGGACGCCTCCGAACCAACCCTGGTCTTAGAGGGAAAGAGTGGCCAGAACGCTGGCCAGTACCAGGGCTGCCGGGCTGCCTGGCCACAAGCCCTTCATCTTGCCCCAGGAGGTTCTGGCTCTGTCGACACACATGAACTGAGGATTCAGAGAAAGACCCCTGAGCATGTGGCCCAAGCCCTGGTCATGGCAGCCTTCGGAGTTCCTGGACATGGGGGTGGCAGAACCCCAAGGAAGTCTTTGCTGCCCTGTGAGGCTCCGGGGGCCACACCCATGTGCCAAGGCTGCTCTTCACACAAGCTTGGCTAACTTCGAGGGTTACATGCTCCTGCCCCGCCCAGAGCATTGGCAGGGAGAGGGCACCAGCTCACTGGTCCAACCTATAGATGGGGAAACTGAGGCAATGTGAAGCCACAGAACTGGGCCATGGAAGGGGCGCCTGGCTCAGGCTCAGAGCCCTTAAGTTTAGCCCAGCACCTCTTTCTGCGCAGCCTCATGGAGAGCTCTCCCAGGCCACCCCTGTCAGCCCAAGCCCAGTGTTTGGGTGTGCCCAGCAGGGAGTTATCTCATGCTCTTATCTATAAGCACCACTGGCAAGACAAGCCTGAAAATTCATTACATTACCTTTTCCTCCAGCTCCTTTATTTGTCTCTTCTGAGTTTCTATCCATTCCTCTAACTCTTTTATTCTCTGCAATGTTAAAAAGGAGGAAAACCTTCAATACTCAAAATATTCAGGAAACCAAACAACAACAGAATGTCTTTCAAGTTTCCCTTGCTTATATGGCAGACAAGTAGCAGGAGTGCTGGGGTGCTGGTCGGGTCGCGGCCAGTTCCCGTGGCCTGCGGCTGTCCCCAGTTAATGCTTTTCTCCAAAGAGGGCAGACCACCTTCCCAGGGCCACACCTCCTGACTCCTCAGGCCAGAGTTATAATGCCAGGGGGCAGCAGGGAATTAGTCTGAGTTCCTCCAGGTCATTACCTTAGAGTAAAGGGCAGTCAGAGGTCACACTGACTGTGTGACACTGCCAACCACAGGAGAATGGCCCCAAGGGTGACTCCTGGGGCCTGGAGGCACACGGGTGTGACCAAGCAAGAGGGCTACAGCTGACTGTCCCTGCCCCCACCTCCCTGGACACCATGGGGGCCATAGGGGAGGGCGCCAACAAGCAGAGTGGCCAGCAGTCCATGCCCAGCAGCTGACAGGCCCATTGTCAGAAGCAGCTGCTGCCACAGTAAAGCAGTGCACTCGTGCGGGCATCTATCCATCTGAATCAGCACTGTTTCTGCACTTAGGGTGTTCACAACGCGGAGCTCATATTTACAAGCCACGTCCAGGCCAAGCTCGTACACAGATAGCAGTGTCGGAAACACCAGGGGCTCGAGCCTGCCTCCTCCAAGAACCAAGCTGGGCCTGTCAGCCTCTGTCCCCAGACAGCACCCTCACTTTGAAAAGAACCTTCCATGGAGGAGACCTAGGATCAGGGGACTACACAGGGCTACTGCCACCCAGAGTCCTCAGCAGTACCAGCTGGAGGCTAAGAGAATAGTCTAGGGGACAGTCTACCAGGAGGCCTGGGACTTAGCCTGGCAATGTGAGGCATGGCCATTGGAGGTGTGGCCACCAGGGGCATGGCTATTAGAGGCATGTTCACTAAAGTTGTGGCCATTGGAAGCATGGCCATGGGAGCTGTGGACATGGAGGTGTGGACATGGAGGTGTGGACATGGAGGCGTGGACATGGAGGTGTGGACATGGAGGTGTGCATGTGGAGGTGTGCATGTGGAGGTATGGACATGGAGGTGTGTGCATGTGGAGGTGTGGACGTGGAGGTGTGGACGTGGAGGTGTGGACATGGAGGTGTGTACATGGAGGTATGGACATGGAGGCGTGTACATGGAGGTGTGGATGTGGAGGTGTGTACATGGAGGTGTGGACATGGAGGTGTGGACGTGGAGGTGTGGATGTAGAGGTGTAGGTGTGCACGTGGAGGTGTGCATGTGGAGGTGTGGATGTGGTGGTGTGGGCGTGGATGTGGAGGTGTGGATGTGGAGGTGTGCACGTGGAGGTGTGGACGTGGAGGTGTGCATGTGGAGGTGTGCACGTGGAGGTGTGCATGTGGAGGTGTGGATGTGGTGGTGTGGATGTGGTGGTGTGGACGTGGAGGTGGTGGTGTGGACGTGGAGGTGTGCACGTGGAGGTGTGCACGTGGAGGTGTGGACGTGGAGGTGTGGATGTGGAGGTGTGCACGTGGAGGTGTGCACGTGGAGGTGTGGACGTGGAGGTGTGCATGTGGGGTGTGGAGGTGGAGGTGTGCACGTGGAGGTGTGCATGTGCAGGTGTGGACGTGGAGGTGTGCATGTGGAGGTGTGCACGTGGAGGTGTGGACGTGGAGGTGTGGACATGGAGGTGTGGATGTGGAGGTATGGACGTGGAGGTGTACACGTGGAGGTGTGGACATGGAGGTGTGCATGTGCAGGTGTGGAGGTGGAGGTGTGCACGTGGAGGTGTGCATGTGCAGGTGTGGACGTGGAGGTGTGCATGTGGAGGTGTGGAGGTGGAGGTGTGCACGTGGAGGTGTGGATGTGGAGGTGTGGACGTGGAGGTGTGGATGTAGAGGTGTGCATGTGGAGGTGTGCATGTGGAGGTGTAGATGTGGAGGTGTGCACGTGGAGGTGTGCACATGGAGGTGTGCATGTGGAGGTGTGGATGTGGAGGTGTGCACGTGGAGGTGTGCATGTGCAGGTGTGGACATGGAGGTGTGCATGTGGAGGTGTGCATGTGCAGGTGTGGACGTGGAGGTGTGCATGTGGAGGTGTGGATGTGGAGGTGTGCACATGGAGGTGTGCATGTGCAGGTGTGGACGTGGAGGTGTGCATGTGGAGGTGTGGATGTGGAGGTGTGCACGTGGAGGTGTGCACATGGAGGTGTGCATGTGGAGGTGTGGATGTGGACATGGGAAGTGTGGACATGGGAAGGGTGGACATGGGAGGGGTGGACATGGGAGGGGTGGACATGGGAGCTGTGGGCATGGAGGTGTGGGCATGGAGGTGTGGATGTGGTAAGTGTGGACATGGGAGCTGTGGACATGGGAGCTGTGGACATGGGAGGGGTGGCCATCAGGGTAGAAAGCTGGGCTTTGGGAAGTGGCCTTGCCTGCCTCCCACCTGGCACCCCTTGCTCCTCCACAGCCTCCCTGCCCTCCCTGGTCACCCTGGCACCTGCCCAGCACCTGCTGTGCCATCTGCAGCAGCTCCATGCGCTCCCGCAGGATCTGTGCGTCCCGCTCCCGCAGCTCGCTCATGACCTGGCGCTTCCACTGCTCCATGGCCACCTTGAGCTTCTCCCGCTCCTCCTCCGACAGCAGCTCCACCACTTTGGCCCCGGCTTCCTGCTGCAGGGCATCGCACAGCATGGCCTCCAGCTCCAGGATGCGCTGGGGGAGGTGCGAGGGGCAGAGTGTTAATCTTCCCCTCCATGCCCCAGCCACCCAGCTCCAGCTGGACTTCAGGAAGGGCCCCCTAGAGGCCAAGACACCCTCCACTGGGGGAGGAGGTACACAGGCATCTGGGGACCACAGACCCCCCACTTCCCTAGCCAGCAGAACATCCTAGAAGGAGAGAGGCTGACTAGGACGAGGCCCAGGCCAGGCTGTGTCCTGGTACGGAAAGTGGAGAAGGACTAGTTCTGAACCACAGGGGCCCCGCTGGAGTCCTGGCTGGGAGCACAGCGGGGGCCCCAACGTCACAGACAGGAAAGGGCTGGGCTGGGATTATCCCTCCCCCTTCCCAAAACCCAGTGGAGGACTGAGGCTGGCATGCAGGGAAGATGGTGCCCATGCCATACTCAGCAGTGACACAGCCTTTGTACCTCCTCAGGGTGTGTCGCTGATGAGCAGTACTCTGGTTGTGTGTGTAGTGGGGACTATAGCAGTACACCACCACACCTGGCTGAGGAGACATTGTAAACTTTCTTTTCAGGAAAAGTTTGACATAACATTTGCAAAAAACGAATTCTCAAACTCATCAAAACTCTCGTTTTGAGGGTCCCTCTTCCCATTAGAATCGTAGCATATTCAGAAATAAAGGTTCTGCTTTCTCTAGTAACTATGAAATGCCCGTTGACTTGGTAAGAATTTAGGAAATGAAGCAAAGCCATATTTGACTGTGTACTGCTCCAGACTGCCACACAAGGAACTGTCCAATGTCACGCTCGCTCACACTCGCACAGCAGCTGCTGCTTCTCAGACAAACACCTGCG
This sequence comes from Dipodomys ordii, assembly GCF_000151885.1. Lineage (NCBI taxonomy): Eukaryota > Metazoa > Chordata > Mammalia > Rodentia > Heteromyidae > Dipodomys > Dipodomys ordii. The sequence goes on from NW_012267274.1 coordinate 643,886, forward strand.
TGCCTGACACCCAGCCTGTTGTTATTTGTGTATTTGCTTACTGGTGCTGGGACTGTACCCGGGGCCTCAAGCCTGCCAGGCAAGCACCAGCCACTATGCCCTAACACAACCCCTGAGTTCCAGCTTTTCAAGATGAATTTGGCTATGTATGGCCCTGGAAATACCATCACCTGCAGCGGAGACCTCCACAGGACCCTCTCTGCAGACAGTGTGCCCAAGCACAGGACCAGGGGGACTGTCCCTACCTTTACCGAGCATACACAGCCTGCCCCAGCAGCCTCTGGCAGAAGCAAGGTTTATACCAGAGTGAGCCTAAGCAGGGTCATCGGACACACAGCCATCTTCCTGCAAGTCCATGAGCAGATGGCATAGAAAAAGTCCCACGGATCCACTCACTGCTGCTCCTCTAAGGTGGCCTGGGACTGCTCTGGGTCACTCTTAAGACAGGAAAGATAGTAAGATGGAGCAAAGTCAAATTGTACAGCAAAGATAGTTGTGCTTACATGGAGACTTTGTGTGTGTGTGTGTGTGTGTGTGTGTGTGTGTGTTTCCTGGGGTTTGAACTCTGGGCCTGGGCACTGTCCCTCAGCTCTTCAGCTCAAGGCGAGCGCTCTACCACTTGAACCACAGCATCACTTCCGGCTTTTTCTGCTTATGTGGTGCTGAGGAATCAAACCCAGGGCCTCATGCATGCAAGGCAAGCGCTCTACCACTGAGCCACCTTCCCAATCCTCCCTGAGCTTTTTTTGCTCAAGGCTAGAGCTCTACCACTTGAGTCATGGCTCTGCTTTCAGATTTTTGTTTGTTTTGGCAGTTAAATGGAGATAAGAGTCTCATGGACTTTCCTGCCCAGGCTGGCTTTGAACCATGGCTCTTGGATCTCAGCCTCCTGAATAGCTAGGATTACAGGTGTGAGCCACTGGGCCCCAGCTCACAATGAATTCTTAAAACTAGGATTGCAGCCATCATCACTATCATTACAACCACCTTCCTTCTATCACCATCATCATCACCATCACCATCACCATTATTACAACCATCCTCATTATCATCACCACAATCATCTCCATCAGCACCTTCATTATTATCACTACTATCACCATTATCACTAATTCACCATCATTACTACTATTGTCATCATCACTACCATCTTCAACATCACCACTGCCTTCACCATCATCACCACCACCACTGTCACCACTGTTACCACGGTCACAGCCTTTACCAGCATTACCACTGCCACCTCCACCATCACCACCACCGTCACCATGATCACAGCCTTTACCAGCATTACCACTGCCATCTCCACCATCATCACCACCACCATCACCACGGTCACAGCCTTTACCAGCATTACCACTGCCATCTCCACCACCACCACCACCATCACCACGGTCACAGCCTTTACCAGCATTACCACTGCCATCTCCACCATCATCACCATCACCATCACCACCATCACCACGGTCACAGCCTTTACCAGCATTACCACTGCCATCTCCACCACCACCACCACCACCACCGTCACCATGGTCACAGCCTTTACCAGCATTACCACTGCCATCTCCACCACCATCACCACCACCACCGTCACCACGGTCACAGCCTTTACCAGCATTACCACTGCCATCTCCACCTCCACCACCATCACCACCACCACCACGGTCACAGCCTTTACCAGCATTACCACTGCCACCTCCACCTCCACCTCCACTACCGTCACCACGGTCACAGCCTTTACCAGCATTACCACTGCCACCTCCACCACCACCACCACCACCACGGTCACAGCCTTTACCAGCATTACCACTGCCACCTCCACCACCAC
>NW_012267274.1:645953-649403 GCF_000151885.1 Dipodomys ordii
GCATTACCACTGCCATCTCCACCACCACCACCACCACCGTCACCACGGTCACAGCCTTTACCAGCATTACCACTGCCATCTCCACCACCACCACCGTCACCATCACCACGGTCACAGCCTTTACCAGCATTACCACTGCCACCTCCTCCACCACCACCACCATCACCACGGTCACAGCCTTTACCAGCATTACCACTGCCACCTCCACCACCACCACCACCACCGTCACCACGGTCACAGCCTTTACCAGCATTACCACTGCCACCTCCACCACCACCACCACCATCACCATCACCACGGTCACAGCCTTTACCAGCATTACCACTGCCACCTCCATCACCACCACCACCACCGTCACCACGGTCACAGCCTTTACCAGCATTACCATTGCCACCTCCACCACCACCATCCTCATCCACATCACCCTGAGAGCTCACTGCTTGAACAGGGCAGCAAAAGTGCGCATGCATTTTCAGGTGTCCTCATGAATGATGGTTAGGACCCTGCCTGATGGGCGGGGCACTTGGGAACATGTCTTGGTGACGCTTGTCTGCTATCAGACCAGGGTCTGCACTCCTCTGGCTGTGCCCTCCCTCCCATGACAGCATGAGAAGGAGGCAGCAGCTCACACAGACACCCGGCAGCATATGGGAATCACATTCACATGCTGGGGTCGGAGAGAGCAGGTTCATGGTAACAGAACTAGTTTCATGTGGATTGGGTGTGGTCAGTGTCCCTGGAAGGCTGTGGACAGAAGTTTGCTCCCCGGCATGACGGTGCCTTCCAAGGGGACCTGGTGGGAGCCCACAGCTCACTGGGTGATACGGTCATTCCTACAGGCTTCCGTGATCATGTGATCTCTCCCTTGCACCCAGGTGATGCTGGGCTGGGCTGGACCAGAGCCAGGCAGGTGGTGCTGCCCCATCTTGGGCATTGAGCCTCCAGCTCTGCCTCCAGCAGCAGCAGAACACAGAGGCATTTCTGCTTCTTCGTGTACAGCGGAGAGTGGAGAAACATCTCCCACAGAGCAGCCCAAAGCACTGCACAGGCCAAACCTGTGTCTCTCTGTGTTAGATGAGTATGGGCAGGGCTTCCTGGAGAACGTGATACTTACAGTCTGCTTTGTCTGGCAGTGGACTAGTCTCCAAGTATGCTATTTTTCAGTAAATTTTATTTAATGAATGCGTCTCATGCTTTCATGTGAGTTCTCATGTGCCTGTGCTGTTGGAGTGTTTGCTAGCACGACAGTGAAATGTCCTCAGAGCTGACATTGAGGGATCTCAGGGAGAGGCAGAAAGCCACACTGAGCCCTGGCACTCCCCAGGGCTCTAGGGCCTGGTCCGTCAGGCCCCTGGCACACCACAGGGCAAAGAACCAAATTCCTGGCCTCATTTCTCCCACCTTGTGGGCTTGGTCCAGGGCCTGCTTCCTATAGTCCAGCTCCTCATCCAGGTAGCCCTTCTGTTTACTGAACAGCTCCTGAAACACAGAGGACTGGTCTCAGCCGTGGGCATCTGACCTGCCAGTGCCAGCCACGGGCACAGGAGATGCCACCCACCTTCTCGCTTTCCAGGTCCACCATCTTCCGCTGGAGGGCTGACTCTGTCTCTTCAATCCGCTGCAGCCACTGGGCACAGAAAGGTGAGATGAGTGAGGCCTAGGGCCAGCCACACAGGTCCTGATGCATGCCTTTCTCTGCTTCACAGAGATGGCCTGGGAGGGGACCGGGGCTGGGCTGGCATTGTAGGCTCCACCTGGTGTCAGGATGTCTCCCATAACACTGTCCCTGGGAGACACAGATGCTGGCTTGGGTGCGGGAACAGACAGGAGAAGTGGGTGGCCTATTTTCCATTTGCCAGGGGCAGTCTTGCCCTGTGGCTAGAGGTTGGTGGCAGGTGGGGCTGGTCTGGGGCGGGACCAGGGCCCGGTTGGGTGGCCCACTCCAGCTGAACAAGAAGTGTCATGCTTTTGTAGATTCTGTATAAGTCTCGGGAGACCGAGCCAGAGTGAGCACTGGGGTAATGTCTGGTTAACTCTGCCCTCCGCAGAGGCGCAGGTGGTGCCGCTTGACCCACATGTGCCCTTCTTCCCCTGGCAGCCAGGACTTAGTGGACCACCTCCCCACAGCTGCTACCCCATCCTTGCTCCAGGGGGCTGGCCTGGACTAAGCCCCATTCCCTGCCCCAACCCTGCACCTCCCTCCCCACCCTGTTACCTTTTCTGCCAAGGTCAGGACAGTCCTGGCTTGTATGACAACCACTTGCTCCTCATTGGTCAGGTTCTGCACGAAAGCAGAGCACAGGCACAGTCATGGGCAGCGTCCTGGGGGTGTGGGGCTGGGTGATGGATGGACATGGCAGGGTGGGGCTGCAGCTGAAGGATACTTTTAGCAAAATGCCACTTAGACCTCTGATGCCCTCTGCCCTTGACCCTGTCCACTTGGGGCCCTGTCTGCTTCTCTTTGCCTGGGAACTTCCAAAGTCTTAAGTGGGCAGCTGCACCTTGGGGACAGTGCTTTCCTGGGCTCCCAGTGCAGCTCCTGTCCTGTCCCTGTCTTTGTCTGAGCCAGGACTCTGTGCAGGCAGCCTTGAGAGTCAGCCTGGCTCTGTAGCCACCTGAGGCTCCCTAAGGGTGTGGACCCCTCACATGCTCAGACCCTAAATCCTATGGTGTCAGGTCTGCCTGCTTGGCCCTAGTGCACAAGGCACCAGGGGGGATGGGACTCACTCCATCCCCAGAACTTCCCTGGTTGGGACCAGGTAGCTTAGGAAACCCTGTCCCTGCCACCCTCCCTGGACAGTGAGTTTTCTAAGGGCAGGCGTCTCCAGAGTGAAAGTGAGGCCTAAAGTCAGACAGCACTTCCCACAGCAGGAGGCACCCAGACTTGGGCAAGCCCTGTTCTTGGTGCCACCCTCCATGGGTGGACAGGAGCCCCTTTGCCCTCTTCAGCTCTGCTGCTGCTACAAATCTAGCTGGCCGCTTCCCACTCCTTCCTCCCAGGAAGGAGATGGACAGTCTGCGCTCCCCTGCACATACTGATGGGCAGGATGGGTGGGCAGAGGGTTGAGCAGCTCGCTTCGGGATGACTGAAGGAGTCTACCTGAACACCAAGCCAGACTAAAGCTCAGATGTCAGAATAGCTGAAGGGCCCATTCTTCCCTCTGTGCTCCCTGCCTGAGTCCCTGCCCCCTGAGTGGTAGTGCTCCCTGCCTGAGTCCCCGCCCCCTGAGTGGTAGTGCTCCCTGCCTGAGTCTCTGCGCCCTGAGTGGTAGTGCTCCCTGCCTGAGTCCCCGCCCCCTGAGTGGCAGTGCTCCCTGCCTGAGTCCCCGCCCCCTGAGTGGCAGTGCTCCCTGCCTGAGTCCCTGCCCCCTGAGTGGTAGTGCTCCCTGCCTGAGTCCCCGCCCCCTGAGTGGTAGTGCTCCCTGCCTGCCCCCTGAGTGGTAGTGCTCC
>NW_012267274.1:650163-657993 GCF_000151885.1 Dipodomys ordii
TGAGTGGTAGTGCTCCCTGCCTGAGTCTCTGCCCCCTGAGTGGTAGTGCTCCCTGCCTGAGTCCCCGCCCCCTGAGTGGTAGTGCTCCCTGCCTGCCCCCTGAGTGGTAGTGCTCCCTGCCTGAGTCTCTGCGCCCTGAGTGGTAGTGCTCCCTGCCTGAGTCCCCGCCCCCTGAGTGGTAGTGCTCCCTGCCTGAGTCCCCGCCCCCTGAGTGGTAGTGCTCCCTGCCTGAGTCCATGCCCCCTGAGTGGTAGTGCTCCCTGCCTGAGTCTCTGTGCCCTGAGTGGTAGTGCTCCCTGCCTGAGTCTCTGCCCCCTGAGTGGTAGTGCTCCCTGCCTGAGTCCCCGCCCCCTGAGTGGTAGTGCTCCCTGCCTGAGTCTCTGTGCCCTGAGTGGTAGTGCTCCCTGCCTGGCCTCTGCCCCCTGAGTGGTAGTGCTCCCTGCCTGAGTCCCCGCCCCCTGAGTGGTAGTGTTCCCTGCCTGAGTCTCTGCGCCCTGAGTGGTAGTGCTCCCTGCCTGGCCTCTGCCTCCCCCCCATGGATGGATGGATGGATGGAAGATCAGTTGAAGGGTTAATGATGCAGAATGGAGATTGGAGGACTGGCAGATGGATGGGTGAATAATGAAGGATGGATGGATGTAGGATGGAAGATGGATGGATGGATGGATGGATAGATGGATAATGGACAGACGATGGATAGATGGATGGATGATGGATGGATGTATAGATGGATGGATAGATGGATGGATGATGGATGTATGTATAGATGGATGGATGATAGATGGATGATGGATAGACAATGGATGGATAGATGGATGGATGGATGGATGGATAATGGGTAGATGGATGGATGGATGGAAGATCAGTGGAGGGGTTATTGGTACAGAATAGAGACTAGAGGACTGGTGGATGGATGGGTGAATAATGGGGGATGGATGTAGGATGGATGAATGCATGCTTGGAGGACTAGTGGAGGGTTAATGATATGAACAGAAATGGAAGATTGATGAGGATAAATGGAGGCTGGAGGAGGATGGATAAAACGGTGAAGGATGGAGGATAAATGGGTAGATAATAAAGGATGGGTGGACAAATGGATGAATAGATGATGGAGGATGGAGGATGAAGGGTAGATGGAAGGGTGAATGACAGAGGAAGTGTATGGAGGATAGATGGGCAGGTAATAAGGGATGGCTGGAATCGTGGAGTGGAGATGAAAGGGTGTACTTTTTGCCCACTTGGTAATTAATGCTCTTTGAGAAGCTTGCCATGACATTTAAACCCTACTCAAATGAGAGTTGGTGATTATCTATGACCTGTGCTGCTTCTCTCAAACTCAGGAAATGGAACCACACAGTCTTGGGATAGTCTAAGAACAGTATTTCCTGTTCCACGGGGGGACTGGAAGAGGAAAAATACTAAGAGTGATTCCAGACACTGAGACCTCGTGACTGAAAGAATCATTATCTGGACGCTGGGTGTGTGCAACGGGCAGCCCAGTGAGTGCGGAGTGGACTCCTCCCCAGTGCAGCGGCCATTTTGAGCAGGCTCTGGCCCTGGACTCTGGTGGGGTTCTGTTGGGTTCCCAGGGCCCCGGGCTGGGGAGGACTGGCATGGGGAGGCATGCACAAGTCAGGAGAGCAACATACACTTACGGCGTTATCTCCCAGGATGTCCAGTTTCTTCATCAGCTCTGTGACCAGGATATCCTAGGAGGCAAAGAGAGGGACAAGATTGTGTGTGAGCAGCCACCAGGCAGCCAGGGCAGGGCGGGGGTGGGAGGGGGCTTTACCGTCACGCCCTCAGCCTCGCAGTACACCTGAAGAGGGCTCTTTCCATCCACAAAAGGCGTGTGGTGAAAGTTGATGGCAGGCGACTTCCTCTCCCTCTCCTAAGAGAGACAGAGGCTGGGTGTGGGCACGGTGGGCCTCTGTCTCCATCTCCTCCTTCCCCTGGGGGCTGTGCCAGGCTTGGGTAACACTGGCTGGGACCATACAACTCGGGGGGAGTCAATGCAGCGCACCTGAGGCAGCCCCAGTGGCCTCAGATAGTGGCACGAGATAAGTCATGCAGTAGAGGAGCCCGGGCAGGCAGGCCTGTGGAGCCTGGCTCCATCCAGCCCTGGCCCGGAGTTCTCATCCCCGACCTCACTTGCGCCTATGTGGGTGAGGCCCAGGGACTGTCAGAAGGCTTGGGAAGAGACTGTGGGTGGGGCGTCACCCACGGGGCTGACACCAGCTGTGACACTCGTGGCCCTCCCAGGCAGGGCCACGAGCAGGAGCCCCAGTCCACAAAGGTCATCCCCACAGAGCCCGCCAGAGCCTCTGCACCCCGGTGAGTCGGAGGACTTGGCACGCTGCCGCCAGGCTGAGATGGAAGGCTGCGACTGAGTGCCACCTGCAGGGCCACACCCACGTGGGGCTTCTTCGGTACTCAGCAGGGCCACACTGCCCAGCTCCCCTCACCCCCAAGGACGGCGAAAGTCAGACCTCCAGTGTGACTTCCTCCAAGGAGCCTGGCTCCTCCTCTCCTCCCCTCTGGGTCACAGCAGAGCACAGGGCACAGGTGACAAGCTTCTGGTCGCTAGAGGCCTCTCTCCCCAGCTTGGGCACTACCTGCAGCCAGCCCTACCTCGAGCTCTAGGATCCGGAACTCCAGCAGCTCATTCTGGTCCTTTGCATCCTGGACCTCATGCTTCAGCCGGCCCTCTTCTGTCTCCATCTGTTTTATCTGGAAAGCAGAAGGTAGATAAGCTGAGAAGAGGGTGTTTTCCACTCCCAAGAGTCCCGTGACGGTGACAGCGGCTGGGGACAGCAGGCCTCCCCGGTGCACATGTGGCCTGAGCATTCAGTGTCCTTGTGAACTCAGCTACATCTCTACCCCTTGGTTAAGCACAGCAGGAAGGCTGGGGCCTGGGTGCTGTGAACAGGAACCCTGAGCAGAGATGCGGCCAATGCCAAGACCAAGCTGTCCCAGTGGCTCGGGAGCTCAAGGTCTGACCATGGCCATGCTGCTGCTGCACTTGACCTGCTGGATGATTGTGGGGCTTTCACAGAGGGAGTCCCTGGGAGTGATGAGTAAACTTGATGTGGGGCAACCAGTGCCCGATGGTGCAGGGCCTCGGCAGCCCTGTGAGGACAGCGTGATCTCTGTGGGCAAGCGGTGCACACACATATACATACACATGCACACACACTCACATGCACACACACTCCCAGCTCTGAGCCTGGGATCAGCGGCAGTGCCCTGGGACTTGGGGGCCTAGGACTCCTGTGAGGAGCCTGTCCAGCCAGCACCATGCCCTTCCCAGGGCCGGTGCCTGCACTTTCCACCGGCTTCAGCAGGGCACCCACAGGGCCAGGACCTGGGTATACACAATACCTACGTGTGTGTCTCTGTGTGAGTATATATCAGTATAAGATCACATACAAGCATTTGTGTGCTCACAGTACTTATGTGTATGTCTGAGATTGTACACGGGTATAAATTCACTTAGGTGTGCATTTGTATAAATGTGCATAGGTTAAGTTCACACACAACTATTTTCACATGCATGCCAGCACTTGAGTGTGTATAAAATAAAGTGTGTTTCTATTCAAGTACACTTGACTAGGCGTGTGTACACCAGTACTGTACAGAGATGAAGAGGCCTCCTAAGCCAGCTCTGGCTTTCCTACCTCTGGACTCATTCCACGCCCCCTGCCCCAACCATTCTGGGGTCTCCATATACCCTTGGGATGGCCTCCAACTGCCCACTATCATCTAACAAATCACCCTCAGACTAAGGCTCCCAGAACTGCAGAACCCCTCTTACATCCAGACCAGAGGGTGGGCTGAATTAAAGGGAAGGGGTCATAGAGAAAGCAGACACCCCCAGAACATAATGCACCCCTAGACTGTAATTCTGTGCATGCGTTGGAGATGGTATGGTGTCTCCTTACGGCAGTCATGAGTGCAGCCTACTGCGCCACACACTTTCTGACTCATTTCAATCGGAAAAACATTTCCAACCTGAAAGCTCAGAGCAGGGATTTGGAAGGGGGGGCGGTGAGGAATGGCATTCTTGGAGCCTCTTGTCACCTGGGGGTCCAGAGAGCCTGGGTCCAGGGCTGCTGCCCTAGCCCAGTCAGGAATACAATGTCTTAGAAATAGCACAGGTTTAGGGTGGACCCTCAAATGGTGCTTCCCCTGAGCATCGGTGTGAGACATTTCCTGACCCTAAAGATGCCCAGCCTCTACACGTGGCATCGGTGTGAGACATTTCCTGACCATGAGGATACCCAGCCTCTACGTGGGGCATCGGTGTGAGACGTTTCCTGACCATGAGGATACCCAGCCTCTACGTGGGGCATCGGTGTGAGACATTTCCTGACCATGAGGATACCCAGCCTCTACGTGGGGCATAGGTGTGAGACGTTTCCTGACCCTGAGGATGCCCAGCCTCTACATGAGGCATCAGTGTGAGATGTTTCCTGACCCTGAGGATACCCAGCCTCTACATGGGGCATTGGTCTGAGATGTTTCTTGACTCAGAGAGAGTGCCATGGTTTCTACAGGGCAGCACCTTCAACCGCCGCCCCCCCCTCCGTGGAGCTGAGCGGCATGGCATAGCATGCCACAGATGCAGCCCTTGCTGGATGGTGAAGCAGAACGGAGGAAGTGGACCAGGGCTCTGTGGACTTCTCAGGGTGAGCCACGGACAGGTGGGGGGCCCTGTGCCCAGGCTTGCCTGTGTCAGCCCCAGGACTACTGCACACTCATGTACCGGGCCAAGACGTACCTTGTCTACAAGCTCTTGGTTTCTTCGATACAGGGCTTGCTTCTCTTCAATCCACTTCATATCCTTGAAAAGAGAATTGAAATGAGCACATCTGTCTCCCACAGGAGAGCTGCTGTCCAGCCTCTGGCCAGCACAGAACCACCTCACCCTCCAAGACAGCTTACTTCATGGCAGCATGCACCTATGGCTTCCCACAGCAGCCTGCCTCAAGAGGACGCCTCGGGTGGGTGGGTCACCCCACGGGTAGCCCCTTAGTCCAGCATGGAGGTCGTCCTGGACTTATACTAGGTGTAACAGCAGAGAAGTGGGGGTGGATGGGATGTAGGGGTCCTGTCCACTTCACACTGAGGACAGGTGGGCAGAGGGCACTTTGTGTCCTGTCAAAGGATGGACTCATGGTTTCCTTTGCTCCTGCCTCAAAATCTGACTTCAAAGGAGCCCCGTGTCTTCTGGATGTCCTTGGTTCACCCCTGTGACAGTGGCATCTCTAAGCTACGGGAGTGTCAGGAGGAGGGCTGGGCTGCCTCAATGTTGAGCTCCAGGGAAGCTGCCTAAGCGCTGTGGTCAGAGGGTTTCTCAGATGAAGGACAAGCCTTCTGACTCCTCCTAGCTCCCAGCTAGTAGTGCTCTGCTACTGTTCTTCTTCCAACAGGAGGCACTGACGGGAGGATACAGACTCTGGGAGGGGCCTCAGGGGCCCCTGTAGTGGCTGGGCCAGGGCTGCCCGCTGGTCTGCATGGCTTCGTGAGGCCATGCCCTCGGTCAGTGTCACGGGCAAAGGCCCATGTACAGTCACCGGGTGTGCGGTAGGCACCGTGGTACGGGACTGTGGGTGTTACAATGTGGCATGGATGTGTAGTGTCCACATGGCAGGTAACATACTAAGGACAGCGGTGGGCCCCCGCACTGGGGAAGAGAAGCACGCCTTGCTCCTGGTGTGCCTTCAACAACTCTTGCCGCTCTGTGGTCCTGAAGCTCTGAGGTTGTGCTCAGGCCTTGGGGCCACCGGGAGCACATGCCTTTATGGGGGCACAAGAGCCCAGAGATGGCAGTCACAGTGGGGATGAGATTGTGACAAGCTGCCAGCAACATGTGTCACCTGGCCTTGGGCAGCCCACTCCACTGGGAAGATGGGTGCCCTGAAACCCCAGATCAGGAAGTCTACAGCTCCTGGAGAAGCAGTTCAGGGCTCCCTCTGGGAGCCTGCAGTTTGGCTGTGGGACCTGAAATCCTGGCATCAACTCAGAGGACTGGTGGCCAAGCCCCTCCATGGCCTGGCCCACAGTCAGGCAGATGCCTGCTCCCCACCAGCCATGACGTTCCCTCTGGTTTAGAAGTCCCATCGCAGTGTAGCCACAAGCTGCAAACACACCAAAGTGCCCACCCCGAATGCAGGATGGGGCTTATCTAGGTCTGTGTCCATGCCCACCACCCTCCTGAAAAGGCCCTGGCACCCCTTGTGCCAGGTTCTCAGGGACACCTCAGTACAGGGGAGGGCGTCAGCCTCCACTGGTGCCCACAGGAGCTCACCTGGCCCTGGTCGGCCAGTGCCTTCTCCAGGTCCTCCACCCGAGTCTGTGCTCTCTGCATTTCTGCTTGCAGCTGCTCACGGGTCTGTAGGATGGGAGGAAGGATACTTCAAATTTTCTCTAACAGCCAGAGCAGGCAGATATGCCCATGGGGATGAGCTTCAGAGGACTCTGCCTGGGGTCCAGCTAAGAAGGTGCAAAGCAATTGATCAGGAGCAATGTCTGTGATCAATTCTAAGGGCTTCTAGGTAAAATCCTTGCTCACTTGTGCAAGAGCTGGAGGGTGGCTTTGCCCTGTGTGTGCTCAACCCTGCTGGTGCCAGCCAGATGAGCATGACCCAAAGGGGCTGTCTGAGCAGATCTGTGGGAGCCAACCAACCTGCTGCCCCTGGCTTAGGACGCTGCTGCCCCTGGCTTAGGATGCTGGATCTGCTGCCTTTTCTGCATGGCAGACTACACAGATGCGACTTTCCTCAGAGCCTGTCCCTTGTCTGGGTTCACAAGAGAGCCCCACTTGTGAAGTTGCTCCCTTGACCTAACTTGAGGTCAGTAGGGCCATACCACTCACGGGCACCTGACAGGCTGCACTGCGCATAGGCACTCACCACCATAGCTGCACCTGTTCTTTCCAGGTGGAGTTTCCTGGGTATATGATGTGTGAGTCATAGAGACAGAGGGGACAAGTCTTGAAAGAGCAGGGTGGAATCACAGCCTGTGATCCGGGCCCTGAACAACTTAGAGATCACGTGATAAGTTTTCCTTTCTCTGAGGATTATACAAAACTTAGGTTAAAAAAAATTCAGAGGCAGTGAGTGTGGCTCAGTGGTAGAGCGCTCGCCTCGCATGCTCAAAGCCCTGGGTTCTGCTCCTCAGAACCACATACACAGAAAAGGCCAGAGGTGGCACTGTGGCTCAGTGGTAGGGTGCTAGCCTTGAGCAAAAGAAGCTCAGGCCCTAAGCTCAAGCCCTAGGACCAGAAAAAAAAATCCAAAGAGGGAACGCTTGAAGTCCCTTTTTATGCAGATAAACAGCTCTTCTGTTGCCATCTCAGCTTTCCAAGCCAGAAGGGAGTTGCCTCTGTGGACAGGTGGGTCTGACCCTCCCCCCCACCCTGCCAGGCCTTTTCTTGGAACTTCTACACAGGGACTATCACAAGACTCCCAGGAAACAGGGGCAGACCCTGTCTGGGTCAGCAGGGGTCAGGTGGTCCCTGGAGAATGCAGCTAGGTGCTGAGCTGTTAGGGGTCCTCTCCTTCTCAGGTCTGCCCTCCATCCAGCCCACAGCCCACATGGTAGAGTCCCTGCAGGCAGGTGGGGTGTGTGGGTTCAACCTATCCTCAAGGCCCCACAGCCCAGGAGAGCCTTTGCCTCCCCAGAATGTGGTCTGCCTCTTACATGGCCCCTGCTACAGCTCCACAGCAGCTGCTGCCTGGGCGTGGGGCACGGGGTGTGGGGCGTGGGGGTGGCATGGAGGGGCACAGGGTGTAGGGTGTGGGGCATGGAGGCGTGGCATGGGGGGTG
>NW_012267274.1:658794-695902 GCF_000151885.1 Dipodomys ordii
GGGCTCCCGCCCCTCCCCCCGCCAGCCGTGCCTTGATGCTGCCTGCTGCCCAGGGAGTGTCCAGGAGGGGCACCGCTGCTCGGTAGAGCCTGCCAGTCAGGCTCAGGATAACGGCAGCCCGTGTCTGAGCTCAAACCTTGAAAGAATAATCTTAGCAAACCCCCAAAAGGAGTTTCCATGTCATCCCCGTGCCAGGCAGAGTTGCTCAAGGAACAGCAGTGGCTTCTTCCCAGGGCTTCTGGCCCGTGCGCAGCAGGGTCAGTGCAACCCTTCACAGACCCTCACCCCAGGCCAGACTCGGCAAAACCAAGTGTTTTACAGCCTCAGTGAGCACCACCTGGGAGCCCAGCAGCAAGGTTGCCACTAGCAGTGTCCCCGCCAGGACCCCAGGAGAAGCAGAAGGAGCCTAGCACGCTGGAATGTCACGGAGTAGAAGTCATCTAGACCTTAACTTCTCGCTCTGCGTCCAGCGTCCCTCCGACCTGCTCCTGCAGCAAGGCGTAGGCTCTCTGCAGCGCCTGGTACTCCATGGTCAGCTGCCGGAACCTCAGCTCCGCCTCCTCCTTGGCCATGCCCTGCAGAGAGGGGGGTAGGCAGCATCAGAGGGGCCCCACAGCCCAGCAGCAAGCACCCTGCACAGCTGGGGCTGCTGCTCTTCTGGGTGAAGTCAGGGAAGTGGCTTCCAGATGGACAAGGGAGGAGAGGCCACGTGGGTAGGCTGCTCATAGCAGTCTATTCCAACAATGCAAACTCTGGCTTCTGGCCTGCAGCTAAATTGGACTTGAGGGTGGCCAGTAGGGGCTGTAGGGAGCAAACTTGGCATTTTTATTAGTAAGACAGCGCCACCTGTCAGGCGCTAGTGGCTCATCCCTATAACCTCAGGAGGCTGAGGTCTGAGGATCATGGTTTGAAGTCAGCCTGTACAGGAAAGTCCAGGAGACTCTAATCTCCAATTAAGCACCAAAAAAGCTGAAAGTAAGCTGGGCGCCGGTGGCTCACGCCTGTAATCCTAGCTACTCAGGAGGCTGAGATCTGAGGATGGTGGTTCAAAGCCAGCCCTGGCAGGAAAGTTCGTGAGACTCTTATCTCCAATAAACCGCTAGAAAACTGGAAGTGGTGCTGTGGCTCAAGCGGTAGAGCACTTGCCTTGAGCTGAAGAGCACAAGGACAGCGCCCAAGCCCAGAGTTCAAGCCCCACGACAAAAAAAAAAAAGCTGAAAGTAGAGCTGTGGCTCAAGTGGTAGAACACTAGACTTGAGCACAAAAGCTCAGGGACAGTGCCCAGGCCCTGAGTCCAAGTCTCAGGACTGGCAGGAGAGAGGGGGGAGATAGAGGGAGAGAGGAAGGAAAGGAAGGAAGGAAGGAAGGAAGGAAGGAAGGAAGGAAGGAAGGAAGGAAGGAAGGAAGGAAGAAAGAAAGGCAAGCAGGCACTTCCCATGTGTGGCACCACCTTCCTGGGCATACTGTAAAAGGGTGGGAGCCCTCAGTACCCTCTGCACTGGAGAGGCTGAGCTCCATGGTGGAAGGAAGGAGTGACCCTCTACAGCCCGCAGTGGAGACTGGCAGAGGGCTCCTCACCGTGCAGAAGTAAGTCCTACCACGGTGGCTGGGGAAGCCCACGAGGAGCAGGGCTCACACAGCTCTCTGCCCTGAGGGAGCAGTGTTTGCAGTCCTGCGGCCTCATGCCTCACACGGTCCCACATCCGTCCCGCAAGCCCTGGCACTCACCTCCTCCAGGTCGTCATCGGGCGTGCACGGGGTCTGGTCAGTCCTGTCAGTTTGGTAGGAAACGGAAGAGCCGTCTGACTCCAGGGACGCTTCTTCGTCATACCCAAAGAAGGTTTCCACCACAACCGGCTAGGACCAAAATGCCACGTGTTTGTGCAAACCCAGACCAGGCTTGGCCTGCACCCCTAGGCCGCCTCCTGCCACCCCTTCCTGCTGCCCAAGTGTGGGGGCCAAGGCTTGGTTCCCGTGGAAAGGCCCCCTCACAATCCCACTGCTGTCTGCAACAGCCTTGGGGAGCTGCTCCTGTCTGTATGGGAGCCAGTTGGAACTGGAAACAAGGGAGAAATAGGAAGTGGAGAGATGGAAAGGGAATGGAGGACTGGGAACAAGAGGCAGGACAGGAGGTGTGAGGGGGTGGGCAGTGGAGGACAGGACAGGAGGGGGAGGGGGTGGGCAGTGGGGAAGGGAACCAGAGATGGGGGAGAGCAGGAAAGTGGTCTACAGTCCTATGTAGAAAGAGGCCCCAGGACAGAAATGGAGGGACGAAGGGGGAACAGATGTTGAAAATAAACTATACAACTTGTGGGTGGGTATGGGAGGGAAAATCTTGGAAAGACCAAGGGAAGGGGTGGCCTTGTCCAAAAAGAAATGTACTTACTACCTGACTTGTGTAACTGTGACCCTCTGTATACCACTATATAATAACAATAAAAAGTAGAAAGGTCCAGACATGACCCTCATGCACACTGGGCAGACACAGTGAGTGTCTGTGGACAGTGAGTCCCTCTGCTCTGGGTGCTCACATCACAGTCACACATTTCTGTTATGTTTTATAACCAAATAGATTGGATTAAACCAAATGGCTTCTCTATCAGCTAGCTTGAGAAGGCCTGCCTTCGTGGGCCTCCAGACTCCCCACACTGCTTGCCTTCAAAAGCCTTAGGTTTCATCCTCAAACTGGGTGTGATGGCTCTTATATGTCATCCTAGGTACTTGGGATGCTGAGATCAGGAAGATCAGTTTCAAGCCAGTCCAGACAAAACAAGTCCTCAAGACTGCATCTTAACAGAAAACCTGGGCATGCCGTGCGCTGGAGGCTCATGCCTGTAATCCTAGCTACTCAGGAGGCTGAGATCTGAGGATCGCGGTTCAAAGCCAGCCCGGGCAGGAGAGACCGTGAGACTCCTATCTCCAATAAACCACCAGAAAACCGGAAGTGGCGCTGTAGCTCAAGTGGTAGAGCGCTCGCCTTGAGCTAAAGAGCTGAGGGACAGCGCCCAGGCCCAGAGTTCAAGCCCCACGACCGAAAAAAAAAAAAAAAAAAAAAACACAGAAAACCTGGGCATGGTGGCATGCACCTGACATTCCAACTACTCAAGAAGTATAAACAGGAGGATTGTGGTTCAGGCCAACCCATGGGAGCCCACCTCCTCCAGCCTCGGCCCAGCAGGGCTCTGGCCACCCTCCTCCCCACGCCTCTCTCACTGAGTGGCCACCTGTCTTTGGTGAGTGGAGCCCCAGACTCTGAGAAAGGCTTTCTCTGCACCCCAATATTTTCCAAGCTTCTCCACAGAGCATGCAGGAAATGGCCAAATTGAGCAAGCACTAACCTGAGGCTCTCTCACCAAATTTCCAGCTCTGCTCATCTACCCTCTGGGCCCCACTGGCCTGGCCTCCTCCTGCCACCCCAGGCCAGCCAGGGCCTGGCCTCCTTGGCCCCTCAGTATTCTAGCCATCACTGACCAGTGCGTACACAAGCTGGTGCCTTGTGCAGCCCGACTCCAGGCAGACTGGTCATCCCTAAGGCCTTTTATTTGAACGCATCTCCCTCCCCCTTCTCTCAGAAGCACTGGGACTGCTTAGACATTACTCAGTGGAGCTTCCAGACAATTTCCAAACACCCAAAGTGGCTGAGATCCTTCCCTGTGTCCACGGCTGAGGAACAGCTGGTGGCTGCTGGAGGTGCACCACAGAGCAACTGCAAACCATACACACACACTGCAGGAAGGGCGCCAAAGGACCTTGGGGATGGCTCCCAAAACGCCCTACATGAAAGTCACAGGTGTGTCTGGAAGGGTGGCACACTAGTCCCAGAGTCTCCACGTTTCCTTGATAAACCCGAGGGAAGGAGGCAAGCCTGCGGTCCTCCATGTGTGCAGCCTCAGAGACCTGGGTGCGAATCCTGCACAGGGCAGAGAGGAGAGCGGTGTCTTGTAGCTACTGCCTCTGCATCCTCAATACTATGATTGTGCCTACAAATCGCATCTCCCCCGGAGTTGAGGCTGGGATTTTGCACTGGCTGAGGAGGGAAGGCCATATGTGCAGCACTGGCTGGGTTGTGAAAGTGGACTGGGCCTTGTTGGACCAGGTCCCAGGCTTAGCTGCTGAACTGAGCCATTGCATGTACAACAGGGAAAATGCTGACCTCCTGAACTGGCCAAACGGCAATGTCTGGAACCCAGGTCATGCGTTTTATGATAGCTGTGAGCCCTCACTGCTTCTGCAGAGTGCCCACGGAGAGGCCAGGCCAGCCCCTTTCTTAAAACTCTGCCTAAACCCTGAATTCCTGACAGCAAGTGAACTAACGCCCCCTCCTGATCGAGCTGTGAACACAATCACAGTCAGGTAAAAATTGTAAAACTGAGGGGCCCATTTCAATGGAATTTGTTTTGTAATTGTAGCTCTAATAAACCCCAAATAAACATAATTCTTAGTTTTCTGCTAGGTTAATCTGAGCTCAATTAACATAATTTGAAATTACAAACAGACCATGTGAGTCCTATTTTGTAGTAACCATTTTGAGAAGTCCTAAAATTGTTTTCTTTTTCTCTACAAAGAAAGAGATTCTTCTCTGTTAAGCAGCTTTTACAAACTGGATTTTTGTTATTGTTGCTGTTGAACATGGGGCTTGAACTAAGGGCCTGGGTGCTGTCTCTGAGCTATTTTGCTCAAGGCTAGAGCTCTACCACTTGAGCCTTAGCTCTACTTCCAGTTTTCTGGTGGTTAATTGGAGATAAGAGTTTCACAGACTTTCCTACTCTGGTTGGCTTTGAACCACGATCCTCAGATCTCAGCCTCCTGAGTAATTAGGATTACAGGTATGAGCCACTGGCGCCTGCTTAGAAATTCATCTGATAGCAGTGAGCCAACGTTTCCTCCTTTACCTTGGGGAGTTTTGCCATCTTCCTCCTTTGTTTCCGATATCTTAGCAGCTTATCACGTTCCTGAAAATACCAGTTGAAGAAGTTCTGTAAGTAGCTGGCTCATGTGTGAGATGCAGGGACAGAGTTTCTGCCTCGTCACCGGGGCTGACACAGGTGGCTCAAGCAGGCAGATTACTGATGTGACCATAGTGTGTGCAAGGAGGGTGGCTCAGCTCTTCGCCACCTGTGCAATCATCCACTTTCAGTGTGTGTGAAGAGAGGGGTGAGGGACATTGGAGGACACAGCCCAAGCCCCTCCCACTTGGGAAGCACCACTGCATGGAGACCAAGTTCCTGAGTCGCTGTGGGCAGATTGGTTACTGCAGGGATACAAACCGCCTTGCCTCTTGCCAGTCAGGTGACCACCACCCATCCCTGCTGCCTAGAAGAATCCACAGGGAGTGAGAGCCCAGAGGGGGCGTCCCCCTGACTCTGGCCTTCAGGAATATAATCCCCAGAGTGCCTATCTCATCTGGGCATTGCTCCTTCTGGCCTCACCACAGAAAAGCCTTGGTCAGGAAGCAAGCACTGTGATAGTTCCCAACCCATGCACCACCTGGGCCGAGAGGAAGGGCACCCAAGGCGGCCACTGCCCAGGAAGAGAGGAAGCACCAGCCAGAATGGGGCTACAGACGCACACAGGGCAAGGTCAGCATCCAGAAAGGAGAGATGGTGGTCAGTACTCACTAACACGCTCTTCACATAGCCAGCTGTCTCCAGGGTCTAGGAAAGAAAACAGCATGTCATGGACCTGACCAGGGAGGCCCGGATCTGAAAGGGCTGGCAGAGTCCTGGAGTAGCCCCCAATTCCTCACCCTAACCGCAGAATCAAGTTACTACAGAGTCCTCGGGGTCATGCTCCACTGACCAAGAGGGAGAGTCTGGCCCAACAGTCCTTCCTTCTTTGTTAGGCCCATTTGAAGAGGGCCACCTGAGCACCTTTCTGGGCACTAGGAACCTGTATAGGAAGGGTGGGCCTTCCCTCACTCAGAGCAGGAGAGTGAGGCCTAGAGGAAACTGAAATCATATATACGTGTGATCCAAGATCCTACTCTCTTCCTATTTCCCCTGTCAAATAGTTAGCAGCAGCTGGGTCACTGAGTGAGGAAGGAACTCAGATCCAGGTAGGGCCAGGCAAGGCTGCCACAGTGATGCCTGCAGCTGTGGGGTCCTGGTGAGTCACTGCCGGGGGGGGGGCGGCAGGGGACAGGACACTGCTGTTTTCTAAAGGACACAGAATAGCCAAAGACAGCTTGTTATCAAATGACCTCAGCATGGGCTCACCCAGGACCCCACAAGGGCAGAAGGTCCCCCCCTGGGGTGACTGCAGAATGTCATGACGTGCAATGTGCACACCTGAGCAGCAGCACAAGGGACAAGGACATGGCCTTGGAGTGAGCCGCACAGTGACCTCGCCCAGAAGTGTACCCGTAGTCCAGAACCTATGAATAGACCTGAACTGAAAGGTCTTCTAGGCGTCATTGAGTAAGGGATGTTGAGATGAGATCATTCTGAACCAGGGTGCATCCTAAGCCCAATGCCTACAGGGGACAGTAGAGGAGGGAAGCCACAACACAGAGCTAGAAACGGGAGTGCCAGGAGATCCTGCTTCTTTCCCTGGCTGCCCAGGGGAGAGAAGAGACCCCCTCCAGAGCTTTTGGAGGGCGCACACCCACCCACACCTTGGCTTTGGACTTGTAGCTCTAGAACCCTGAGAGAATAGCAGGCATGCTGGCCGATGACGATCTGTTACTAAAAGGCAGTGCTGTTGGCCTGGGAGTGCCTTGGGTGTCAGGAGAGCATCACAGGGACAGAGACCTGCCCAGGAAGGCCCCCTGGAGCAGTGACCACAGCGGACTGGGGAGCCAGTGTGAGATGGCCCTGCCACCCTTCCCCACCCACGTCCGCCCTGAAGCCCCGGAGGAAGAGGCCACAGCCAGCCTCACCTTGGAAAGCTCGTCAATGAGGTTCTGCTGCTCCAGGATCTGGAGCTTCAGGAAGTCAATCTCTCGCTCATCCTGACTTTGGTCAAGGTCATTTAAGGAGCTGGGCCTCCGGATGATCCCAGCTCTCTGCCTCTGAAACACCAACAGTGACGGGGCTGAAATGGATGGAGGGATGCGAAGGGCCTACCCCGCTGGCCGCGCCAGCTGCTGCGGTCCCCTGCCCAGGCCCAGGAGCAGCCAGCTGGAGAGGCTGGCGGACACTCAGGCCTGGGTCCTGGCCAAGCCCATGGGGAGCGGCAGACTGTGCAGCCAGGATACCACACATGGGCATCCACAGCCTCCCAGAAAGCCTGGCCACGCAGGGGTACAGCTACGCCCTGAGTATGAGCCATCGGTACCCATTCTGTTTCATGTCCCATGCCTATTCCAGACTCACTGCTACTTCAGCTCAGGTTTGAAGAGATGGGGAGGGACGCACCTGTGGGCTGGGGGACTGAGCTCACCCGTGGGGGGGGGGACTGAGGGTGCTCCTGCCCCCACCCCTGGCCCTGCTCCCTCTGCCTCCCCCTCGCCTGCTTCTACACCTGCCACTGATCCTCTGTCCAGTCTTCCTAAAACTTGCCCATTGGCCTCTGGGGCTTCAGGCCTGAGGGACACACAAACAGCACCTGCGCTGCAGTCTCTCAGTGGCCAGCACTCCTCCCTGTCAGTGCTCCAGGCCAGGCTGGCTCCCTCCTCTGTCTCTCTCATGCTGGGGTTCTGGGGTCTCTGTTACCTTCATCTGGGATTTTCAGAGCCGACAGCTGTCTTTCCCAAGCATCTTGTAGGCAGTGGGGAGGGTGTGTGGTCAGCTTAGGGGCCCCGAGGACACTAGGCTCTACCTGCGCGTGGTTGTCCTTGCTTGAGGCCTCACACCTAGCGCTGGCTGGCCTTGCTTCCTTGCCCACAAACGCACAAGGGACCAGACCCTGAGCTTAAGGCCCAGATGCCTGAGCCCCGCTGATGGCTTGTTAAATCATGCAGTCACACAGAGAAGCAGATGTGTTGCTGTTCTTAAATCAGATGTGAGGGGCACTGCTGGCCGGAGGCCCAGGTCACTCCCACTGACCTGCCTGCCACTCACCATTTCCATGTTCTCCTGAGTGACAAACTTCAACTTGCTTTCTATGCGTCGTAAAGTGTGAGACAAGTCTTCGTTTTTCCGAGTGAGGCGTTTGTTTTTTTCTAGCAATGGCTTATACTGACTTTCAGCTTCTCTTAAACGTTTCAACTGAAAGAAAAGTTAGTTGTATAATGTGAGTTTCTTTACATGATGGGAAATTGATATGGGCTCTACACAGAGCAAACAAATTGAGCAGATTAAAGGCTTGTGCCCCATCAGAAAGAAAAGACGAAGAGGAAGAGGAAGAGGAGGAAGAGGAAGAGGAGGAGGAGGAAGAGGAGAAGGAGGAAGAAGAGGAAGAAGAAGAAGGAGGAGGAGGAGGAGGAGGAGGGGAGGAAGAAGAGGTGAGGAGGAGGAGGAGGGGAAGAGGAGAAGGAGAAGAAGAGGAAGAAGAAGAAGGGCCTGTGACCACAGGGATCAGGTCCAGGACACACTCAGAGCTCTGCATGTCCAGTGCTTAGGTCCCTTCTGTAAATTAGAGTAGACTTTGTATCCAATCTGCACCATCCTCCTGAGTGCTTGGGGTTATCTGACTGTACCTAGTGCAAAGTATTGTGGGAACAGTTGTTTAGAGAATAATGGCTAAAAAAAAGCCTGTGTGTGCTCAGTACAGATGTACTATTCAGTGTTTTTTGGCCAGGTGTGTGTGGTGGTTTGTGGTTGTGGTTGTTTACCTGGTACTCAAGAGGAGGAGGCAGGAGGATTTTGTGTTTGAGGCTTGCCAAGGCTACACAGGGAGGTCCAGAAAATGGGCTATAATATTTTGTCTCTGAACATACACACACAACTGGCTGTGCCCAAGGGCCAACTGTATCTACAGAGTAAAACATGGCAGGGCTGTAGGTAGAGTCCACCGGCTGCTGCCCTCTACCTGACCAGTGTCCAGGTGAATTAGAAGTCATTTTCCGTCTTTAGACAGGGACGAAGGCTAGTGTGTTACCATAGGAGCTACTGTAAAATAGAAGAAGCCTCTTGGCTTCTCTGAGCTGTCCATTCACCTTCTGGGAGCTCAGGTCACTGGAAAGTCTCAGTGGCGCAGCTCTGTGGAGGCCAGCGTCTTCCCACATCAAGACAGGTGAAGAATTCAGGCTACCTTTGCTCCGCAGGTACAGTGCGTAGAACAGCAACCAGCAGGGTGTGTGTGGTGTGGAGATTGGCCCCCAGCGGCTCCTGACGGTGAGGCTTTCCTGGCCGGAATGTGGTCCCTGCCATCCCAAAACCTCCGCCCGCCACTCACAACTCACCAGCTCATTCCTCTCTTCCGACAGCAAGGCATTACGGTCTTCCAGTTTACGAATGATGGCACTTAGCTCTGCGATTTTAAGTTGGAAGCGCCGGGCATCCTTTTCATCCAACTGCTGTTCCTAAAACAAAAATCAACTGCAAATAACTGTTCTTAGACACAGGCACAGAAACCTGCGCAAACTCCAACTACGGAAACCAAGTCCCTATACACGGTTACGGCCTTGGCTCCCAAGGGGCTGCGGGTGGCCTGGCCCCTCCTGGCGGGAGCCCATGCATAGCAAACTGCATGACAGGGACAGGACCGAAGCAGGAATGCCAGAGGGTGGGACGGTGGAGGCAGGGGTGGGAGTGGGAGCGCGAATCAGGACTGGCGGCATGCTTTCCTGGCACTGCCCTTGCCACACAGGCTGAAGACAGGAGAAGCTGCTCCTTGCTGACTTTCTCAAGCTGCTTTTCCAAGAAGTTGCTCCCTGAAGCTGAGTTTGTAAAAGGTTGTTCTGGAACTGTGGGACCATGGGAGCTGCATTTGACACTGGGGAAAACTTTTGAGCCCATGTTTGATCCCTCTAGAGTTAGCACAGCATTTCATGCAGCACCAGATCGAAGGCTGGCTCTGACTCTGCTACACTGTTCACAGTATGATCACAAATGCTCTTGTCTGTTCTGTTGTTGCTATGTCACTGGCCCAGGACTGGCTCAGCTCAAAATTTTGTCTTTAAGCAAACAAAAGGATATCCAGCAAGAGTTCCTCACTCAAAGGGTGCAGGAGAGGCTAGGGACTAAAGGCCTGGAGGGATAGCACTGAGAGGACATGGTAGATCACCACACAGGAATCTGAATGAGGCACAACATGAGATGGATGGACTTACAGCCATGAGGCCACTGGCTGCCCTGAGCAAACCAGCATCATCAGCAGTCCAAGGAGTGGAGAGGCATGGAGGGGCATGGTCACAGGGGAAGCAGGGATGGTGATGGAGATGTGAGTGTCAGAGACAACCACACGAGGGGCTAAGCCAAAGACGTGGGCCAGTGTGGAGCCAGAGCCCGTGCACGCAGGGACAGAAGCAGCATATGCTTGGAGCTCATCCTTCTCCAGCAGCCACGGGCAGGAGCAATGACCAGCAAGTGCCAAGACCCTCAGCAACCTGGGACCCTAGTGGGGGCAGGTGGTGACAAGGCGGTGCTGTGTTGAGAAAGGGGAACAGCCTGTCAGCCCTTTCGGCCTGAGCCAGATAAGCCCAGCCCGCCGAGGGCACTGGGAGCCGGAACCCCAAGGGCGCTGCCATGCGGGGCGGAATGGCCACAGGGTGCTGTGTGCCCATGGCCTGGGGCCGACCGGTTGGTTGAGGCCTGGGGGTGCTTACAGGGCTTCCCGAGTGGTCTGAGGCGTCTCCTGCACCGCTTGCATAAGGAAGTTCTCGTCTGGGGCTGCCCGGGTGCCTCTCAGCCTCTTTGGCCTGGGAGAGCTGCTCATCTAGAGCCTCTTTCTGGAGCTGCAGTCTCTGGGCATGCCCGGCTTGTACCCCTAACTCTCTCTCCAGCACGAAGACTGCTCTGTCTTTAAATTTTATCTCCTCCATCTACAAGGAGAACAGAACACAATCACACGTGCAAGCAGGGTACAGATCTGCGGTTACCATAGAAATGGACGGAATGGCAACAGGAGGGTCTCCCTGGCAGCAGCCCTGCCCGTATCTCAGACTTTGGGACCAGAAGCAGAAGCAGACATCTCAGACAAGAACCAGGCACTCACACTACAGGCTGTGCTCAATGCCTAGTCATGGGCCACCTGGGCTCAGCCAGCATGCCCTGGTACTAGCTAGGGCTCCCTCCTCCCCGGTCTCAGACTGTGTGTGCCCCTGTATGCCAGCCTGGATCACCCAACATGCTGCTCCCATCCACACCGTACTGTGTGTTCATGGGGACACAGGTATAAGCTGTCTGCCTCTGACTGCACACTGAGCAGAGCAGCCGGTGCCCTGTCCTGCCCACACCTGATCACAGGAGGCCATGATGAGACAAGAGGAGGTGGCTGAGGTGTGGCCACAAAACTGAAATGTCACACGGCGAATTCTGGCAAAGCTGCCTTTCCTCAGAGCCTTGCTGGCAGCCAAGGCTGTCAGGGCGGGGCACCTGCGCAGTCAGATGCCACTGAGCGTCTGTCCTGCCCAGGGCCTGCACAGCCTGGCTAGGCTGGTGATGGTGAGGTGTTGGGGGTGGGGGCTCCTCAGCTTCCCCTCCCCCTAAAGGGCAGTGTGCCCTGTGCCCAACTACCAATGGCAGCAGAAAGCTCTTTTGGATGAGTCTGTCACCACATCTGGGCCTCTCACCTGGGCTGCCCGGGCTCCTGCTGGGCCCAAGGGGGCCCCTCCCTGAAGCAGGGAGTCCCATGGAGTCCATATGAAGACTGCTACATCCGCAAGAGGATGCTGTGTTTGGGGATGAGCAGCTCAGGTCAAAACGTATTTCCATATATATAGGTACACACACACACACATATGTGAACATGTACAGGGTTATGTGCATATATACACAAACATATTAACTGAAGTGCGGGATTCACGGGGAGATGCCAATGGCATAACTCCTTTGAAAAACTAACTTACAGTTCAACAAAATGAGTGCCAGGAAGCTGCAACATGTGTTTTCTAGGGGTGGGTGCATGGATGGAGAAAAGAAGGATGAACAAAGGCAGTCCTCATACTCAATGTACATCTGTGAAAATGGAGTTGGGTAACTTGAGGGGATAGGTGGGTTGAGAGAGATGGGGATAAGAGGGGTGACAATGATCAAGATGCATTGTACTCACAAAGCAACATGTTGAACTCTAACCCTCTTGTACAACTAAAGACAGTAAAATGTATAAATTAGTTTAAAATAACATTTACGCCCTCTCCTAAAAGAATAACATCAAAATGCATGGCTTAGGTGTTCATTCTAATAGCTTAATATCACTATCATAGATGAACTCTATGATTCTCAGGAAATGTTTCAGGTTATGGGGTGCAGTGGCCCCTTGTTGCTTCGCTTACTGTGTGAGGTTAGATGAGTGGTCACGTCAGCCTTCTGCTGAAGTTGGCTTAGAATGGAGAGATGCAATGTCCACCTACCCTGATTACAAAATCTGGGCAAGCTGTGGGTGGAATGGGGTAAAAGAACCGTGTAATTGCTGATTTCCATGTATGGAGCTCGGAGTACTGCCCCAAGAACCTGCCCTGTCAATCAGTGACACGCCCCACACCTAGACTGAGAGCTAACAGCCGTCCTCCCAGTGTGCCGGCACTGAGAGTTACAGTACAGAACTTCAAAAGCTGAATGCAAGTCCTGGAAGGATGGGGCAGTGTGTCATCCGGGATTCAAATACCATCCATGTCCCTCTTCACCATCTCCTCCATTCCCTCCCAACCATGAGTCTGCTTTTCCCAAAAGAAATCAGACATTGTCAGTCCATGGCTGCAACTCTCCAGGAACAAGAGTCAAATCTTACTAGAGCCCAAGGGTTGCTGCACAAACTCCTCGGCCACCACCATCCTGCTGCCCTTCCACACTCCCAGATAGAGGGAAGGTCTGGAAACCAGAGGAAGGGGCCAGGCCAGGCTACACCAGAACAAGGGCTTCTGAGCCCAGACTCACACTGCAATCAGGGCCTTTGAAAGTAAATACCAATGCCTAGAAACATCCTCTTCCATACACACTGAGTGGTTAGTGTTAGACTCCTCCCTGCTCAATAATAAGCAACTGAGATCTACAATATAACTGGATATAATAACCTATATAGGACTCTAGGCATCACACACACATAGTCAGACTAAAGGAGGAGATTCTTAGGGGCTGAACCCAAAGGTGTAACTCCTCTGAACATTTATAAGGCTGTTTATTGAAACAAATTCTAGGAAATGGAAACATGTTTTTATTGTTGCTGTTGTTGTCAGTGGTGGGATTTTTTTCTTTGGGGGTGCAAGGAAGGGGTACAGAAAGGGAATGAAGAAGGATGAACAAATGCAATCATGATATTCAGTAGACACTGTAGAAAATAGCTATATGACTTGTGGGCAGGGACCGGAAGGAGAAACTTGGAGAAAGGAAAGGAAGGGGTGATATTGTCCAAAAGGAAATGTACACATTACCCGAATTGTGAAAATGGTAACCTCTCTCTATAATACCTTAATAACAATAAACATTTTTAAATAAGCAAGCCAAGCACCTGTGGCCCGTAATCCTAGCTAGTCAGGAGGCTGACATCTGAGGATCATGGTTCGAAGCCATCCCAGGCAGGAAAGTCCATGAGATTCTTATCTCCAATTTACCAGAAAACCTAAAGTGGCACTGTGGCTCAAAGTGGTAGAGCATTAGCCTTGAGCAAAAGAGCTCAGACAGCATCCAGGCCCTGAGTTCAAACACCATGACTGGCAAAATAAAGGAAGAAGGAGGAGGAGGAGGAGGAGGAAGAGGAGGAGGCCCAGTGTGCAAGGGAGAGGAGGGACGCAAAGACTAGAAGTCAAGAACCAGAGCCAAAGCATGCTTGTGACCATCTGGGGAAGAGCCCAGAGAAGCTGGACTGTTCTGCAGCTGGTGAAGTCTCCCTCTGAGGACCCTGCGGGAGGTGACTGGCCTCGCTGTTAAACACTAAATCCCATCAAGATAAGCCCCAGGCTCCATCCGGGGCACAAGGAAGTCCTGTCCTTCCCAGGAGGCTGGCACCCTCCGCCCACGCCTGCACTGGCAGGCAGGCTGAAGGTGGTAGCACTCAGGGTTTAGGGCGGGGGAGGGGGGGTTGGAGCAGGGGCACTCCGGAAAGGGGGAGGCGTCTACCAGGTGTAGAATAGAGGCTACCATGCATTCATCATGGCCAGGTTGTATTGACCTCACAATGACAGGGAATTCCTGAAACACCCTGGGAAGTCCTACGGTGATGCAGCCTGGCGGCCCCTATGGCAAGCCTGAAGTCCTGGGAAACGGGCTAGAAAGATGACTGCGTCTGAGGTCTCTGAGTCCTCAGAACCAAGAGGCGCAGGGTGAGTATGCGGGGAGAAAAGGGTGATGGGTGTAGGGTGAGTGTGTGGGGAGAAGAGGGGGTGACAGGGTGCAGGGTGGGTGTGTAGGGAGGAGAGAGTGACGGGGTACAGTGGGGGGAGAAGAGAGTGTGATGGGGCGCAGGGTGTGTGTGTAGGGAGAAGAGGGGGTGATGGGGTGCAGGGTGTGTGTGTGGTGAGAAGAAAGGGTGATGGGGTGCAGGGTGTGTGTGTGGTGAGAAGAAAGGGTGATGGGGGGAGAAGAGAGGGTGACGGGGTGCAGGGTGTGTGTGTGGGGAGAAGAGAGGGTGACAGGGTACAGGGTGGGTGTGTGGGGAGAAGAGAGGGTGACAGGGTGCAGGGTGTGTGTGGGGGGAAGAGGGGGTGACAGGGTGCAGGGTGGCTTACAGGAGAAGAGAGAGTGACAGAACCACGTACCAGCCTGCGGATCTCTCGCTCACACTCCTTCTTGATGCGCGTGATCTCCTCCTGGTGTAAGTGGTACACGCTCCTGATCTCTGCGGCCTTCATCTTGTCGGCCTGGATGGCAATGGTCAGAGCCTCCTCTGCCTGCTTCTTGGCTCCCTTGAGCTCCGAGATCTCCTGCTGCATCTTCACCTTCTCCACCTCGAAGCCCTTCTTAGCCTCCTCCTTGGCCTCGCATAAAAGCACTGTCTTGACTCTGTCAGGTGCACCGTCTCGCATGGTGCTGAGCAGCGCCTGCAGCCGCTGGTTCTCGTTGTCCTTGATCTTGATGACCCGCAGCAGCTCGGCCTCATGCTGCCGGAGCAGCGCCTCCCGCACGGCCTGCAGCTCCTTCATCTTCTCCTCGTGGAGCTTGCTCTTGAGCTCGGTGACCAGGACCGCGTGCTTGCGCTGCTCGTGCTCACGAACCTGCCTCAGCTCCTGGCTCTTTTCCCGCTCCACTCGGCTGACCTGAAAGACAGGAGAGACCAGAGTGGCCGGAGCCCTCAGCAGCCGCGCCTGGGAGATGGCCGGGTCCCCAGCAGACACACCTGCTGGGAGGTTCAGAATCTCCAGCAGCTGCACCTGCTGGAAGCTGGAAACTGCCTTGCATTCTGTAAGAGAGGGTGACAGGGTGCAGGGTGGGTCAGCAGCATGGATGTGTCCCCATGGACACATGTGCAGCACGTGTGGTGTTCTAGGCAAAGTCCCAGCCCCGAAGAAGCCCCACATGGAGCAGGGGCCCTGAAGGGTCTGCACCCAGGCTCGGTGCTCAAGTCAGCCTCTGCCCAACCCCGCCAGTGCCCACTCCCAGCAGCTCACCTTCTGTGTCACCCCTGGTGACGAACCATCCCCACTGTGTATGCAGATGATGCCTGGTCTCAGGGGTTGGAAAACACTGGGACTGCTGAGCAGATTCTCATCCCAAAGCTTATACTAAATGGTCTCGGTCCCACAGCCTGGCACAAGTGCCCAGCTGAACCCCTGCAGGCAGGGGAGGTCTCGGTGCATTTAGGATATAGGCAGATGGAAAGAGGGCCTCACCCCACACTCAACCTCATTCCCCGGCAGACCAGTCTGCAGAGAGCTCTGGAACTGGGGCACCAAACCCCCACAGGCTGGCAACTTCATGCTTGGTATTCTGCATTCTTTCCCCACCCAGCAGTAGCTCTGGTCCTTAACACCTGGGCCTGCCCCAACCCTCCTCCTCAGTCCCTTCCCTCTCAGAGGGTCCCTCCTCCTCTTCCCTCTGCCGAATGTCATGCTGGAGAGCATGGCCTGCACCTCTGTGGTTCTAGACACTGCTCCACAAGCTGCTCTGTCCTCATGGCCCAGGCTGCCACACCACACCATTCGCCACCCACAGTTCACCATGATGTTCTGACAAAAGCTGACTTACAAAAGGGAGGCTCCCCCTGGTGCACAGTGTGGGGTCCCACCCAAGGTCAGTCATGTGTCCCTAGCTTTACGCCTATGGTGAGGAAGTGTATTGTGGCAGAAGCAGCTGGCAGAACAAAGCCATTCACCTCATGGCCAGACACAAAGGAGAGGAAGAGGAAGGGCAGGTCTCACAGTCCCCTTCAAGAAAAACTCCAGTGACTTGGAAGACCTCCAGCTGGATCTCGGCTCCACCAACTCCCAGTAGATAGCAGACCCTAATCCCAGGCCCTCTGGGGACATACAGGACCCAAGGCTGATTTGCTCGCCTCTGACTGTCCTGCCCTTCCCAGGGTGAAGGAGGGGTGCTCAGCCTTATCTCCCCTGTTCTCTATCACAGCAGTCATGCTGGTGGGTAGGTGCTCCTGGGAGGGAGCAGGTAGAGAGGACAACGGGACAGCTCTGCAGCCAGCTATGACCTACCCACCAGCATCCCCAGGGCACAAGGGCAAAGTGTGAGACAACCCAGCCATCTGGGTTCTGCTTCAACAGGTTGGGCAAATGGCTTCCAGCAAAGCGTGTGGCAGAGTGGACTCCCATCCGGGACACAGCCACAGGTCCTGAAAGTGGGGCAGGACTCCATGACTGTGGCTCCCGATAGAGAGTTCTGCACCTGGAGAAGTTGTTGGGCTGGTCTCCCTGCCCTGCTTCTGAGTAGAACCTATGAGAATACTTGCCAGCACCTTCAAGTTCTGGGAGTATGGCTACCCACACTAGGGCCAGCAGCAATCTGGGCTACCAGGCTTCACCCACATGCTCCAATGAATTCCTTCCCCCTTTCACTGCCCCAGCTGAAGGGCAGAGCTGTCTGCTGGCCCACGAAGCCTAAGTGGTATAAGGTGTTTCTAGGAATCCAGCTGCTCTCCAGGAACGTAAAAAACATTGTTCCATCAAAAAAGCCCTTGAAGCTCATACCTATAACCCTATCTACTCAGGTGGCTGAGATCAAGGTTTGAAGCCAACCCAAGCAGAAAAGTCCTTGGGATTCTTATCTCCAACAAACTACTCAGAAAAAGCTCGAAGTGGCACTGTGGCTCAAGTGGTAGAGAGCTAGCCTTGAGCACAAAGAAGCTCAGGGACAGTGCCCAGGCCCTCCAGGACTAAGAGCCATCTCTCTGAGCCCCCACACTGATAGCCAGCCTGTAGCCATGGTGACTGAACACCTGACGTAAACAACTCAAAAGGAGGAAGGCTTTATTGTGGCTCATGGCCCCTTGATCCCCCTGCCTCTAGGTTCACGTGTGCTGAGCGGGCAGGAGCTTCCTTCCACCTTTGTTCCATTCAGGCTTCTGGCTTACTTCTACACTTGGGGAGGTCTTACCTACTCAAGTGGATCTTCCCTGGAAACACCCTCACAGACACAGGGCTTGCCAGTGACCCAGGCATATGTCTAACTGGTCACAATGACAGTCAAGGTAGGTGTTCCATCATACCCGTCTGGCTCCTGGTGCACCCTGGTGGGGGTGCAGGGTGCTGGCTGAGGGGAGGCACAGAGCTGCCCCTCCAGAGCAGAGAGGGCCCTGATGCACTCAGGACCACAGAGGCATGGGCTGCTCCCAGTTCTTGTGGGGCTTCTCCCTTCCCTTGGGTGATTCTGTCCTTCTGTGGGCTCTGGACAGTCACTCAGGACTGTGGCTGTATTGGCTCCTGATGAAAGGGAAGATAAATGCTTGAATCAAATTGTTGAGATAATCAATTGTCCCTGTCAAGCTCAGAAGGTGGCCAATTAACTGTTCCCTTGGTCCCATCTGGATTTAGCGCACTTGTTGATCTTGCTCTCTGCACATCTCATCACTGAATGGAAGCTGGGACACCTCCTCAGGAGGCTTGTGAGTCGGCATGACTTGTCCTCAAAGGTCCACAAGCTCTGCTTGAGAGACAGCCCGGGCTCCCGGCTCCTTGGTGCATTTTCTGCACTGACATGTTCTCTAGTTGCTCTGAATTTCCATGGGGAATAGTACCAAGTTGGGACCTAGGGCTGCTGGTTGCTCCTAGGTAGGTCACTGTGTGAGGTCATTCTGTGGATGAGCCTCATCATCTACTCATATTCTTACACTTACCATGTAGAAGATTAAATAACGTGTAGATCCACATATATAACCATGTTTATACTATGTAGATGGATACCACTATGCATGGGATATACACAAAAAAGATTAGATATGTAATTACTCCATATATATATATATATACATATATTGCAAGTTCACTTTGAGATTTACAGTTCATATTTAGGATCACAGAGCTTCAATTCTTCTATTCAATCTTCTAGATTACAGCTGACTCTTTTCTCACACTAAGTATCTTTGTTTTCAAGGACACAGAATTGATCATGTTCACAATTCTCACTTCCTTTACACACATTGCACATACTTTTTTTGGAACACAATTGTTTTGATATTAATACTGACAGCTGAGGGCTGAGAATGGTTCATGTCCTTCCCCAGCTATACAGGTGCACACCACCTCCAAGCTATGCAAGTTCCTCTTCTCTGCACACCCACCTCCCAGCTGTGCAAGTGCCCCCTCTCTGCACACCCACCAACCACAGCCCCTAGGCTCTACACTCTCTCCTGAGTTTGTAGCTAAGCAATTATAAAGTATCACCTCATTTCCACTGGGCTTGCTTAGGCTGCCTTAAGCAAAGGTGACCTCGCAGGTGCAGCGCTCCCCTGCAGAACTGTCCTCTCTCCCATTACTCCTTCTGTGCCCTTCACAACGCAATGCCAGTTTTACTAGATATACCATCCTTGCCTCATCTGTTTGAGTAACATAAATTTATTACTGGTTTTGTGCTAGCATTAATAGTGTTCTCAAATATCTGATAACTATCCAGATTCCTTTCTGTCAGGATCCCTGAGCCAGGCCTCTGCACTCCCTCTTTCTGGATGGTCACTTGAGTGTGTTCTGGTTTGGAGCCCGGAACGCAGACCTGGCACGTGGCGCCTTCTGCAGTGGGTGGTTGCCTTTCCTGCTGAGGTCACAGTGGCAGCGGTTAGTGTTTTCCTGTTTCCTGGCCTCAGTGTCCTCAGGAACTTGTATGGTCTATGGTTTCTGCATCTTTCTCCATCTTCAATATTAATCTTTGCACAAGTCATTTTCGTGTCTTTGTTAGTTTAGTGCTTAATTTTCTCTCATTTTCACTTTCCATTTCTCTAATGTATTTGCAGTTGAGCTTATATGCTCTTATGTTCTTTCTAGTTTAGCTTTCTACAACTGGTTTCATTTCTAATTTTGGATGTCCTGACACATTGTTTTTGCATTTTTCTCATTCTGATTTATGTTTTATGTCTTACGTGATGTTTTGATATCCGTCAGCTCCACGTGGCACGTTGCTGCTGTTCTTGGGACTGCCACTCTGCTTGCTGTGCCCTTTCTCTTTGAGTACTGTGAGACCTGAGGTCTCTGTTGGTCAAGCTGTCAGCCCCTCCCCCGACTGCAGCACCGCCAGAGCTGGTGTCGTACCACCTCATGTCATACCTCTTCTT
The DNA here is from genome assembly GCF_000151885.1 of Dipodomys ordii. Lineage (NCBI taxonomy): Eukaryota > Metazoa > Chordata > Mammalia > Rodentia > Heteromyidae > Dipodomys > Dipodomys ordii. Next base: position 678,481 of record NW_012267274.1, read on the forward strand.
GCTACGGCAGGCAGGAGTCCAGGACGGTTCTATACCCATCCTCACGTCCGCAGGAGGCTGGACAGCAGCAAGCCATGTGGCACAGCCTCCCTGCATCCCACGAGGCTCCAAGGGACGAGCTGAAGACCCACAGGAGCGCTGCTGGTGCCTAAAATGCCTTTTAAAAGACATTTGGATGCCAAAGACAGAGTGCCTCTCCTGGCCAGTAGTCCCTGCTGTGCCCTACCAAGCCCTGCTAGGCCACTTGGTGCTTGATGCACCTGGCACTGCCTAGCACTGCATTAAGCAGGTGGTCAGCCCTAGCCCATGTCAAACTTGGTCCCCCCAGTGCCACTGGTCAGAAAGCCAGCCCTTCTCCAGGCAGGTGACTACCTTGCACCTCCTCTCTTCTCTCCTGGGAACGAGCCACAGATGAAGACCCTCAGCCCTGTGGGAGTCTTTCTTCCCAAGTGCCTGTGCAGCCGCTAAGGGACAGGCTGGAAGGTCAGTGAGGCAGTGTAGGCTGGCCTGGACATCTGCCCAAGCCAGAAGATTGCATTTTCCCCCTCCTGTGATCATCCTATTTGGAAGGAACACTTATCACTTCCTTTAGGCAGCTCCTCTCCCATCCCACCTCCCCCTCTCCTGACATGAGGTGGGCAGGAAGAGGTTGCTGATGGCTTCCTATGTGCAGTTCCTCCCCAGTCCTCCCCCACCTTCCCCTTCCTCCTGACGTGGGGTGGGCAGGAAGAAGGGAATAGCAACAGGGAGAAGCTGGGGAACAGGTGCCACTCGATCCTGGTTCAGGATGTTGCCCAACACCCTGCTCCATTGCTGTCCTGGGGCAATGGTGACTGTGATGAGGCCCCCTGACACAAGGGCCAGGGGTTCCCAGCACCGACCCCACAGAGGCTTTCCCACCTCAGAGACCAGCCACGGCCTTGGCTTACATCTCACTCCAGCTGTGGTTTCATGCCCACACTTCCCTCAAACAACCACCTTGGCCCGAGGACACCTTCCTTAAACCACTCCTGGTTCCCTGGTTCTTGGAAATGGCCTTCAACTTCTTAGAAGCACCACAAATATCTATATATCCTGATCATACTCATTAGAATCATCATTAATCCCTGTGCATACACGTGCCTAGACTGGAAGCTCAGGGACACCTGCTTGACTGGACAAGACACCTGTCCTCACTTTCCGTTTTTTTTTTTTTGTCGGTCGTGGGGCTTGAACTCTGGGCCTGGGCGCTGTCCCTCAGCTCTTCAGCTCAAGGCGAGCGCTCTACCACTTGAGCTACAGCGCCACTTCCCATTTTCTGGTGGTTTATTGGAGATAGGAGTCTCACAGTCTCTCCTGCCCGGGCTGGCTTTGAACCTTGATCCTCAGATCTCAGCCTCCTGAGTAGCTAGGATTACAGGCGTGAGCCACCAGCGCCCGGCCCTCACTTTCCTTTGGGGTGCAATATCACTTGATAATCAATTCTTCTCTAATATAATCTGGCTTTTGTTTAAATATGCTCTGATAAAGACTCTTTTGTGAAAAAGATAGAGCAAAGGGTGAACTAATTCAACAGTTGATACTCACTAGACTGTGAAAAGGCACCCTGGTTGTAAATACCTGACAAATGTGACTATCTTGAAACTAAAGCAGCACCCCGCCCTCGGGACTACTTCCTTATGGTTTGACATTTTAAAATATATGTATCTACTGTTCCATTTATGTTCCTACGTAACGGTCATGCTACCCTCTCTCAATACTGTGTTTGGCTTCTATAACTTCCCACTTGGCCTGCACTTGCAGGAAAGAACCGTTAGAGACTTTCCACCCTTTGGACAAACAAGGACATAAATGTTTGAGTAACAGGAGTCTTGAGAACCAGCTCAGGATTACACTTGGGGACTTGCTGACCCAGTGTAGTCACCCACTGGCTAATAAAGACTTCCTGTTGGCTGTACTCTGTGTCTATGTGGTCTCTCCTGGTGGCTTACCCACAACAAGACACTATGTTGGAAATGAACAATACAACTTGTGGGGGAGGGAGTTCAGGAGAGAAAAACTGGGAGAAAATGGGACAAGGTGACACTGTTCAAAAAGTAATATGCTAATTACCTGAATGCAACTGTAACCTCCCTGTATGTCACCTTGACAATAAAAATTAGTAATAAAAAAAAAGACTCTTCTATGAGTCTGCTCCTGGATTCTTTGGTGAAACTACTGACTTGCCATCTGTCTCCTCATCCCTAAGAAGTTAAGCCTCAATCACCCACCACCAAAGCATTTATGTTTTTGGTGGGCCTGGGGGTTCACTCAGGGCCTTGCAGTTGTTAGGCAGGCTATCACTTGAGCCATGCCTCCAGCCCTTCCTATGCTTTAGATTTTTCTAGGGTGGGGCTTCAACTTTTTGCCTAGGTTATGATTCTTCCACTTATGCTTTCCATGAGGCTAGGATTACAGGTATTCACCACCATGCCCAGATATTTGTAGAGATGTGGGATTTGCTAGCTTTCTGCATCTCTACCTCTGTATACCTGGGTTTACAGGTCTGAGGCACCATGTCTGGTCTATTGGAAGCTTTTACTCATGTAGAAACAAACATCACAGTTTGCAACAGTACTGAACTGTAACAGCTTCTTGATATTCAAATTATGTATGTGTTGTTTATCAGACATTCTGTTTCCTGCTATTGAACATTTAGGTGATTTTTAATGTCCTCATAGTATTTTCCTTTACTGATATATGTTGAACAGTGTACCGATATAAACACATTGACATGATAAATTGACTTAAATAGCTGCTGTACTTGAATAGTTTGTCCCAAAGGGGCTTCCATATGTGGCCAATTCAAACTGGTTTGCAGTGAAAGTGGGTTATAACTTGACAACAGGAGCATTCTCTTGTAGCTAAGCAACAGCCTCAGGCGGGAACAGCAGCCACTCCTCCGCCAATCCCAGGCTGGGGCTCTGAAACAAGGCCCAATGACAAGGCAGCCCCACCCGGGTTTCCTGGGTCTTTTCCTGTCTCTCGGATTATAAAGGCAGTTTTCAAGAGGAACACTGGGACCCAAACCCATCTGGAGTTCTACCTGGCTCCAGAAGACGGTCTTGCTCAAGTAAAATTTGTTAAATAAAACTGGCCTCAATTCTCCTTTCCAAGGAGATTTTTTTAAGTAAGCTAATTCATTTTTTTAATGGATTTCACATTTGAAGGTATGATTCTGATAGCCATTATATTTATGTGGTGCATTATTTTTCCTCATGTAAGTATTCACATTTATAGGCACTTCAAATTTCATTTCACATAGAAATTATACTGGTGTAAATTGTGAGTAAATCAACCTTATCCCCAGAATATTAGTCAGTTGTCTCAATTGTATTTGTAGTCCAGCCAACCCTTCCTCTGCTTTCTTCTTACTGGAACATTTCTTTTAGGCACCAGGGTTCTTTGAGGTAAAGAATAACTTTAAAATGCATTTAACTCAGATGAAATTCACAGAGGAAGGGCAGAGGGCTGTGCAGATGAGCTGTATAAGGAGGAGCCAGGTTGGCTGAGCACCTTGGAGCACTGGGATTGCTGAAGGAGTCAGCTCACCAGTGTGGAAATCCACTTGGTCCCAAACAGGGTGCTGGTAAGGTAGTGTTAGAACTGCAAGGGAGGGAGAGGAAGGGGAAGGGGAGGAGGGGCTCTGCAGAGGACAGGAGGGGAGCCATACAGCCACACAGAAGCACCGGATATTTGCCTGTTTCTTGGGGACCTCTGGCCTTCCTCTCCCAGGGGCTGGTGTCAAGCCACAGTGGCCTGGTCCTGTCCAGTTGTAGGGATGATTTGGGGAGAAATTGAGCCAGAGGAAGAAAAGTCCAGCACAGGCCTCTACTCTCCATGGCCAGAGGAAGGGGAGCAGACATGGGATCAGGACAGGCCAAGGAGAGTGGACAAGAACTGGAGGTGGTGGATGTGGACACTGGCCAGGCCTCAGGGGACACTTGTGGCCAAAGACTGACTTTTCCAAGGATGGGTCACCCGTCTTGCCTGGACTGGCCATCTAGAGGTCTCCTTTCCAGTGCTCAGAAGCCAAACCGGGGTCCGGGAGGGGCTTGGTGTAGAGCATCTGCCTAGCATTCCTGAGGCTGAGCACTATAAAACAGCCAAGCAATTCACCCACATCACCCAGGCCAGATCAGGCCAGCAGTCCCACAGGGTGGACAGTGCCAGACTGTTCATGAGAGATCCAAGATCTACACACTCCTGGTGGTGACCACAACTTGCTGGACATACCTAACCAGGAGGGAGTGTTTCAGGAACCACTGTGCTGGGCCCAGAGCAGAAAGGACTGCTTTGCCTAAGAAGAGGAAGGTGGCTCTAACCACACACTGCCGACAGGCTGGGGGAGGTGGAGCTGGGTGGGGGCAGACAGGGGCTGGGGAGGGCAGCAGGTTGGAGATCACAGCAGGCTGGAAGGCACTGCCCATGCCATAGTAGCAGGAATTCGAGTCAAGGTTGTGTTTGGTTGCTGAGGTAGCACTGCTGTTGTTTTAATGTAGAGCACAAGGCTCTGCTTCTGAGAAGCAGCAACACAATGGTTCGGGGTCCTGAGCCCTGCTGCTGGGACCGCCCGGCATAAATAAATGCTTGCTCCTCACCGACAGGGCAGGTGAGGCTGCACAGCTAGGAGCCTGTGTCTCATCATACAAGGAGCTTCTGGCACTTTCCTTTGTGGGTACAACAGCCATATGCATTTATAATGTCACAAAATGTTTATAGCTCTCAAATAAGAATTAACAAAACTGTTGAGCCCCCTAGACAGCTCAAAGGTTTATAGAGAAATTTAAATTAAATGAATGATACAATGCCCCTGAGACCCTACTCCCTGGCTGCTGAGAAACGCTCAAACCACATTTTCACTAAAAAGGATTTTTCCTCCAGCGTTGCTATTTCCATGTAAACCCCAGCAGTGAGTGCTCTAGAATTCAGGGTCATCCTTAAAGATCAACATCTGAAGAACTACTTTCTTTCTGTGAACAGACATGAAGCAGAGTGCCTACCCCTGAGATACCTGAGCTGCCCCCTGAGTTGTCTGCCAGTGTCTGTACCAATGGTCTTTCCATTTAAATTTCACCAGAGATTGATCAAGAATAAGAAGAAACCGCAGCCGGGCACTGGTGGCTCAAGCCTGCAATCCTAGCTACTCAGGAAGCTGAGATCTGAGGATGGAGGTTCAAAGCCCGCCTGGGCAGGTTCACTGGTGAGACTCTTATCTCCAATGAACCACCAGAAAATAGGTGCTGTGGCTCAAGTGGTAGAGTGCTTGCCTTGAGCTGAAGAGCTGAGGGACAGTACCCAGGCTCAGAGTTCAAGCCCCACAACAAAGAAGAAAAAGGAAGAGGAGGAGGAGGAGGAAGGGGAAGGAGAAGGAGATGGGGAAGAGAAAGAAGAGAGGAAGAGGAAGAGGAGGAAAAAGAAGAAGAGGAGTAGCAGGAGGAGGAAGACGATTACGACAAAGATGACAACTGCCAACACAAGCACCACAGCTTGGGACAGCTGCTGCCCAGGCCTGGTCTGACTACTGTCGAGTCCTGGCATCTCCTGAAGGCAGGCACTTGGAGGCCTTTCTGATCATCTGGTGACCTCTGGTCATCAGAGTCCTGGTCCCACACAACCTGTTTGTGTGATGATTGCAGAGCAGGCTACCATGCACAGCGGCTGGCACTAATTAGGATAGATTGGCTCTGTTAATGGAGTTGGAGCCACACACTGCACACTTTTACCAAGCTTCAGCTGGGCATAGTACTCACTCACTGTTGTTTTCCCATATCCTGGGAAAATAAGTATTGAGACTGGTTAGTGGATATGATAAGAGATGTTCAAGTATGGAAGAAGTCAGCTGGATTTCTATATGTCATCGGTAAACGAATTAGGAATGAAAATGGTAAGATGGACCATTTATAGTGGTATGGTAAACACCAAACACCTATGAACACAAGTTAAGAAGTCTTTTCAGGCTCTCTGTACTGAGAGCACAGTATATTGAGAACAAGTTTAAACAGGCTTCAAAAATTGGAGACTACATCCCATTTATGAATTTAAAGACCACTGATTATAAACAAGCTAGCTTCCCCTGCAGTAACCTATAGAGCCAGAGCCACAATCTAAAGGAGGCGCTCTACAAAAGTAGAAATTGACAGGTGAATTCAATACATGAATGGAAAGGCAAAGAACCAAGACTAACTAAAAACAAAGTGAGAATGCACACTACATGACCACGGCTTGTCAGGAGAAATTAGTGCAGGTTCTGGACAAAGGGAAACCAACAATGTGACATGGCCTCCATCCATAGCTCCTGCTGAGAACCATCCTCTGCTGCCCCTGCTGAAGTAGCCATCTTGCTGTTTCCTACATGCCTCTGGCCAGCTGACGAGGGCTGATCGAGGCTGGCTTGGGTGGTGGCCACGAGGCTCTAGTCTGGATGTGTCCTGGTGAAGGCAAGGAGAAGTAGTAGAAGAACTCGCTTGGGCCTGGCCCAGCCCACTGCTGCACTGACCACAGCAAAGCAGGATTCAGAGTCATTTGACCAAGGGCATCATACAGGAGGGGTCAAGTCTGTGCCCACTGCGCAGACTTACACAGTAGGCCCCCTGGGAAAGCACACACTGCAGAGGGTGCGTAAGGCCAATCCCATACCTGTACAGAGCCTTGGCCCCTACTCTCCTCGTACACGAAAGTTAACTCTTGGTGGTTTTGGACACATGAAAGGCAAAACCACAGAACTCTTGGGAGGAAATAGGGAAGGATCTCCTGACCTTGGTCCATGCAAAGAGGAAACAACTTGTAGGGCACGCTGCACAAAGATGCCATCTGTCCTTCTCAGGTGCTCTCAGACTCAGGGGACTATCTCCCCGTCACAGCCTCACCTGATGATCACCTCCCTGGCAGTAAACACCCTCCCCAGCATTGTCTGCAATGCATGCAGAGTGATCTGCTTGTAGGTCGGCCCTGATTTTCTTGGCATTTCCTAAACTGGCTACTGCCAGTTCTCTTTATGTTTCCAGCAGACCTGAAGTCAATGCTCTAAACATTTGTGCATGTATCTGACTATCTGCCCTGGGACCACTGTCTCAAAAGCCGGCCGCATCCTTCAGGCCCTCTGCCCGCTGCCTGTCACCAGCACAGTGGGGTGAGCCCCGTCTTCACCAGTGTCTGAAGATGTCTGCTTTTCCACCCACCCCACCGCCAGGGACCAGCAGAGGGCTACCATGCTGGTGCACACACCTCTGCATGCATTCACATTTTGGTCATCTTCCAAGAGGTTTTGGCCATTTGTACTATTTCCTGAGCCGTAATACAGAATCCTGAAAGGTGGAAGTTGGATTGCCAAATCAGGTCAGGACCTATTAGTGAACTGTGCATTCAGGTGACTCATTTTGAAACGAGGCGGATACAGTGCCCCAGTCACAAGGCAGGTGCTCTCACAGGTCATGCTACGGAATGTGGGATGGTCACAGACGTTCAAAACCCACAAAGAATCTCTGGTCTAGAAATCCAAAGTATTTCGTCTCTTCCCTTATGCATGGGAAATATGGAAAGCCAGACAGGCTGTAGAGACAGGGCTGTAAAGACACCGTAGGCAGGGCCAGATAGGGGGCAGGGAGAGATGAGGATAGGGAGAAACGGGGGGGCAGGGAGAGACAGGGGGCAGAGAGAGACGTGGGGGGGGCAGAGAGAGTGAGGGGAGGGGCTGACCTGCATAAGAACGTGAACATTAAGATACCCACAAAGGTGAACACACAGCCCTCCAGGAAGAGGGTGCATTTTCCTTTTCAAAATTCCAATCGGTACATAACTCTCTGTAAAATCTACAGAATCTTCTGGAATCATTAGAAGGTGGGCATGGAGCAGGGCGAGGGTCCCAGCCCAGGTGCGACTCAGGGGAAGGACTGGGCCTCCTCAGGCAGCCAGGCTAGGGCAGAGGAGGCCTCTGGATCCCTCCGCAGACCTGCCCGGGGGCGGCTGGGCCTGCTCTAGCCTCACCAGATGTGGTCCCTGGTGGCAGCATAGCCACACTCAAGCTTCCCTGTGTTCATGTGGGGCCACATGAACAGGGATCGCCACTGTGCCCAAGGAGCCATGGACGCCTGCCGTGCACACCCACACAGAGCGCTGTCATGCACAGGGCTCTCTGACTCATCACCCTGAGTTTGCGGTTACTGACATGGCCTCTGCCCCCAGGATACTCCCATCACCTCAAATCCACTGTCTCCCAGAGCCCTGGCCTACGCTGCCTTGAGGATCTGGAGGCTGGAAGACAAGAACATGGCACCTCTGCAGAGGCCTGGCTCTGTGGCTATGTTACCCCCCCTCCCCGCCCCCAGCCCGAGGAAGCACCTCCTGACTTGGGCAGGGCACTAGGAAGGGGGGGTATGTATGTGGATTGGGGTCGAGGCCCACCTTGCTCTTCTCCTGTTGCAGCTCAATCTGGATGTCGGTGAGCTTGGTCCGCAGCTCCTCGTTGGCGGCCTGCAGCGCGGTGAGGGCCTCTGCCTTGTCCCCCTTGGCCCGGCTGCCCGCGCCCTTCTTTGACATGGTGAGGCTGGACGGCCAGAGGGACCACAGGGGCTGAGTGTCCACACCAAGCTGCTGGCAGGTGTCGCTCGGCTGTCGCTCTGCTACATTTTCTCGCTCACCTGGGGAAAAGCGCACCTTGGTGAGCAGGGTGCCCATGGCCAGACACCCTAGTGCCACCTCAGCCACAAAGCCTTGACCCGAGGCTGGGGCAGGGACAGGGGCACTGCTGACTCCTCCCAGCCCTGTCCTAGTGCCATGGACCCAGCCAGGGCCCTGGCCTGGCTGCGCTAGAGCCAGCCCGGCACACAGTGGCCACCCTATGTGGCGTCCCCACAAGGAACATTGTACGGCCCAGCAAATTCTTTAGGACCAGGAGACTGGGCACTACTTTAAAGCCAGAATGTCTTACACAAGTGAGGCACAGAATAGTGACAGTGGGTATAAACCATGGGCTTCTACAGTAGAGTGCAAGGCCAGGACCCCTGGCTCCCAGGGCTGGATGTACCAGCCGAGCCCAAGAAATATCCAAAATGCCAAAAGCCCACCCAGGTGCTGGTGGCTCACATGGCTCATGCCTGTCATCCTAGCTACTCACAGGAGACTGAGGATGGCAGCTCAAATCCAGTTTGGGCTGGAAAATCCACATGATTCTTATCTCCAATTAACCACCAGAGAACTGGAAGTAGAGCTGTAACTCAAAGTACTAGAGCACTAGACTTGAAGAAGAGAAGAAAAGCCCAGGCCTTGAATTCAAACCCTACGACCAACCAAATCAAACGCTGAAAGTCAGGTCTGCCATGTTCAGAGTAGTAACACTGACAAAAACCAAGCAATGGAAGTGCCCTGAGTGTGTGGAGAGACAGAAGTCACACTGTCACAAGTCACCAGCGACCTCTCCCAACTGCTCCTAAAGAGACAGGAACTCCACAAACCACACGCACAATATCACAGGACAGCTGCCACAGCAGAGCACCAAGAGAACAATGAGGAGCCAGTGGCTGGGAAGAGGCAGAAAGGAGTTTTTGTTTTTATGGGTCAGAGATCCAGGTTTAGAGATGAAAATGTTATGGCAGTATGAAAATGGCCAACACTTCTGAACTGCTGGGACTGTCACTTTGATTTTTCCACCATTTTTAAAAACTTTAAAAAACAAGCAAATAGTCAGGCACCGGTGGCTCATGCCTATAATCCTAGCTACACAGGAAGCTGAGATCTGAGGATTGTGTTTCAAAGCCAGACTTGGCAGGTACACCCCTGAGACTCTCATCTCCACTGAACCACCAGAAAACTGGAAGTGGCATGGTGGCTCAATTAGTAGAGCACTTGCCTTGAGCTGAGGAGCTCAGGGCTAGCATCCAGGCCAAGAGTTAAAGCTCCATGACCAACAACAACAACAAAAACAAGCAAACTTCACTCTGGGAGGCAGCCATCAGCATAGGAATTTGGGTGTGAAGACCAGACATACCCAGTCCATCACACGGACACCAATAACTCCACTGGAGCCCAGAAGGCTCTGTCGAGTTGCCCTGGAGTAGGAAGGCTGTGATTAAGTTGTTGTCCTTAGAAAATGGGAGGGGGGAGGTTGGGGGGAGTGGACCCAAGGAGAATGTCATGCGCAGATCAGAGCAATGGTGACACAAGTTGAGGACCCAGACCAAGCCAAGAACCTGGGCCCTCCTGCCTATAGGGGTGTGGTGGAACAAGGTGACCTTGGATGCTGGCCTCCAGGACTGTGAAAGAATCAATGTCTGTTTAATCCACTCTGTCTGTGGTACCATCACACACTGCATCAGGACTTTTTTTTTTTTGTCAGTCATGGGTCTGAGCTCCGGGCCTGGGCACTGGCCCTCAGCTCTTCAGCTCAAGGCTAGCGCTCTACCACTTGAGCCACAGCCCTCCTTCCGGCTTTTTCTGCTTATGTGGTGCTAAGGAATTGAACCCAGGGCCTCAGGCATGAAAGGCAAGCGCTCTACCACTGAGACACCTTCCCAGCGGATCACGACATTTTAGTTAGCAATTGTAACAGTTAATCTTGACTATCAACTGAACTGGATTAAGAACTGCCTAGGAAGTTGGTGCTGCTCACCTCTGGGTGTCTGCAGGACATTTCCAGAGAGATTAACTGAGGATTGGGGAGGCTGCCCTGAATGTGGGTGGCACTGTCCTGACTGGGGTCCTGGGTAGAATAAAAGAGCAAAAGGGCAAAGGTCACCAAGGCAGGTGCCTGCCAGTAATCCCAGCCCAGAAGGACAAGGCTAGGAAATGCTACCTGCTGCTGACCTCTGGCAGAAGAGTGGCACAGTGCTCACGTGAGGGTCTGGGGCTTCCCTGCATAGATAGGGGCTGACCTGCAACGTTCATGCCTGGAATCTAGGCTGAGTTTGCCTATTCAAACCAGTACATACCATTTAGCTATCAATTAAAAATATACTTAGAAGCCAGGGACTCATGCCTGTAACCCTAGGTAATCAGGAGGCTGAGGTCCAGAGGATCATGGTTCAAAGCCAACCCAGGCAGAAAGGCCCTTGAGACTATCTCCAAAAAATGTGAACAAACAAAAAACAAAATCCAGCACTGGGCTTGCTTATGTAAAATGTCAGGGAGCTTTCGGGTCTGGGATTAAAAAGGACAAGGCCCATTTCAGCTCACTAAGAATAGTGTTTGGTAACTCTGAGTATGTGTGTATATGAATATATATACACACATACACAGTGTAAGTATGTTTGTGGGGGAGTTGAACTTGGGGCCTCACATGCACTCGTGTTGCTTGCTCAGCTGGGACTCTTCCACCCAAAGAGAACTCAGGGCAAAGCTTCATGACATTTTGGTTTGATGGTATTTTCTTGGACACAAATCCACTTCTGGGTATATACTCCAAAGTATTAAAATGTGTCAAAAAAAAAGGTGTGCAAGAGATGTGCGCACCCATGTTTCTAGCAGCATTGTCCACAACTGCCCAGAGGTGGAGGCCATCCCAGGTCTACCAACAGGCGAGTGAATAAACCCAATGTGTCCTACACCTAAGATGGCATATTACTCAACCTTGAAAAGACAGGAACATGGATAAACCTGGAGGGCGTTACACAAAGTGAGAAATAATTATGAATAAGGCACCTGGAAACATCAGACTCAGAGACTGAAAGTGGAGTGGTGGTGGCTAGGGGCTGAGGAGGTAGAAATAGAGACCAAAAGCAAGACCCTGTCTCAAATAGCCAGGATGGCAAAAATGGGACTAGAGGCATAAATCAGCAGTAGAGTACATACCTAGCAAGCATGAAGTCCTGAGTTCCAATCCCAGTACTATTTGAAAAAAAGAAATAGTGTGCATTTCTATATTGTGATACCTCAGTTTTTTTTATAAAAAATAACGCCCCCCCTTCTGGGTTGTACCATGTAGCTAACTATTGGATGGGGGGTGAAAAAAAACACTTTTTGATTCTAAAACCACAGAGGAGGGCTGGGAAGGTGACTCAATGGTAGAGCACTTGCCTTGCGTGCATGAGGCCCTGGGTTCGATTCCTCAGCACCACCTAAGCAAAAAGAAAAAAGCCGGAAGTGGTGCTGAGGCTCAAGTGGTAGAGCACTAGCCTTGAGCTGAAGAGCTGAGGGACAGCGCCCAGGCCCAGAGTTCAGGCCCCACGACCAGACCCCCCCAAAAAAAAACCACAGAGGAGTGAGAAGCATGGATTTCAGTCCAGGGGCCAGAAGGGGCTGGATGTTGTAACAAGTCCCATGACTTGTTTGCCACCTCCTGAAGGGAGGAGTCTATGCCAGGCTTCAGCTGAGGTGCTGTCAGGTGACGGCCACTGTCTGAAGCTGGTACATGTGTGACAAGGGAGGAGGAAGCACACACAGGTAGGGCACCTGGAGGGGACAGGGATTTGCAGTGCTCTGCTTCTGGTGCCTACACATGGCACCAGACCACCTGTAGACCTGCAAACCAGAGGAAACCAGAGTCAACCAACTTCTCCTCCAGCAGGGAACCTCTGAAGCCACAGGTGTGGGTGGATGGGGAGGTGGTGGGCAGGGTAGGACAAGCACTGGCGTTATCTCCCTGTGCATTTCCTTGCTGTGTCTCAGGCCTATTGACTGCATGGCCACTGAGCCAATGCACAGGTGCCACCGCAACTCAGGCTGCCTGGTAAGCGTGGCTACCATGGTCAGTACTGGGCCTCCAGCAAGCCTCCAGGCCAGGTGGTCTCAGCCTGGGAAGGTTGGACAGAGCAGCTAGGAGAGATTAGACAGAAAAGGCTGAGAGCTTTACTGCCAACAGTCTGAATAGAAGCACAGTTTTGTTACACTGGTGGCCAGGTGTTTGTAAGGGATACCAAGCCCTGGAGAAGGCCCTGTCTTACATATGAGCATGTGATATTACATTCCACAGGAAGGAGAGAATACTGTTTACAGACACTGACAAGACCTGCTGGCTAATGGTGAAGGAAGAACCAAATTCCAGGTGGATTAAAGAAAATGATGGGGGTGGGGGGAGTATTCAATTACTGAGAACAAGGAAAAAGGGGCACTTATCAAATCTCTGGAGGGAAGAGCCTTCCAGGCTTGGAGAAGATAAAAGCATTCACAAAAGGAAAGATCAATAGATCCCTAGTTATCTTTATTATAGAAGAAGTGAAACAAATAAAAGTATCTTAGAAGGCTGTGAAATTATAAAACAGTAAGCTCTTACCAGATACACGTAAATAGTAAAGAGATAATTTGTAAAAAGAGAAATAAAAGTGATTTTGAAAACCACGAAAGCTGGGCGTGGTGGCATACACCTGTGATCTCAGCAGTCAGGGAGCTGAGGCAGGGCAGTCATGAAGTAGGGGCCAGCCAGGGTTACAGCAAGACCCAGCCTCAAAGACAAACAGGGCTGCAGAGAGCTCCATGGCACAGGGCTTGTCCCATATTCAGGAGTTTGATCTCCAGCTCTGCACATGCATGTGCATATGTGTGCACGCACGCACACACATACACATGCACACACACACACATGCATGCATGGACATAGTCATGAAAATAACCTCCTCTGAGTTCATGAAAATGCCAAAGGCATTGAAGGGGCAGCCCCAAAGGATGACAAACAGGCTAAGGAGAGGCAGGCCATGTGGACTTCTCATGTCGGCAGAGGACAGGATAGAAAAGTAAGATGGAGAATGATGAAATGTGCTTGTGGGGGATGTGAGTGCATCTGTGTGCAGGCACTTGTGTACACACATACACATTCATGTACCAGGGCTTTATCTCATGGCCTCAAGCACTTGTCTGTCTTGCTCACATCTGGTGCTCTACCACTTGAGCCACAGCTCCACTCCAGCATTTAGCTGGTTAATTGGAGATGGAGACTTGACAGACCTTCCTGCACAGGCTCCTCTTCCAGGTCTCAGCCTCCCAAGAATGACATTTTAACACTTTCTGGGGCCAAATGAGGCCAGTGCACCGTTCAGACCACATCCTCCCTCCTCTGGGTACTCACAGGGCAGGGTGGAGGCTCTTCAGCAAACCAGGGCTGGGGAAGCTCCCAGGAGGGGGAAGATGAATCCTCACAAAGAAATTAAGAACACTCAGAAAGACAAAAATGAGCACAGATATAAAACACTGTCTTACGTTTTTCAAAGAAAAACTGGTAGCAATGCATTATGCAATATGACTCATCAGAAAATATCTGAAAAAAGACAGCAAAAGGAATGAGAAGGAAATTAATTACATGGGTATTAGTATTATAGCTTCAAGAAGAATGGTAAGCTAACAATGATTCTTGGAAACCCAAAAGCAAGCACTAAAAGTTAAAACACTGAGTGCTGGCCTCTGGCTGGGAGGCCCAGCCTGGATGTCCAGGAAGCCTCTGCACACACCCCGAAAGGCTGACAGAAAAGCAGGTGCTGCTTCCTCAAAGACCCACACTGGTAAAGCTCACTGGAGATGCCAGCTCCCCTTACCCTTCAGGAGAACCCTAACTGGGCCTGCAGTGCAAGCCAGAAATCTCTACGCTGGGGCTGGGAAAGTGGCTCAGTGGTAGAGCGCTTGCCTTGCATGCCTGAGGCCCTGGGTTCGATTCCTCAGCACCACATAAGCAAAAAGAAAAAAGCCATAAGTGGCGCTGTGGCTCAAGTGGTAGAGCACTAGCCTTGAGCTGAAGAGCTGAGGGACAGTGCCCAGGCCCAGAGTTCAAGCCCCAAAACTGACAAAAAAAAAAAATCTTTAGCAAGATTAGCCACTCAAATGCAGCAAAACTTAAGCATAATGCACTGTGGTCTCTTGAGGTATACTTCAGAGATGTAAGATTGGCTTTATACTTTAAATGAGACCATTTAGCTTACTGTATCAGTATAATGAAACTTTTAAAAAACACACAATCAGTCGGACACTGGTGGTTCTCACATATAATCCTAGCTACTTAAGGAGCTGAGACGTGGATCGTGGTTCAAAGCTAGCCCAGGCTGAAAAGTCTCTGAGACTCTTATCTCCAATAAACCACTCAGAAAAAGCCAGAAGTGGTGCTGTGGCTCAAGTGATAAGAGCATTAGCCTTGAATAAAAGAAGCTCCAGGAGGAAAAAACTGGAGTGAGGTAAGGGGTGACATTGTCCAGAAAAAAATACACTCATTACCTACTTATGTAACTGTAAGCCCTTGTATAGCACCTTCATAGTAGCAATAAAAACTTTATTTAAAGTAAGCAGCTCAGGGACAGCACCAAGGCCATGAATTCAAGCCCTATGACTGGCAAAATAAATAGCTAGATCAATAGGTGGATCAGTTCATAGGTAGATAGATGGATATAAAATCGAAATGGAAGCCGGGCACTGGTGGTTCACGCCTGTAATCCTAGCTACTTAGGAGGCTGAGATCTGAGGATCGCAGTTCAAAGCCAGCCCGGGCAGGAAAGTCAGTGAGACTCTTTATCTCCAATAAACCACTAGAAAACCGGAAGTGGCACTGTGGCTCAAGCAGTTAGAGTGCTTGCCTTGAGCTGAAGAGCACAGAGATAGCGCTTAGGCCCAGAGTTCAAGCCCCATAACCAACCAAAAAAAAAAATCTAAATGGACTTTTTGTTGGTAGAAATGATCAAACTATTCCTAAATAAATATAGGAAAATAAAGAACAAATTTGGAGCTAGAAATCATTGCCCGATTTCTAATGTATAAAAAGCTATAGCAATCCAGATAGTGTGTTTTTGGTGTAAAAGTAGACATACAAATGGAAAGAAGAAAAATAGATGGATTGGACCACATCCTGTGTGGTCCATTGATTTTTAGCAAAGGTCTGTAAGGAATTCAATGTAGAAAAGACAATCTTGTCTTTGTGCTGGGGCAATTGCACATTTGTGCCAAAACAACCAGCCTGCAGCTCACACCCACCATGGCACCAGCCTCTTTCACACACACACCATGGGACCAGCCTCACACATACACACACACACACACACACACACACACACCATGGCACCAGCCTCACACACATACACATACACACACACACAAACACACACTATGACACCAGCCTCACACATACACACACACACACATACACACCATGGCACCAGCCTCTTTCACACACCATGGGACCAGCCTCACACATACACACACACACACATACACACCAGCCTCACACACATACACATACACACACACACATACACACACTATGACACCAGCCTCACACATACACACACACACACATACACACCATGGCACCAGCCTCAAACATACACGCCATGGCACCAACCTCACACACATACACATACACACACATATACACACTATGACACCAGCCTCACACATACACACATACACACCATGGCACCAGCCTCCAACATACACGCCATGGCACCAACCTCACACACATACACACACACACATACACATACTATGACACCAGCCTCACACATACACACACATACACACCATGACACCAGCCTCACACATACACACACATACACACACCATGACACCAGCCTCACACATACATACACATACACACCATGATACCAGCCTCACACATACATACACATACACACCATGACACCAGCCTCAAACATACACGCCATGGCACCAACCTCACACACATACAGACACACACACACACACACCATGACACCAGCCTCACACATACACACACACACATACATACACACATATACACACACCATGACACCAGCCTCACACATACACACATACACACACACACACACACCATGGGTCCAGCCTCACACATACATACACATACACACCATGGCACCAGCCTCAAACATACACGTCATGGCACCAACCTCACACACACACACACACACACACACACACACATACACACACCATGACACCAGCCTCACACATACACACACACACACACACACACCATGGGACCAGCCTCACACATACATACACACACATACATACACATACACACCATGGCACCAGCCTCCAACATACACGCCATGGCACCAACCTCACACACACACACACACACACCATGACACCAGCCTCACACATACACACACATACACCATGACACCAGCCTCACACATACACACACACACACACACACATATACACCATGACACCAGCCTCACACATACACACATACACACACACACCATGACACCAGCCTCACACATACACACACACACATACACACACTATGACACCAGCCTCACACATACACACATACACACATACACACCATGGCACCAACCTCACACACACACATACACACACCATGACACCAGCCTCACACATACACACATACACACCATGGCACCAGCCTCCAACATACACGCCATGGCACCAACCTCACACACACATAAACACACACACACAGACACCATGACACCAGCCTCACACATACACACACATACATACACACACACATACACACACATACACACAC
>NW_012267274.1:698842-713467 GCF_000151885.1 Dipodomys ordii
CCGGCACAGCACTGCTCAGAACCACCCGGCTCAGCACTGCTCAGAACCACCCGGCTCAGCACTGTCCCTCAGAACCACCCGGCTCAGCACTGCTCAGCGCCGCGGCCTGGCCCGCTCTGCGGCCGCTGACACCGCTGGGCTCGCGCTGGTGGACGGAGCCCCTGCTCGGCAGATGCGGAACGCCGCACCCAGGGGAAGCGCCGCGGCCACTGTCCGAGGGCAGCGCCGGTCACGCGTCCGGGGGCAGCGGCGTCCTCCTCACTGTCCGAGGGCAGCGGCGTCCTCCTCACTGTCCGAGGGCAGCGGCGTCCTCCTCACTGTCCGAGGGCAGCGGCGTCCTCCTCACTGTCCGGGGGCAGCGGCGTCCTCCTCACTGTCCGGGGGCAGCGGCGTCCTCCTCACTGTCCGGGGGCAGCGGCGTCCTCCTCACTGTCCGAGGGCAGCGCCGGTCACTGTCCGAGGGCAGCGGCGTCCTCCTCACTGTCCGGGGGCAGCGGCGTCCTCCTCACTGTCCGAGGGCAGCGCAGCGGCCAAGTGTCTGTGGGAACCCGGTGGCCAGGTGCCTGAGAGAAGAGCAGCGGTCACGTGCCTCCTGAGGGACGCGCGGCGGTCACGTGCCTCCTGAGGGAAGAACGGTGGTGCCCGTCGCGTGTCTGAGGGCAGCGTGGCGGCCACGTGTCTGTGGGAACCACAGTGGTCACGTGCCTGAGGGAAACGCGCGGTGGCCCGTCACGTGTCTGAAGGAACCGCAGCGGTCACATGCCTCCTGAGGGAAGCGCGGCGTCACGTGCCTCCTGAGGGAAGTGCAGCGGCCACGTGTCCGAGGGCAGCGCGGGTCACGCATCCAGGGGAAGCGCGGCGGTCACTCGTCTGAGGAACCAGCGCGCCATCGCGTCCCCTGCCCAGGAGGCGCCGCCCGCCGAGAGGCCGTGGAGGAGGCTGGGCGGAGGCCGGCTAGGGGCGGCAGGGGCTGGTCTGCGGCTGCGCACCGGGACCTTCCCGGGGGACCCGTCCCCTCCCTCCCGCAGTGCCGGCCGCCGAGGTCAGGAGCTGAAGAGGAGCTCCCGCCCCCTTCCAGGGTCCCTCCTCACAGGACAGGACGGACCGACCGCCGCCGGCCATCCAACAGGACGGCCCTCCCACAGGACCGACCACCACCACCGGCCATCCGGCAAGACCACCCTCCAACAGGACCGACTGCCGCCAGCCATCAGACAGGACCGCCCTCCAACAGGACCAACCACCGCCGGCCATCAGACAGGACCGACCGCCGCCGGCCATCCAACAAGACCACCCTCCGACAGGACTGACCGCCGCCGGCCATCCGACAGGACGGCCCTCTTACAGGACCACCCTCCGACAGGACCAACCACCACCACCAGCCATCCAACAGGATGGCCCTCCAACAGGACCAACCACCACCACCGGCCATCCAACAAGACCACCCTCTGACAGGACCAACCACCGCCGGCCATCAGACAGGACCGACCACTGCCAGCCATCAGACAGGACCACCCTCTGACAGGACAGACCAACCACCGCCGGCCATCTAACAGGACCGCCATCCAACAGGACCGACCACCTACGGCCATCAGACAGGACTGCCATCCGACAGGACCATCCGGAGGACTTGGAAGCCCCAGCCACAGCAGCTAGCACACAGAGCGCCGAGGTACTGTCTACCTTATAGACCGTCTGTGTGCTCTCAAACGAAGAGAATTGGGAAGAAAACTCACCTGCGGACATGTGGCCACATAGCCCTCAGCCACGAGAACACACACTGTCTCCTGTGAGACCGGTCTGAAATCCTCAGACACCCTCACCTGAGAGCAGGTCCTTTTGGTAAACTGGGGCCTTGAGGCCCTGGGAAGGAAGGTGGCAT
The DNA here is from genome assembly GCF_000151885.1 of Dipodomys ordii. Taxonomy (NCBI): domain Eukaryota; kingdom Metazoa; phylum Chordata; class Mammalia; order Rodentia; family Heteromyidae; genus Dipodomys; species Dipodomys ordii. The sequence goes on from NW_012267274.1 coordinate 700,725, forward strand.
TTCCACCATCATCTCCCAGGGCTTCAATCTACCCAGGACGGTCTCAAACCCCCCATCAGGAGCGCCTACTCGTTCTGTAACTATTTCTCTCACATTAGCAAAACAAAAGGTGACATCAGGTTTTCTGCAGCTTGGTTTCACGGCTGCTTGGCTGCCGCGCCATTAGTATCCTGTCTTTCCACCTCAGGCCTGCCAGCGCAACTCAACAACTGGGGAAGGAGGCATGTTGTAACTCCCATGTTTTCTCTTGAAGTGAGATGAGAGATGTCCCAGAGTGAGGTGCTGTTTCCCCGAACATTGGAGTTTCTTGCATAAAAAGTAATGTCAAAGCCAGGTGCTGGTGGCTCACGCCTATAATCCTAGCTACCCAGGAGGATGAGATCTGAGGATCATGGTTCAAATAGCTTTGAACCAAATGGCAGGAAAGACTGTGAGACTCTTATCTCCAATTATATACCAGGAAGCCCAAAGTGGAGCTATGGCTCGAGTGGTAGAGCACAAGCCTTAAGCAAAAAAAAAAAAAAAAAGAAAAAATCTCAGGGATAGCATCCAGACCCTGAGTTCAAGCCCTGGTACTGGCACCAAAATAAAAGAATGTCAAGGGCCAGGAATATGGTTCACCTGAGTGAGCAAGTTGAGAACCTGCCCAGGAAGCTCTGAGTTCAAAATCCCATTGCTGCCCTTCCACACTGTGCAGAAGTAGTGCCCCTGGGAAATTCTGATTTTTGGTCACATTTGAAAGAGAAGACATCACTTATTCAAAAGTCAGAGATTGTAAGCCGTAAGCAACCCCCTGTGGGAAATGAGAAGTGAATCAATCTATTGCCCTCTCAGCTAGCACAAAGAGCCAGTGGGAGTGAGGTGGTGCCTAGGGCGGTGGGCTGTTAAGCCTGCACAATTCCCACCAACACCCACTAGCACGGAGCACAGCCACCTAGATCCCCATCCCAAGAGAGAACTGAACAAGCCCTAGCTTTGCTGTGCCACAAAACAAACAGCCATGTTTGAAGGAGGAGCATGTTCTGAGGATCCGGCCCAGCCCTCCACCAGTGCAAGCGTGAGCTCACAGGTAAGCACAGTCTGAAGCATCCTCCTGTGTTCTCTGCATGTCCCCCACAGTTGGCTTTTTGCACAGGTGTGTGTGTGCCAAATTCAGAAGGGAATGCAAGAAACCTGAGCAGGAAGCCCTCTGCCCAGACCAAGGGTCATGAAGCCCACGCCCCTCTCCAGTCCTCACACTTCCCCTCCCACTCGCACTCCTCACCATGGCGCTGTGGATCGCTGGCGTGTGCAGATCGGCCGGCCTGTGCACATCAGCTCCCGAGCATCTATGACTCAGCAAAGAGCTGGGCTTTTATTTTTCAGATGGAATTTACCACCCTGTGATTACATCCAGGGGAGGAATAGTTCCCAGAGCCGTTTCTAAGCAGAGCTCTGCAGCCAGGACAGCTGGCGTTCTCCCTGAGCCAGAGGCACGCTAGGCAGCGCCCAGCCCCATGGCCAGGGGAGGCACTGGACCGGCTCTGCACGGAGGGTCCTGACGCTGCTCCTAGCGACACAGATGGGAGGAATCCCAGCCTGGCCTGGCCTGGCCCGGCCACCTTTGCAGGTGAACAGGGGAGTGAGGGGCCGAGGCAGAGGCTGCATAGGTCATGTGGAGGTGATCGTGGACAGGACCTCTCCCCCTCCGATGGAGAGTCCCACCCGGAGACCCCGTCACTGGGAAGCCAGTGATTGCAAGGCACTTCCCCTGAGGCAGCACGAGCTTTAAATGGTGAGGAGGGAGAGGGTGCCCCTCCTGTAGTCTAAGAACAGAAATGGAGAGGAGCTCCTGAGCCAGACCCGCACGGAAACTACACTTCAGGCCCGCAGAGGAGCGCAGTGCCCAGCCCTGGATGTCCAGGGCTCTTGATAGCCACAGAAGCCGAGGTGGAGAGGGCAGGCCCAGACTGCTCCTTGGCAACAGGAGGCACCTACACTCCATTTGTCTGAATGGATTGAGGAAAGAGAGATGCTCACTGCTCTGCTCACTAAACAAGCACAGATACAGATCTAGAACCTGAGTACAAGTGTGGGCACCCCTGCCCTGGTTCTGGAGGGCTGCAGGCAAGACCCCATACCCCCACTCCTCTGCTTCTGCCAACCCTCTGCCACGCCCAGTGCCTGCTGCCTGTCCCTCCTCCCACCTGCCTTATCCAATCAGACCCAAATGTCATCTTCCCCAAACTAGACCCAGCAGGCAGCACAGCCGGAAGAGAAAAGCACTGACAGAGTGTGAGATGACAATGGGGAGCTTTAACGTGGGGTTGTATTTGCTGTTTGCCTAGATATGGATGGCGCTGGTAAGTTAAAACAAATGGTCAGCAGGGTACTTGTGGCTATAACCCTAGCCTATAATCCTAGCTACTCAGGAGGCTAAGATCTGAGGATTGTGTTTCAAAGCCAGGACAGGAAGTCTATGAAAGGAAGAAGAACTATGTGTGGCTCAAGTGGTAGAACATCAGCCTTCTGAAAGTGCCCAGTCCCTGAGTGCAAAGCCCAGTATCAGCACACACAGATGCACACAGACACTTGCACACAGAGAGAGAAACAAAATGGCCAAGTTGTTCTTATGACGACCAAGGCTGTGACTTTGATGCAGCAGTGTGGTGACAGTGTGACACTGTGAGAGCAGATGCCGCCCCAGGCTCCCTGTGTATCCAGAGAGCCACAGCTCCTGCTCCCAGGTGCCAACCACTGGGGTGGCTGTGTGCAGCACTGTCGCGGTCACCCTCACCACAGCTGGCAGGAAGGCCGTGTGTGGGAACACTGGCAATTTTTACAATTTTACAATTGTAAAATTTTTACAATTTTTACTTCCTACTAGGAACTTCTAAAATCACTAGTTCTGGTCGTTTGTTTCCACATTCTCTTGTATTTTCATCTGAGTAGTACCACTTGTGAATGACAGTTTTAATTGTTCTTTATCTTTGTACTTGGAGCCATTCTCCTGTCTTGTTTGGGTAAGATTTCCATGGCATGGGGAGATGCCATACCCCGCGTCACCCGGCCACAGGCTCCTGAGTCCTGCATGAGGCCTCGCATCAAGCAGGAGAACATGTGTGGATTCCATGCTTGCTAGAGATATGTTCCTTAAACTTGTGAATGGCTATCAGTTTATAGGTTGTGTCCTTGGCATGAATTGGAAGCATTGCTTTGCTCTCTCCCTGTCCCTCCAAGTCTCCTTGGGTGGCTGTCCCTCCTGCCGGGGCACTGCCTGGTCCACCATTACCTCCAGGCTGGGAAGTCCACAGTCAGACAGGCGGTATCCTGCCAAGCTTCAGGCCAGGGACTGGCAAAGGCCTAGCTTAGCAGTGTCCCTGGAGTAGACCCCTACAGAGTGTGCAACAAAGTCTTCACCTACCTCTTAGAGTTTGGTGGGCTAAATTACTAGCACAGCCTCATGAGGTATCTCTTCGAGGGTCTGAGCATGTGCAGGGTCTTGACCCAAGACACCGAAACCAGTGCCTAGATCACCAGCTGAGAGAGGAGTGTAGGCCGGGCCAGTGCTCAGATGTAGGGAGAGACTGCTGGAGGACCTAGCAGACTGACCGTCCCATCTGGGAAGGGCGCAGACTCGGGCTGGCTGGGACGGCATCTGCGTCCTCCCTCTGCCTTGAACACACCACTGCAAATATGAACACACTATTGTGCGTGCTAATTTGCATATGGCATACAAAACCACAGCAAAGAATACCCCAGCCTTCATGCTGGCTGGGGAGGGGGTGCTGTTTATTGGGTTAGCACAGGCCTGGCTGCCTCAGTCCCCCCACACACACCCTGCCCCAGGACCCATGCCTTCTGCAGGTCTCTAAGAAGAAAACAGCCGGTCAGGACAGGGGCTTGAGCAACAGAAAACATGTGGATATTGTGCCCAGACTGGCTTGGAAATTTGATCCCACACAATCTCTTTCTCTCAAGTAACTAGGATTATAGGTGTGAGCCACCACACCTGGCTTGACAGAATTTTTTAAACATCAAACAAAGAAAGAACAGTGACGTGAGAGCAAGCACTAATTAAAACTGAGGCTCCTGGAAATTCATATGTCTCAGACCCGGCAAGCTGGCTTACAAGCTCACAGACGCACGCCTAGTCTTTGGCGCATTCCCTCTTCCTGCCCTGATTTCATCGCAGCCTGCAGGCTTTCTGGCAAAGCCTACTGGCATTAATCCCCCCCAAATGTTAATGAAGAGAGACACTGCATTTTCATTCAGGCTCAGGTCCCAAAGTGCCATAAGAGCAGCACTCCATAAGCCCCTGGAGGGGCCACTTGTGGAAGACACCTGCCCAGCCTCCCGAGGTTAATTGTGAGGATTCTGAGAGGAGTCCTCTGAGTGCCCCCAAGAGACAGGCATTTGCCATCTACCTCCCAGGTAAAGAGCTTGACTCTCCAGTGTCACTCCCGGTCCTAGAGAAGCAGGAGGAGCCATACAAGCTCAGCAACCCAAAAGCAGCCAATAGCCTCCCGCATGGGCGGGGCCTTGGATCTAGAAGGCCAGAACTGCCCATCAAACATGAGCATCTGCAAACCCACTTCCCCGCCCCGCCCCCAGCTCCTGGGCGCTGTCCCTGGTGCTGCCTCCTCTCAACTCCAGCCCTCATCATGAACTCCCACACTCATCTATGCTTTTCCTTGCCTGTTTGTGACCCTGCTTTGGCATTACTCCAGCTGGTTGCCGGGCTGCCCAGTGGAGACTTTGTCCAGGTCCATGCATGCCCTGCCAGCATCTCCAGCCCAGCCCCAGCCACTCAGCTGCTCCTCTGTTCCTGCCCCTTGCCTCTGGAAGGCCAGGCCTGTGCTAAAGTGAGCAAGTCCAGAAACATCTTCCCCCTGGGAGGAGACTCTATCTGGAGATTTTCACACACACCTTTGCAACTGAGATTCCTAGAAAATAAAAACAATTGGAGAACAAAGGGACAGGTATGCACCCTTCCTTAGCAAGTGAAAACATTCCAAGCCACACCTTACAGTAGCCCTGGATTATAAGTTGTATCAGGAGCAGGAGACCTCACTCCAGGTCCTGATCTGAATTCACTGGTAGCTTCCCTGAGCACCCTCGGTCTGGAATGCAAGCCACACCACACGCCCCACCAAGCCCACTCTGAGTGCAGCTCCTCGCTCTGCTGTTTTCCTCTGCCATGGTTCCCGAGGCCTCTTCAGAGCTCCACAGTGCAACAAAAATCAAAAGCCTTGCCCAAGTCAGAACTGACTTAGCTCCCACCTAGGCAATACAAAACAGAGAAGACAAATGGCAGGGGCAGCCTGGACAGACAAGCAAGTAACTGAACAACCAAAACAGCTCTTACTTAGTTAGATTAACCAGAACTCATGCTTGGACTTTGCCCCCAAGCCTGGGGGGGGAGGGGGGGAGACAAAGCCTGGGGACTGTTGGCTATAGAGTCTTCCAGGGCCTCCTCCAAGGGATCAGACCACACCCCCTCACTGTCCCTCAGCTTCATGGGACCACAGCGAAGGCTTGCATTGGTGGCCAGCAACAGAAGCAAAGGAGACATGAGGTGTGGTGACAGTGGCTGGCCAGTAGATGACCTGGACAGACTAAGAGATCTGAAGATCACGGTTCAAAGCCAGTCCAGGCAGGAAAGTCCATGAGACTCTTATCTCCAATAAATCATCAGGAAATGGGAAGTAGCACTGTGGCTCAAGTGGTAGAACACTTGCCTTGAGCTGAAGAGCTGAGAGTTAGCACCCAGGCCCAGAGTTCAAGCCCCATGACCATCAAAAAAAAAAAACAAAAAACAAAAAACACCATTCTGAGCAGGAAGTCCATTAAACTCTTAACTGCTAAAAGGCCAAAAGTGGAGCTATGGTTCTAGTGGTAGAGCTGTGGCCCTATCTGAAAAAGATAAGAGACAGCACCCAGGACCACAGTCAAGCCCAGTAAAAGCACAAATGAAAAGAAAAGACTGAACCACATATTATTGAATGACCAGTGAGCCACTGAAGAAATGGGTGGGAGAATCAAAGTTCCTGACATTTTATAAAATGAAAACACGACCTACCTTTGGGATACAGTGGTAGTGCTAAGGGGAAAATAGATAGCCATGGGTGCTTACATCACACAGAGAGCTCTGAAATAGCTTAATGACAAAGATCAAACTTTCTAGAACAACAGGAACAAGCCAAACCCCAAATTAGCAGACAGGAAGAAATAATAAAGATGAGGGCAGAAATTAATGAAAAGGAGACAAAAAACTATACAATGAGTCAATGAAACAAAATGCTGTTTCTTTAAAAACAAATATTGATAAGTCCCTAGCCAATTTGACCAAAAGGAAGAGACTCAAATGTATAAAATTTGAAATGAAAAGAAAGATCACAACAACTACATACCAATAAAATCCAAAGGATCATGATGGAATCCTTGAAAAACTGATACTCAACACTGGAATATCTAGAAGAAATGGATAAATTTCTAGATAGTTGACCTACCAAAATGGAACCAAGAGGACACAAACCACTTATACAGATTCATCATAAGCAATGAGACCGAAATGTAATAAGGAATCTCCCAACCAAGTAGACTCTAGAACTTGAATTCTATCATCCCTTCAAAAAAGAATTAATAGGGCTGGGAAGGTGGCTCAGTGGTAGAGCACTTGCCTTGCATGCATGAGGCCCTGGGTTCAATTCCTCAGCGCCATATAAGCAAAAAGAAAAAAGCCAGAGGTGGTGCTGTGGCTCAAGTGGTAGAGCGCTAGCCTTGAGCTGAATTGCTGAGGGACAGCACCCAGGCCCAGAGTTCAGGCCCCAAGACCGGACCCCCCCAAAAAAGAATAGCAATACACCGCAAACTCCTCTGTGAAATAGAAAGGAAAGGAACACTACCAGACTCATTCCATGAAACAAGACAGAGACACAACAAAAAGAGAATTATATACCTTTTTGATGAACATTGATGTAAATATTCTCAATAAAATTCTTATAAACAGGGTTCAATAACCTGTCACAAAGATCATATGCCACAATAAGTTGGTTTCATTGTAGGAATGCAAGGTTGGCTCAATATATAAAAATCAACAAAGTAGTATAATCACACAAACAGGACCAAGAAAAAAAATCACATGATCATCTTGATACAAAAAAAAAGCCTTTCATAAAATTCAATATCCTTTTATATAAAAAGCTCTGGAAAAGTAGAAATACAAGGAAGTAACTGGGGTTAATAAAGGCTGTGTAAGACAAACCTATAGCCAACACAATATTAAATGGGGAAACAAACATTTGCCCTAAAGTCAGGTATAAGGCAGGGTCTCCGCTCTCCCACACTTATTCAATACGGTAGTAGAGTTCCTAGCCAGGGCAGAAGAAAGAAATAGAAGGGAGTCAATTAGCGAAGAATTCAAATGATTCCTATTTGCAGACAGTATAATTCTATATTAAATTGATCCTACAAACTTCACCCAAAGATCTTCTAGAACTAATACCTTTGAAAACAGAATAATCAACACTAAAAGTCAATAGTTTTTGATATATCAATAACAGACTGAGAAAGCAGCAAAACAATCCCACTCCTAATAGCCTTAAAAACAATAAAATAAGCAAAAAGAAAAAAGCCAGAAGTGGCGCTGTGGCTCAAGTGGTAGAGTGCTAGCCTTGAGCTGAAGAGCTGAGGGACAGTGCCTAGACCCAGAGTTCAGGCCCACGACCAGACCCAAAAATAAAATAAAATAAGCTAGGTGTTGGTAACTCATGTCTGTAATCCCAGCTACTCTGGAGGCAAAGATACTAGCAGCAAGGTTAGAAACCAGCCTTTGTAGGAAAGTCCATGAGACTCTTATCTCTCACTACCAAAAAAAAATGCAAAAAACAAAAAAGGCAGAAATGATGCTGTGCCTCAAAGTGGCAGAGCTTTAACCTTAAGCATAAAAGCTTAGGGACAGCACTCAGGCCTTGAATTCAAGCCCAAGGGCTGGCAAAAACCAAAACCAAAACAAAAGCAGGCTCTGGTTTTTTTTTTTTAGAGGAAGGTACTAGCAGGAGATGGACAGGGTGATGAGAATGAAGTCGGCTGAAATATTTAAGAACACCGAAATCATTTTAAGAAGAGGAGAGGTTTGCTGCATACATGTATGGAGATGTCACATCTAACCCACCCTCTTCAATTAAAAATACAATATGAATAACAAGAGAGTAAAACAGGTTTTGTGGGGTATCTGTGGGAGGAGAAAGGTTAATGAAGCAGGCTGAGAATTAATATAATTGGAGTACTTTATCTGTATATATAAAAATAGTCAAATGAAGCCTGTTGAATTGTTTTAAGAAGGGGAAAGGAATGAGGAAGAGAGATGGAGAAAATGAGTCTGACCAGGATATATTGTGTGACCAGGATATATTGTCACAATGAAACCCTTCTCGTCCAATTAATGTATACTAATAGAAAATTCTTAAAAATAACTAAAAGATAAAAACATAACTGGTATCACGGCCAAAACTATCACGCTGGCACTGGTAGGCTCAGGCAGAGGACTTGGGTTCAACCTAGTCTGAGCAATGCGGAAAGACCCTGTCTCAATAAAGAAATAAACATACATGTAGATAACTATCGTTACATGTGACCCAGAATCTCCACTGTGTATAGACTCTCACAAGTGAGTGCCCAGTCTGGACAGGCATTTGTGTAGCTATAGCTGAAATGTGTCCCCAGGACCACAGGGAAATGGAGAAGGAACACAAGGTCTGTCTGTACAAGGAAGATCTGCTCAGCCTCATGAGGAAAGACGTACTCAGGAGAGACCCTGCGAGCCCTCTCGAGAAGCCACCCGTGGTGATTCCACCCATCAGGCCAGGAGAAGCCACGCCCCAGTAGAGTGGCAGGTGGGAGGCTGGCGGAAGGCAGAAGTCGGCCATTAATGAGACAAAGTTAAAAGATGGGAAGTGGAGCTGTGGCTTAAAGTAAGAGAGCGCTAGCTTTGACTACAAGAGCTCAGGGACAGCAGCCAGGCCCTGAATTCAAGTCACATGACCGACAGGAAAAAACAAATAATGGAGGCAAAGTTGCAGTTTTGCAACTTCTGGCAGTGGTGATGGTTTCACAGAAACACAATAGTACTTGCTGCCATTGAACTGGGTACTCAAAAGATGGCTAAGGTGGTACTGGAGCTTAAGCCTGGCTCTGTGCTTGCTAGGCAGACTCTACCACTTGAGCCACTCCTTTGCCCCCTTTGCTTTCATTATTTTTTTTCCCCAATCGGTTCTTCCATACCCTCCCTGACCCCTGGCTACTGCCTAGACAAAGACCCTCCTATTTATACTTCCTGCATACTACCATACCTGGTTTCTTGGTTTAGATGGGTCACTAACTTTGCCCAACTGGTCTTGAACTTGGTTCCTCCCAATTTTGGCCTCTAAACAAGTAGCTTAGATGACAAGTGTGCACCGTCACAACTGGCTGTGCAAGATTTATGCGTATGTCACCACAGATTTAACAGAAACACAACATGGCTTACCAAGCCACCCTAACCTTTCTAAGCCAGTCTTCTAACAGAGTCTAGCTGCTCCCATGGGGAGAGCAAGAGCACTACCTATCTTGCTCAGATGTTCTCCAGGAGGCCCTGGAACCCTGGCCCTGGCCTCCTCAGAGAGACTGAGGCCTGAGTGGAAACCAAAGGTAGACAAGAGGGAGAAGAGAAAAAGATCTTGAATCTCAGGGCTCCAAAAGGAAAGCAATTTCCCTTGACTTGCGTTCTGGCTTTAGTCCACTCCATTGTTCTCCTCCTAGGATTTCATTTCAAACTTGGGAGCAAAGTGACCCAGGAGAATCCACTCCACGCTGAAGCCCAGGTGGGCAGAGCAGGTGGGACTCAGGGCTCAAGGCTCTGGCTCCAAAGGCATCCTTGTCCTGGACTTTCTCTCCTCACCCCAAGCTTCCCGGTCAGTCTCTGATCCAGACTTGCACCGAAGCCACCTGAACTCTGGGTACCAAAGTGGCCTTGCCCCTGCCACCTTCCCACCAAATCCGTGCTTGGGGTGACAGAACACACCCTGTCCTCACAGCTCCATCTCAGCGTTCTGTGGCAAGAAACCCAACAAAGGACGGTCTGAGTGAAAGAATATAGAGTCTTGTGTGTGCCACACTAAATATACAATGCAGAGGATTCATGCAACACAACGGAAAGACACAGGCAAGCGACACTGTTCCCTGAGGGGAACAGCGGCACTAGAAAACAAACGGCCATCCAGAAGAGGCCCTCGGCAACCCTTGGAGTCTGGGTTTCTGATTAATCTTAATATCAGAATGGCCCCAGGGGATGGGCTGCGGAGAGCCGATCAGGGTGGAGGCAGGCTGGTGGCAGGTGCAGCTCAGGGCCCAGAAAACCCAGCCGGCACCAGGAAAGCTCACAGTGCTCACCTCACAGTGCTCACCTCATGGTGCTCACCTGCCACCCCTCCGCAGCCCCGGCTCCTGGGCCTGCAATAGTTGGGGAGACATGGGGTGGAGGGAGGGAACCCAGGCTCACCGCCAAGGGGCAGAGGAGGAGGGAAATCCAGCACTGGACAGGGCTAGGCACCACAGCAGGAGGATTCCTCGGAGAACCAGGTGGCAGAGGCAGCCCCACCGACTCCCAAGGTACCACACCCTGCGGGGACAGTTCAACCTGAGCCCAGCTGGGCGTGCTGCTTCCATCCAGCTCCATCCACTCCTCGGCTGCCTGGAGCTATAAAATGTGACCACAGGGTGGGGGGAGACAGGCAGGTATCCTGGCACCACAATCGTAACACCCAGAGAAAATGCCCAACAAGATGTGCACATGGCCAGTTGAGAGGGCACGCCTGGCCTCGGGGACAGCAGCTCCCAGAGCACAGCCCCCAGCCTGTGCCCCAACTCGCTCTTATGGGTGTTCTTCAACCTGTCCCTCTCCACTTCCACTCCTTCCCTGTGCGTCTCATGATTCCCGGAACACACTCCTACCATGCTAGGTGATCCATAGAAAAGCCCTAGCATTAAATAGGCTAACAGAGTTCAGCCAGAGTCACTCAAAGAAATGTGATCAACACACCATGAAATACTACTTGGCCTTAAAAAGAAGGAAATTGTTATTTACAACAACATGGTTCAAGTTTGAGGGCACTATGGACACTGTAGACAAGAAACACATGATTCTAATTACATGACAAATCAAATAGTTAAACCCTACATTAGTAATACTAGAAATAGTAAAATAGTAAAATTAGAAATACTAGGCAGTATGCTGGCATAGCAGGTACAAGGAGAGGGAGGGATTGGAGGGTTGCAAGTGTCCTGAAGTTTCCATGGAGAGGAATAAGTCCTGGACCTCAGCTGTACAACATAATGACTACCGTTGACGACTGTATGTAGTTGACACTGGAAGTATTTCTTTTTTATTTTTGTCAGTTGTGGGGCTTGAACTCGGCCTGGGCACTGTCCCTCAGCTCTTCAGCTCAAGGCGAGCGCTCTACCACTTGAGCTACAGCGCCACTTCCAGTTTTCTGGTGGTTTATTGGAGATAGGAGTCTCACAGTCTCTCCTGCCCAGGCTGGCTTTGAACCTTGATCCTCAGATCTCAGCCTCCTTAATAGCTAGGATGACAGGCGTGAGCCATGGGTGCCCAGTTTGACACTGGAAGCATTCTTAACATAAAACTTCTTCAGAGGATGGATCTTCTGGCAAGTATTCTTGCCTGCCAGAATAAAACCCAAAAAGGAAAAAGAGCCTCCTGGTTGTTCCCGTTGTCAGGGGCTGAGTTATAACCGCAAAGGGCGGACAGCCCTCTGCCCTCAACACGGGAAGAAATCACAGCAGCGCCTGGCACAGACCAACGTTTATCAACGGTGTTTCCTCCTCCTCCTCTTTCTTTTTTCTAAACAACATCCCTTTTTCTTGTGCCATTTTTCACCATCTTCTAGGTCTTGCAGGTAGCACACACACAGCGTTTGTTCCCACGTCCCGGTTCCCAGCACTGCCATGGCTGTGGCTCAGAGGTGGAAGCAGCTCCCCACCCCACGCAGGGCAGCGGGCTGCGGGCCCCACGCAGGGCTGCGGGCCCTCTTATCCTTCCCTGTCCAACCTGACTTTAAGTGGCCCCGACAACACTGATGAACCAAGGCTGCGATCTTCCGCCAGCCCTGTGCAGCACGGACAACACCTCAACAATCGTTCACACACTTCAGCTTGCTTGACAATCCTCTCCACAATCGCAACCACCGTCAGCTCCCACTCCTAACCCACTGGAAAGCTCCCTCCCCCGTCACAAAGCGGGACCCCCAGCCAGGCAGGGTGCACCCTTCCCAGTCTGGGAGGAGCCAGCCGGGCCGGGCGGCCAGCCTAGGCCTTCAGACCTCAGAGCACGGGCCCCCAGGAGCCCAGGGGAAGGCGGGGAAAGGAGAGGAGGGCAGGGGAGGAGGGAGAGGAGGGGAGGGAAAGAGTGAGAGGAGGGGAATGGAGGGGAGGGGAGGAGGGAGGGGAGAGGAGGAGAGGAAGGGAAGAGGGAGGGGAGGGGCACGGAGGGGGGCAGGGCTCGGTTCTGGAAGGCTCCTGGGCGCTCTCTCCACCGCCGGCAGAGGCCCTGGGAGGGGAGGACGCGGTGCACCCCTCTGGTCTCCGCCCCAGGGAGTCGTCGGCCGGGACGGGAGGAGGTGCGGAAAGGGCCGCGCCCGCCCTGGGCCCCGCAGGTCGCCATGGCCGCGGCCCCCGTGACAGCAGAGCCCGCGGGGTCCCGGCCC